>NC_070608.1:76588333-76899166 GCF_027172205.1 Podarcis raffonei
CCCGGGGCTTAGGGATTTTTTCAAAAAAATCTTTTTCTGCCGGTTAAGTTGTTGAGGACTGATTTCTTGTCCTGTGATAAAAAGCCTTCTCTTTCAACCGCCAAACCTTTCAGGGGGTATTTGGAACCTTTTGGCACAATTTTTGAGTGAATTGCCAAAAGTAAGAATTTTTATGAAATTGTGACCCCGGGGCTTAGGATTTTTTCAAAAAAATCTTTTTCTGCCGGTTATGTTGTTGAGGGCTGATTTCTTTTCCTGTGATAAAAAGCCTTCTGTTTCAAGCACCAAACCTTTCAGGGGAGCATTTGCAACCGTTTGGCACCATTTTTGAGTAAATTGCCGGAAGTCAGATTTTTTATGAATTTGTGACCCCGGGGCTTAGGGATTTTTTCAAAAAAAATCTTTTTCTGCCGGTTAAGTTGTCGAGGGCTGATTTCTTCTATTTCCATTCCCAAACCTTTCAGAGGATCATTTGCAACCGTCTGGCACCATTTTTGAGTGAATTGCCGAAAGTCAGGTTTTTTATGAAATTGTGACCCCGGGGCTTAGGATTTTTTCAAAAAAATATTTTTCTGCTGGTTAAGTTGTTGAGGGCTGATTTCTTTTCCTGTGATAAAAAGCCTTCTGTTTCAACCGCCAAAACTTTCAGGGGAGCATTTGCAACCGTTTGGCACCATTTTTGAGTGAATTGCCGAAAGTCAGGTTTTTTATGAATTTGTGACCCCGGGGCTTAGGGATTTTTTCAAAAAAATCTTTTTCTGCCGGTTAAGTTGTTGAGGTCTGATTTCTTGTCCTGTGATAAAAAGCCTTCTCTTTCAACCGCCAAACCTTTCAGGGGAGAATTTGCAACCTTTTGGCACAATTTTTGAGTGAATTGCCAAAAGTCAGATTTTTTATGAAATTGTGACCCCGGGGCTTAGGATTTTTTCAAAAAAATCTTTTTCTGCCAGTTAAGATGTTGAGGGCTGATTTCTTTTCCTGTGATAAAAAGCCTTCTGTTTCAACTGCCAAACCTTTCAGGGGATCATTTGGAACCGTTTGGCACCATTTTTGAGTGAATTGCCAAAAGTCAGATTTTTTATGAAATTGTGACCCCGGGGATTTGTGATTTTTTTAAAATAAAAATTTCTACCGGTTAACTTGTCGAGAGCTGATTTCTTTTCTTCTGATAAAAAGCCTTCTGTTTCGACCGCCAAACCTTTCAGGGGATCATTTGCAACCGTTTGGCACCATTTTTGAGTGAATTGCCGGAAGACAGATTTTTTATCAATTTGTGACCCCGGGGCTTAGGGATTTTTTTCAAAAAAATCTTTTTCTGCTGGTTAAGTTGTTGAGGGCTGATTTCTTTTCCTGTGATAAAAAGCCTTCTGTTTCAACCGCCAAACCTTTCAGGGGAGAATTTGGAACCGTTTGGCACCATTTTTGAGTGAATTGCCAGAAGTCAGATTTTTTATGAATTTGTGACCCCGGGGCTTAGGATTTTTTCAAAAAAATCTTTTTCTGCTGGTTAAGTTGTTGAGGGCTGATTTCTTTTCCTGTGATAAAAAGCCTTCTGTTTCAACCGCCAAACCTTTCAGGGGAGCATTTGCAACCGTTTGGCACCATTTTTGAGTGAATTGCCGAAAGTCAGATTTTTTATGAATTTGTGACCCCGGGGCTTAGTGATTTTTTCAAAAAAATCTTTTTCTGCCGGTTAAGTTGTTGAGGTCTGATTTCTTGTCCTGTGATAAAAAGCCTTCTGTTTCAACCGCCAAACCTTTCAGGGGATCATTTGGAACCTTTTGGCACAATTTTTGAGTGAATTGCCAAAACTCAGATTTTTTATGAAATTGTGACCCCGGGGCTTAGGATTTTTTCAAAAAAATCTTTTTCTGCCAGTCAAGTTGTTGAGGGCTGATTTCTTTTCCTGTGATAAAAAGCCTTCTGTTTGAACCGCCAAACCTTTCAGGGGAGAGTTTGGAACCGTTTGGCACCATTTTTGAGTGAATTGCCGAAAGTCAGATTTTTTATGAATTCGTGACCCCGGGGCTTAGGGATTTTTTCAAAAAAATCTTTTTCTGCCGGTTAAGTTGTTGAGGACTGATTTCTTGTCCTGTGATAAAAAGCCTTCTCTTTCAACCGCCAAACCTTTCCGGGGATCATTTGGAACCTTTTGGCACAATTTATGAGTGAATTGCCAAAAGTCAGATTTTTTATGAAATTGTGACCCCGGGGCTTAGGATTTTTTCAAAAAAATCTTTTTCTGCCGGTCAAGTTGTTGAGGGCTGAATTCTTTTCCTGTGATAAAAAGCCTTCTGTTTGAACCGCCAAACCTTTCAGGGGAGAGTTTGGAACCGTTTGGCACCATTTTTGAGTGAATTGCCAAAAGTCAGATTTTATATGAAATTGTGACCCCGGGGCTTAGGATTTTTTCAAAAAAATCTTTTTCTGCCAGTTAAGATGTTGAGGGCTGATTTCTTTTCCTGTGATAAAAAGCCTTCTGTTTCAACTGCCAAACCTTTCAGGGGATCATTTCGAACCGTTTGGCACCATTTTTGAGTGAATTGCGAAAAGTAAGATTTTTTATGAAATTGTGACCCCGGGGCTTAGGATTTTTTCAAAAAAATCTTTTTCTGCCGGTTAAGATGTTGAGGGCTGATTTCTTTTCCTGTGATAAAAAGCCTTCTGTTTCAACTGCCAAACCTTTCAGAGGATCATTTGCAACCGTCTGGCACCATTTTTGAGTGAATTGCCGAAAGTCAGGTTTTTTATGAAATTGTGACCCCGGGGCTTAGGATTTTTTCAAAAAAATCTTTTTCTGCCGGTTAAGTTGTTGAGGGTTGATTTCTTTTCCTGTGATAAAAAGCCTTCTGTTTCAACCGCCAAACCTTTCAGGGGAGAATTTGGAACCTTTTGGCACAATTTTTGAGTGAATTGCCAAAAGTCAGTTTTTTTATGATATTGTGACCCCGGGGCTTAGGATTTTTTCAAAAAAATATTTTTCTGCCGGTTAAGTTGTTGAGGGCTGATTTCTTTTCCTGTGATAAAAAGCCTTCTGTTTCAACCGCCAAACCTTTCAGGGGAGAATTTGGAACCTTTTGGCACAATTTTTGAGTCAATTGCGAAAAGTCAGATTTTTTATGAAATTGTGACCCCGGGGCTTAGGATTTTTTCAAAAAAATCTTTTTCTGCCGGTTAAGTTGTCGAGGGCTGATTTCGTGTCCTGTGATAAAAACCCATCTGTTTCGACCGCCAAACCTTTCAGGGGAGAATTTGGAACCGTTTGGCACCATTTTTGAGTCATATGCGAAAAGTCAGGTATTTTATGAAATTGTGACCCCGGGGCTTAGGATTTTTTCAAAAAAATCTTTTTCTGCCGGTCAAGTTGTTGAGGGCTGAATTCTTTTCCTGTGATAAAAAGCCTTCTGTTTGAACCGCCAAACCTTTCAGGGGAGAGTTTTGAACCGTTTGGCACCATTTTTGAGTGAATTGCCGAAAGTCAGATTTTTTATGAATTTGTGACCCCGGGGCTTAGGGATTTTTTCAAAAAAATCTTTTTCTGCCGGTTAAGTTGTTGAGGACTGATTTCTTGTCCTGTGATAAAAAGCCTTCTCTTTCAACCGCCAAACCTTTCCGGGGATCATTTGGAACCTTTTGGCACAATTTATGAGTGAATTGCCAAAAGTCAGATTTTTTATGAAATTGTGACCCCGGGGCTTAGGATTTTTTCAAAAAAATCTTTTTCTGCCGGTCAAGTTGTTGAGGGCTGAATTCTTTTCCTGTGATAAAAAGCCTTCTGTTTGAACCGCCAAACCTTTCAGGGGAGAGTTTTGAACCGTTTGGCACCATTTTTGAGTGAATTGCCGAAAGTCAGATTTTTTATGAATTTGTGACCCCGGGGCTTAGGGATTTTTTCAAAAAAATCTTTTTCTGCTGGTTAAGTTGTTGAGGACTGATTTCTTGTCCTGTGATAAAAAGCCTTCTCTTTCAACCGCCAAACCTTTCAGGGGGGAATTTGGAACCTTTTGGCACAATTTTTGAGTGAATTGCCAAAAGTCAGATTTTTTATGAAATTGTGACCCCGGAGCTTAGGATTTTTTCAAAAAAATCTTTTTCTGCCGGTTGTGTTGTTGAGGGCTGATTTCTTTTCCTGTGATAAAAAGCCTTCTGTTTCAAGCACCAAACCTTTCAGGGGAGAATTTGGAACCTTTTGGCACAATTTTTGAGTGAATTGCCAAAAGTCAGATTTTATATGAAATTGTGACCCCGGGGCTTAGGATTTTTTCAAAAAAATCTTTTTCTGCCAGTTAAGATGTTGAGGGCTGATTTCTTTTCCTGTGATAAAAAGCCTTCTGTTTCAACTGCCAAACCTTTCAGGGGATCATTTCGAACCGTTTGGCACCATTTTTGAGTGAATTGCCGAAAGTCAGATTTTTTATGAATTTGTGACCCCGGGGCTTAGGGATTTTTTCAAAAAAATCTTTTTCTGCCGGTTAAGTTGTCGAGGGCTGATTTCGTGTCCTGTGATAAAAACCCATCTGTTTCGACCGCCAAACCTTTCAGGGGAGAATTTGGAACCTTTTGGCACAATTTTTAAGTCAATTGCGAAAAGTCAGGTATTTTATGAAATTGTGACCCCGGGGCTTAGGATTTTTTCAAAAAAATCTTTTTCTGCCGGTCAAGTTGTTGAGGGCTGAATTATTTTCCTGTGATAAAAAGCCTTCTGTTTGAACCGCCAAACCTTTCAGGGGAGAGTTTGGAACCGTTTGGCACCATTTTTGAGTGAATTGCCGAAAGTCAGATTTTTTATGAATTTGTGACCCCGGGGCTTAGGGATTTTTTCAAAAAAATCTTTTTCTGCCGGTTAAGTTGTTGAGGACTGATTTCTTGTCCTGTGATAAAAAGCCTTCTCTTTCAACCGCCAAACCTTTCAGGGGGTATTTGGAACCTTTTGGCACAATTTTTGAGTGAATTGCCAAAAGTAAGAATTTTTATGAAATTGTGACCCCGGGGCTTAGGATTTTTTCAAAAAAATCTTTTTCTGCCGGTTATGTTGTTGAGGGCTGATTTCTTTTCCTGTGATAAAAAGCCTTCTGTTTCAAGCACCAAACCTTTCAGGGGAGCATTTGCAACCGTTTGGCACCATTTTTGAGTAAATTGCCGGAAGTCAGATTTTTTATGAATTTGTGACCCCGGGGCTTAGGGATTTTTTCAAAAAAAATCTTTTTCTGCCGGTTAAGTTGTCGAGGGCTGATTTCTTCTATTTCCATTCCCAAACCTTTCAGAGGATCATTTGCAACCGTCTGGCACCATTTTTGAGTGAATTGCCGAAAGTCAGGTTTTTTATGAAATTGTGACCCCGGGGCTTAGGATTTTTTCAAAAAAATATTTTTCTGCTGGTTAAGTTGTTGAGGGCTGATTTCTTTTCCTGTGATAAAAAGCCTTCTGTTTCAACCGCCAAAACTTTCAGGGGAGCATTTGCAACCGTTTGGCACCATTTTTGAGTGAATTGCCGAAAGTCAGATTTTTTATGAATTTGTGACCCCGGGGCTTAGGGATTTTTTCAAAAAAATCTTTTTCTGCCGGTTAAGTTGTTGAGGTCTGATTTCTTGTCCTGTGATAAAAAGCCTTCTCTTTCAACCGCCAAACCTTTCAGGGGAGAATTTGCAACCTTTTGGCACAATTTTTGAGTGAATTGCCAAAAGTCAGATTTTTTATGAAATTGTGACCCCGGGGCTTAGGATTTTTTCAAAAAAATCTTTTTCTGCCAGTTAAGATGTTGAGGGCTGATTTCTTTTCCTGTGATAAAAAGCCTTCTGTTTCAACTGCCAAACCTTTCAGGGGATCATTTGGAACCGTTTGGCACCATTTTTGAGTGAATTGCCAAAAGTCAGATTTTTTATGAAATTGTGACCCCGGGGATTTGTGATTTTTTTAAAATAAAAATTTCTACCGGTTAACTTGTCGAGAGCTGATTTCTTTTCTTCTGATAAAAAGCCTTCTGTTTCGACCGCCAAACCTTTCAGGGGATCATTTGCAACCGTTTGGCACCATTTTTGAGTGAATTGCCGGAAGACAGATTTTTTATCAATTTGTGACCCCGGGGCTTAGGGATTTTTTTCAAAAAAATCTTTTTCTGCTGGTTAAGTTGTTGAGGGCTGATTTCTTTTCCTGTGATAAAAAGCCTTCTGTTTCAACCGCCAAACCTTTCAGGGGAGAATTTGGAACCGTTTGGCACCATTTTTGAGTGAATTGCCAGAAGTCAGATTTTTTATGAATTTGTGACCCCGGGGCTTAGGATTTTTTCAAAAAAATCTTTTTCTGCTGGTTAAGTTGTTGAGGGCTGATTTCTTTTCCTGTGATAAAAAGCCTTCTGTTTCAACCGCCAAACCTTTCAGGGGAGCATTTGCAACCGTTTGGCACCATTTTTGAGTGAATTGCCGAAAGTCAGATTTTTTATGAATTTGTGACCCCGGGGCTTAGTGATTTTTTCAAAAAAATCTTTTTCTGCCGGTTAAGTTGTTGAGGTCTGATTTCTTGTCCTGTGATAAAAAGCCTTCTGTTTCAACCGCCAAACCTTTCAGGGGAGAATTTGGAACCTTTTGGCACCATTTTTGAGTGAATTGCCGGAAGTCATATTTTTTATGAATTTGTGACCCCGGGGCTTAGGGATTTTTTCAAAAAAATCTTTTTCTGCCGGTCAAGTTGTTGAGGGCTGATTTCTTTTCCTGTGATAAAAAGCCTTCTGTTTCAAGCACCAAACCTTTCAGGGGAGAATTTGGAACCTTTTGGCACAATTTTTGAGTGAATTGCCAAAAGTCAGATTTTATATGAAATTGTGACCCCGGGGCTTAGGATTTTTTCAAAAAAATCTTTTTCTGCCAGTTAAGATGTTGAGGGCTGATTTCTTTTCCTGTGATAAAAAGCCTTCTGTTTCAACTGCCAAACCTTTCAGGGGATCATTTCGAACCGTTTGGCACCATTTTTGAGTAAATTGCCGAAAGTCAGATTTTTTATGAAATTGTGACCCCGGGGCTTAGGATTTTTTCAAAAAAATCTTTTTCTGCTGGTTAAGTTGTTGAGGGCTGATTTCTTTTCCTGTGATAAAAAGCCTTCTGTTTCAACCGCCAAACCTTTCAGGGGAGCATTTGCAACCGTTTGGCACCATTTTTGAGTGAATTGCCGAAAGTCAGATTTTTTATGAAATTGTGACCCCGGGGCTTAGTGATTTTTTCAAAAAAATCTTTTTCTGCCGGTTAAGTTGTTGAGGTCTGATTTCTTGTCCTGTGATAAAAAGCCTTCTGTTTCAACCGCCAAACATTTCAGGGGATCATTTGGAACCTTTTGGCACAATTTTTGAGTGAATTGCCAAAAGTCAGATTTTTTATGAAATTGTGACCCCGGGGCTTAGGATTTTTTCAAAAAAATCTTTTTCTGCCGGTCAAGTTGTTGAGGGCTGATTTCTTTTTTTGTGATAAAAAGCCTTCTGTTTCAACCACCAAACCTTTCAGGGGATCATTTGGAACCTTTTGGCACAATTTTTGAGTGAATTGCCAAAAGTCAGATTTTATATGAAATTGTGACCCCGGGGCTAAGGGATTTTTTCAAAAAAATCTTTTTCTGCCGGTTAAGTTGTTGAGGGTTGATTTCTTTTCCTGTGATAAAAAGCCTTCTGTTTCAACCGCCAAACCTTTCAGGGGAGAATTTGGAACCTTTTGGCACAATTTTTGAGTGAATTGCCAAAAGTCAGTTTTTTTATGATATTGTGACCCCGGGGCTTAGGATTTTTTCAAAAAAATATTTTTCTGCTGGTTAAGTTGTTGAGGGCTGATTTCTTTTCCTGTGATAAAAAGCCTTCTGTTTCAACCGCCAAACCTTTCAGGGGATCATTTGGAACCTTTTGGCACAATTTTTGAGTCAATTGCAAAAAGTCAGGTTTTTTATGAAATTGTGACCCCGGGGCTTAGGATTTTTTCAAAAAAATCTTTTTCTGCCGGTCAAGTTGTTGAGGGCTGAATTCTTTTCCTGTGATAAAAAGCCTTCTGTTTGAACCGCCAAACCTTTCAGGGGAGAGTTTGGAACCGTTTGGCACCATTTTTGAGTGAATTGCCGAAAGTCAGATTTTTTATGAATTTGTGACCCCGGGGCTTAGGGATTTTTTCAAAAAAATCTTTTTCTGCCGGTTAAGTTGTTGAGGACTGATTTCTTGTCCTGTGATAAAAAGCCTTCTGTTTCAAGCACCAAACCTTTCAGGGGAGAATTTGGAACCTTTTGGCACAATTTTTGAGTGAATTGCCAAAAGTCAGTTTTTTTATGATATTGTGACCCCGGGGCTTAGGATTTTTTCAAAAAAATATTTTTCTGCTGGTTAAGTTGTTGAGGGCTGATTTCTTTTTTTGTGATAAAAAGCCTTCTGTTTCAACCACCAAACCTTTCAGGGGATCATTTGGAACCTTTTGGCACAATTTTTGAGTGAATTGCCAAAAGTCAGATTTTATATGAAATTGTGACCCCGGGGCTAAGGCATTTTTTCAAAAAAATCTTTTTCTGCCGGTTAAGTTGTTGAGGGTTGATTTCTTTTCCTGTGATAAAAAGCCTTCTGTTTCAACCGCCAAACCTTTCAGGGGAGAATTTGGAACCTTTTGGCACAATTTTTGAGTGAATTGCCAAAAGTCAGATTTTATATGAAATTGTGACCCCGGGGCTTAGGATTTTTTCAAAAAAATCTTTTTCTGCCAGTTAAGATGTTGAGGGCTGATTTCTTTTCCTGTGATAAAAAGCCTTCTGTTTCAACTGCCAAACCTTTCAGGGGATCATTTCGAACCGTTTGGCACCATTTTTGAGTAAATTGCCGAAAGTCAGATTTTTTATGAAATTGTGACCCCGGGGCTTAGGATTTTTTCAAAAAAATATTTTTCTGCTGGTTAAGTTGTTGAGGGCTGATTTCTTTTCCTGTGATAAAAAGCCTTCTGTTCCAACCGCCAAACCTTTCAGGGGAGCATTTGCAACCGTTTGGCACCATTTTTGAGTGAATTGCCAAAAGTCAGATTTTTTATGAATTTGTGACCCCGGGGCTTAGGATTTTTTCAAAAAAATCTTTTTCTGCCGGTCAAGTTGTTGAGGGCTGATTTCTTTTTTTGTGATAAAAAGCCTTCTGTTTCAACCACCAAACCTTTCAGGGGATCATTTGGAACCTTTTCGCACAATTTTTGAGTGAATTGCCAAAAGTCAGATTTTATATGAAATTGTGACCCCGGGGCTAAGGGATTTTTTCAAAAAAATCTTTTTCTGCCGGTTAAGTTGTTGAGGGTTGATTTCTTTTCCTGTGATAAAAAGCCTTCTGTTTCAACCACCAAACCTTTCAGGGGAGAATTTGGAACCTTTTGGCACAATTTTTGAGTGAATTGCCAAAAGTCAGTTTTTTTATGATATTGTGACCCCGGGGCTTAGGATTTTTTCAAAAAAATATTTTTCTGCTGGTTAAGTTGTTGAGGGCTGATTTCTTTTCCTGTGATAAAAAGCCTTCTGTTTCAACCGCCAAACCTTTCAGGGGATCATTTGGAACCTTTTGGCACAATTTTTGAGTCAATTGCAAAAAGTCAGGTTTTTTATGAAATTGTGACCCCGGGGCTTAGGATTTTTTCAAAAAAATCTTTTTCTGCCGGTCAAGTTGTTGAGGGCTGAATTCTTTTCCTGTGATAAAAAGCCTTCTGTTTGAACCGCCAAACCTTTCAGGGGAGAGTTTGGAACCGTTTGGCACCATTTTTGAGTGAATTGCCGAAAGTCAGATTTTTTATGAATTTGTGACCCCGGGGCTTAGGGATTTTTTCAAAAAAATCTTTTTCTGCCGGTTAAGTTGTTGAGGACTGATTTCTTGTCCTGTGATAAAAAGCCTTCTGTTTCAAGCACCAAACCTTTCAGGGGAGAATTTGGAACCTTTTGGCACAATTTTTGAGTGAATTGCCAAAAGTCAGATTTTATATGAAATTGTGACCCCGGGGCTAAGGGATTTTTTCAAAAAAATCTTTTTCTGCCGGTTAAGTTGTTGAGGGTTGATTTCTTTTCCTGTGATAAAAAGCCTTCTGTTTCAACCGCCAAACCTTTCAGGGGAGAATTTGGAACCTTTTGGCACAATTTTTGAGTGAATTGCCAAAAGTCAGTTTTTTTATGATATTGTGACCCCGGGGCTTAGGATTTTTTCAAAAAAATATTTTTCTGCCGGTTAAGTTGTTGAGGGCTGATTTCTTTTCCTGTGATAAAAAGCCTTCTGTTTCAACCGCCAAACCTTTCAGGGGATCATTTGGAACCTTTTGGCACAATTTTTGAGTCAATTGCAAAAAGTCAGGTTTTTTATGAAATTGTGACCCCGGGGCTTAGGATTTTTTCAAAAAAATCTTTTTCTGCCGGTCAAGTTGTTGAGGGCTGAATTCTTTTCCTGTGATAAAAAGCCTTCTGTTTGAACCGCCAAACCTTTCAGGGGAGAGTTTGGAACCGTTTGGCACCATTTTTGAGTGAATTGCCGAAAGTCAGATTTTTTATGAATTTGTGACCCCGGGGCTTAGGGATTTTTTCAAAAAAATCTTTTTCTGCCGGTTGTGTTGTTGAGGACTGATTTCTTTTCCTGTGATAAAAAGCCTTCTGTTTCAAGCACCAAACCTTTCAGGGGAGAATTTGGAACCTTTTGGCACAATTTTTGAGTGAATTGCCAAAAGTCAGATTTTATATGAAATTGTGACCCCGGGGCTTAGGATTTTTTCAAAAAAATCTTTTTCTGCCAGTTAAGATGTTGAGGGCTGATTTCTTTTCCTGTGATAAAAAGCCTTCTGTTTCAACTGCCAAACCTTTCAGGGGATCATTTCGAACCGTTTGGCACCATTTTTGAGTAAATTGCCGAAAGTCAGATTTTTTATGAAATTGTGACCCCGGGGCTTAGGATTTTTTCAAAAAAATATTTTTCTGCTGGTTAAGTTGTTGAGGGCTGATTTCTTTTCCTGTGATAAAAAGCCTTCTGTTTCAACCGCCAAACCTTTCAGGGGAGCATTTGCAACCGTTTGGCACCATTTTTGAGTGAATTGCCGAAAGTCAGATTTTTTATGAATTTGTGACCCCGGGGCTTAGTGATTTTTTCAAAAAAATCTTTTTCTGCCGGTTAAGTTGTTGAGGTCTGATTTCTTGTCCTGTGATAAAAAGCCTTCTGTTTCAACCGCCAAACCTTTCAGGGGATCATTTGGAACCTTTTGGCACAATTTTTGAGTGAATTGCCAAAAGTCAGATTTTTTATGAAATTGTGACCCCGGGGCTTAGGATTTTTTCAAAAAAATCTTTTTCTGCCGGTTAAGTTGTCGAGGGCTAATTTCGTGTCCTGTGATAAAAACCCATCTGTTTCGACCGCCAAACCTTTCAGGGGAGAATTTGGAACCTTTTGGCACAATTTTTAAGTCAATTGCAAAAAGTCAGGTTTTTTATGAAATTGTGACCCCGGGGCTTAGGATTTTTTCAAAAAAATCTTTTTCTGCCGGTCAAGTTGTTGAGGGCTGAATTCATTTCCTGTGATAAAAAGCCTTCTGTTTGAACCCCCAAACCTTTCAGGGGAGAGTTTGGAACCGTTTGGCACCATTTTTGAGTGAATTGCCGAAAGTCAGATTTTTTATGAAATTGTGACCCCGGGGCTTAGGATTTTTACAAAAAAATCTTTTTCTGCCGGTTAAGTTGTCGAGGGCTGATTTCGTGTCCTGTGATAAAAAACCATCTGTTTCGACCGCCAAACCTTTCAGGGGAGAATTTGGAACCTTTTGGCACAATTTTTGAGTCAATTGCGAAAAGTCAGGTTTTTTTTGAAATTGTGACCCCGGGGCTTAGGATTTTTTCAAAAAAATCTTTTTCTCCCGGTAAAGTTGTTGAGGGCTGAATTCTTTTCCTGTGATAAAAAGCCTTCTTTTTCTGCCGGTTAAGTTGTTGACGGCTGATTTCGTGTCCAGTGATAAAAACCCATCTGTTTCGACTGCCAAACCTTTCAGGGGAGAGTTTCAGGGGAGCATTTGGAACCGTTTGGCACCATTTTTGAGTGAATTGCCGAAAGTCAGATTTTTTATGAAATTGTGACCTCGGGGCTTTGTGATTTTTTTAAAATAAAAATTTCTACCGGTTAACTTGTCGAGAGCTGATTTCTTTTCTTCTGATAAAAAGCCTTCTGTTTCGACCGCCAAACCTTTCAGGGGAGCATTTGCAACCGTTTGGCACCTGTTTTGAGTGAATTGCCGAAAGTCAGATTTTTTATGAAATTGTGACCCCGGGGCTTAGGATTTTTTAAAAAAAAATCTTTTTCTGCCGGTTAAGTTGTTGACGGCTGATTTCGTGTCCTGTGATAAAAAGCCATCTGTTTCGACCGCCAAACCTTTCAGGGGAGAGTTTGGAACCGTTTGGAACCATTTTTGAGTGAATTGCCGAAAGTCAGGTTTTTTATGAAATTAGGTTTTTTTTCAAAAAAATATTTTTCTGCCGGTTAAGTTGTTGAGGACTGATTTCTTTTCCTGTGATAAAAAGCCTTCTGTTTCAACCGCCAAACCTTTCCGGGGATCATTTGGAACCTTTTGGCACCATTTTTGAATGAATTGCCGAAAGTCAGATTTTTTATGAATTTGTGACCCCGGGGCTTAGGATTTTTTCAAAAAAATCTTTTTCTGCCGGTTAAGTTGTCGAGGGCTGATTTCTTCTATTTCCATTCCCAAACCTTTCAGAGGATCATTTGCAACCGTCTGGCACCATTTTTGAGTGAATTGCCAAAAGTCAGATTTTTTTTATGAAATTGTGACCCCGGGGCTTAGGATTTTTTCAAAAAAATATTTTTCTGCCGGTTTAGTTGTTGAGGGCAGATTTCTTTTCCTGTGATAAAAAGCCTTCTGTTTGAACCGCCAAACCTTTCAGGGGAGAGTTTGGAACCGTTTGGCACAATGTTTGAGTGAATTGCCAAAAGTCAGATTTTTTATGAAATTGTGACCCCGGGGCTTAGGATTTTTTCAAAAAAATCTTTTTCTGCCGGTTATGTTGTTGAGGGCTGATTTCGTGTCCTGTGATAAAAAACCATCTGTTTCGACCGCCAAACCTTTCAGGGGAGAATGTGGAACCTTTTGGCACAATTTTTGAGTGAATTGCGAAAAGTCAGATTTTTTATGAAATTGTGACCCCGGGGCTTAGGATTTTTCCAAAAAAATCTTTTTCTGCCGGTTAAGTTGTTGAGGGCTGATTTCTTTTCCTGTGATAAAAAGCCTTCTGTTTCAACCGCCAAACCTTTCAGGGGAGCATTTGCAACCGTTTGGCACCATTTTTGAGTAAATTGCCGAAAGTCAGATTTTTTATGAATTTGTGACCCCGGGGATTAGGGATTTTTTCAAAAAAACTTTTTCTGCCGGTTATGTTGTTGAGGGCTGAGTTCTTTTCCTGTGATAAAAAGCCTTCTGTTTCAACCGCCAAACCATTCAGGGGAGAATTTGGAACCTTTTGGCACCATTTTTTAGTGAATTGCCGGAAGTCAGAGTTTTTATGAATTTGTGACCCCGAGGCTTAGGGATGTTTTCAAAAAAATCTTTTTCTGCTGGTTAAGTTGTCGAGGGCTGATTTCTTCTATTTCCATTTCCAAACCTTTCAGAGGATCATTTGCAACCGTCTGGCACCATTTTTGAGTGAATTGCCGAAAGTCAGGTTTTTTATGAAATTGTGACCCCGGGGCTTAGGATTTTTTCAAAAAAATCTTTTTCTGCCGGTTAAGTTGTGGAGGGCTGATTTCTTCTATTTCCATTCCCAAACCTTTCAGAGGATCATTTGGAACCTTTTGGCACAATTTTTGAGTGAATTGCCAAAAGTCAGATTTTTTAAGAAATTGTGACCCCGGGGCTGAGGATTTTTTCAAAAAAATCTTTTTCTGCCGGTTATGTTGTTGAGGGCTGATTTCTTTTCCTGTGATAAAAAGCCTTCTGTTTCAACTGCCAAACCTTTCAGGGGAGAATTTGAACCTTTTGGCACCATTTTTGAGTGAATTTCCGGAAGTCAGATTTTTTATGAATTTGTGACCCCGGGGCTTAGGATTTTTTCAAAAAAATCTTTTTCTGCCGGTTATGTTGTTGAGGGCTGATTTCTTTTCCTGTGATAAAAAGCCTTCTGTTTCAACCACCAAACCTTTCAGGGGAGAATTTGGAACCTTTTGGCACAATTTTTGAGTGAATTGCCAAAAGTCAGATTTTATATGAAATTGTGACTCCGGGGCTTAGGATTTTTTCAAAAAAATCTTTTTCTGCCGGTTAAGTTGTTGAGGGCTGATTTCTTTTCCTGTAATAAAAAGCCTTCTGTTTCAACTGCCAAACCTTTCAGGGGATCATTTGGAACCGTTTGGCACCTGTTTTGAGTGAATTGCCAAAAGTCAGATTTTTTATGAAATTGTGACCCCGGGGCTTAGGGATTTTTTCAAAAAAATCTTTTTCTGCCGGTTAAGTTGTCGAGGGCTGATTTCGTGTCCTGTGATAAAAAGCCATCTGTTTCGACCGCCAAACCTTTCAGGGGAGAATTTGGAACCTTTTGGCACAATTTTTGAGTGAATTGCCAAAAGTCAGATTTTTTATGAAATTGTGACCCCGGGGCTTAGGATCTTTTAAAAAAAAAATTTTCTGCCTGTTAAGTTGCTGAGGGCTGATTTCTTTTCCTGTGATAAAAAGCCATCTGTTTCAACTGCCAAACCTTTCAGGGGAGAGTTTGGAACTGTTTGGAACCATTTTTGAGTGAATTGCCGAAAGTCAGACTTTTTATGAAATTGTGACCCCGGGGCTTAGGGATTTTTTCACAAAAATCTTTTTCTGCCGGTTAAGTTGTCAAGGGCTGATTTCGTGTCCTGTGATAAAAAGGCATCTGTTTCGACCGCCAAACCTTTCAGGGGAGAATTTGGAACCTTTTGGCACCATTTTTGAGTGAATTGCGAAAAGTCAGATTTTTTATGAAATTGTGACCCCGGGGCTTAGGATTTTTTCAAAAAAATCTTTTTCTGCCGGTTAAGTTGTGGAGGGCTGATTTCTTCTATTTCCATTCCCAAACCCTTCAGAGCATCATTTGCAACCGTCTGGCACCATTTTTGAGTGAATTGCCGAAAGTCAGGTTTTTTATGAAATTGTGACCCCGGGGCTTAGGGATTTTTTTTTTTTAAAAAAAAATTTCCGGTTAAGTTGTCGAGGGCTGATTTCGTGTCCTGTGATAAAAAGCCATCTGTTTCGACCGCCAAACCTTTCAGGGGAGAATTTGGAACCTTTTGGCACAATTTTTGAGTGAATTGCCAAAAGTCAGATTTTTTATGAAATTGTGACCCCGGGGCTTAGGATCTTTTTTTAATAAAAAATTTCTGCCTGTTAAGTTGGTGAGGGCTGATTTCTTTTCCTGTGATAAAAAGCCATCTGTTTCAACTGCCAAACCTTTCAGGGGATCATTTGGAACCGTTTGGAACCATTTTTGAGTGAATTGCCGAAAGTCAGATTTTTTATGAAATTGAGACCCCGGGGCTTAGGGATTTTTTCAAAAAAATCTTTTTCTGCCGGTTAAGTTGTCGAGGGCTGATTTCTTCTATTTCCATTCCCAAACCTTTCAGAGGATCATTTGCAACCGTCTGGCACCATTTTTGAGTGAATTGCCGAAAGTCAGATTTTTTATGAAATTGTGACCCTGGGGCTTAGGATTTTTTCAAAAAAATCTTTTTCTGCCGGTTAAGTTGTTGAGGACTGATTTCTTTTCCTGTGATAAAAAGCCATCTGTTTCGACCGCCAAACCTTTCAGGGGAGAATTTGGAACCTTTTGGCACAATTTTTGAGTGAATTGCCAAAAGTCAGATTTTTTATGAAATTGTGATCCCGGGGCTTAGGATTTTTTCAAAAAATCTTTTTCTGCCGGTTAAGTTGTCGAGGGCTGATTTCTTCTATTTCCATTCCCAAACCTTTCAGAGGATCATTTGCAACCGTCTGGCACCATTTTTGAGTGAATTGCCGAAAGTCAGGTTTTTTATGAAATTGTGACCCCGGGGCTTAGGATTTTTTCAAAAAAATCTTTTTCTGCCAGTTAAGTTGTTGAGGGCTGATTTCTTTTCCTGTGATAAAAAGCCTTCTGTTTCAACCGCCAAACCTTTCAGGGGAGCATTTGGAACCTTTTGGCACCATTTTTGAGTGAATTGCCGGAAGTCAGATTTTTTATGAATTTGTGACCCTGGGGCTTAGGATTTTTTCAAAAAATCTTTTTCTGCTGGTTAAGTTGTCGAGGGCTGATTTCTTCTATTTCCATTCCCAAACCTTTCAGAGGATCATTTGCAACCGTCTGGCACCATTTTTGAGTGAATTGCCGAAAGTCAGGTTTTTTATGAAATTGTGACCCCGGGGCTTAGGATTTTTTCAAAAAAATCTTTTTCTGCCGGTTAAGTTGTGGAGGGCTGATTTCTTCTATTTCCATTCCCAAACCTTTCAGAGGATCATTTGCAACCGTCTGGCACCATTTTTGAGTGAATTGCCAAAAATCAGATTTTTTAGGAAATTGTGACCCCGGGGCTTAGGATTTTTTCAAAAAAATATTTTTCTGCAGGTTAAGTTGCTGAGGGTTGATTTCTTTTCCTGTGATAAAAAGCCTTCTGTTTCAACCGCCAAACCTTTCAGGGGAGAATTTGGAAGGTTTTGGCACAATTTTTGAGTGAATTGCCAAAAGTCAGATTTTTTATGAAATTGTGACCCTGGGGATTAGGGATTTTTTCAAAAAAACTTTTTCTGCCGGTTATGTTGTTGAGGGCTGAGTTCTTTTCCTGTGATAAAAAGCCTTCTGTTTCAACCGCCAAACCATTCAGGGGAGAATTTGGAACCTTTTGGCACCATTTTTGAGTGAATTGCCGGAAGTCAGAGTTTTTATGAATTTGTGACCCCGAGGCTTAGGGATGTTTTCAAAAAAATCTTTTTCTGCTGGTTAAGTTGTCGAGGGCTGATTTCTTCTATTTCCATTTCCAAACCTTTCAGAGGATCATTTGCAACCGTCTGGCACCATTTTTGAGTGAATTGCCGAAAGTCAGGTTTTTTATGAAATTGTGACCCCGGGGCTTAGGATTTTTTCAAAAAAATCTTTTTCTGCCGGTTAAGTTGTGGAGGGCTGATTTCTTCTATTTCCATTCCCAAACCTTTCAGAGGATCATTTGGAACCTTTTGGCACAATTTTTGAGTGAATTGCCAAAAGTCAGATTTTTTAAGAAATTGTGACCCCGGGGCTGAGGACTTTTTCAAAAAAATCTTTTTCTGCCGGTTATGTTGTTGAGGGCTGATTTCTTTTCCTGTGATAAAAAGCCTTCTGTTTCAACTGCCAAACCTTTCAGGGGAGAATTTGAACCTTTTGGCACCATTTTTGAGTGAATTTCCGGAAGTCAGATTTTTTATGAATTTGTGACCCCGGGGCTTAGGATTTTTTCAAAAAAATCTTTTTCTGCCGGTTATGTTGTTGAGGGCTGATTTCTTTTCCTGTGATAAAAAGCCTTCTGTTTCAACCACCAAACCTTTCAGGGGAGAATTTGGAACCTTTTGGCACAATTTTTGAGTGAATTGCCAAAAGTCAGATTTTATATGAAATTGTGACCCCGGGGCTTAGGATTTTTTCAAAAAAATCTTTTTCTGCCGGTTAAGTTGTTGAGGGCTGATTTCTTTTCCTGTAATAAAAAGCCTTCTGTTTCAACTGCCAAACCTTTCAGGGGATCATTTGGAACCGTTTGGCACCTGTTTTGAGTGAATTGCCAAAAGTCAGATTTTTTATGAAATTGTGACCCCGGGGCTTAGGGATTTTTTCAAAAAAATCTTTTTCTGCCGGTTAAGTTGTCGAGGGCTGATTTCGTGTCCTGTGATAAAAAGCCATCTGTTTCGACCGCCAAACCTTTCAGGGGAGAATTTGGAACCTTTTGGCACAATTTTTGAGTGAATTGCCAAAAGTCAGATTTTTTATGAAATTGTGACCCCGGGGCTTAGGATCTTTTAAAAAAAAAAATTTCTGCCTGTTAAGTTGCTGAGGGCTGATTTCTTTTCCTGTGATAAAAAGCCATCTGTTTCAACTGCCAAACCTTTCAGGGGAGAGTTTGGAACTGTTTGGAACCATTTTTGAGTGAATTGCCGAAAGTCAGACTTTTTATGAAATTGTGACCCCGGGGCTTAGGGATTTTTTCACAAAAATCTTTTTCTGCCGGTTAAGTTGTCAAGGGCTGATTTCGTGTCCTGTGATAAAAAGGCATCTGTTTCGACCGCCAAACCTTTCAGGGGAGAATTTGGAACCTTTTGGCACCATTTTTGAGTGAATTGCGAAAAGTCAGATTTTTTATGAAATTGTGACCCCGGGGCTTAGGATTTTTTCAAAAAAATCTTTTTCTGCCGGTTAAGTTGTGGAGGGCTGATTTCTTCTATTTCCATTCCCAAACCCTTCAGAGCATCATTTGCAACCGTCTGGCACCATTTTTGAGTGAATTGCCGAAAGTCAGTTTTTTTATGAAATTGTGACCCCGGGGCTTAGGGATTTTTTTTTTAAAAAAAAAATTTCCGGTTAAGTTGTCGAGGGCTGATTTCGTGTCCTGTGATAAAAAGCCATCTGTTTCGACCGCCAAACCTTTCAGGGGAGAATTTGGAACCTTTTGGCACAATTTTTGAGTGAATTGCCAAAAGTCAGATTTTTTATGAAATTGTGACCCCGGGGCTTAGGATCTTTTTTTAATAAAAAATTTCTGCCTGTTAAGTTGGTGAGGGCTGATTTCTTTTCCTGTGATAAAAAGCCATCTGTTTCAACTGCCAAACCTTTCAGGGGATCATTTGGAACCGTTTGGCACCATTTTTGAGTGAATTGCCGAAAGTCAGATTTTTTATGAAATTGTGACCCCGGGGCTTAGGGATTTTTTCAAAAAAATCTTTTTCTGCCGGTTAAGTTGTCGAGGGCTGATTTCTTCTATTTCCATTCCCAAACCTTTCAGAGGATCATTTGCAACCGTCTGGCACCATTTTTGAGTGAATTGCCGAAAGTCAGATTTTTTATGAAATTGTGACCCTGGGGCTTAGGATTTTTTCAAAAAAATCTTTTTCTGCCGGTTAAGTTGTTGAGGACTGATTTCTTTTCCTGTGATAAAAAGCCATCTGTTTCGACCGCCAAACCTTTCAGGGGAGAATTTGGAACCTTTTGGCACAATTTTTGAGTGAATTGCCAAAAGTCAGATTTTTTATGAAATTGTGATCCCGGGGCTTAGGATTTTTTCAAAAAATCTTTTTCTGCCGGTTAAGTTGTCGAGGGCTGATTTCTTCTATTTCCATTCCCAAACCTTTCAGAGGATCATTTGCAACCGTCTGGCACCATTTTTGAGTGAATTGCCGAAAGTCAGGTTTTTTATGAAATTGTGACCCCGGGGCTTAGGATTTTTTCAAAAAAATCTTTTTCTGCCAGTTAAGTTGTTGAGGGCTGATTTCTTTTCCTGTGATAAAAAGCCTTCTGTTTCAACCGCCAAACCTTTCAGGGGAGCATTTGGAACCTTTTGGCACCATTTTTGAGTGAATTGCCGGAAGTCAGATTTTTTATGAATTTGTGACCCTGGGGCTTAGGATTTTTTCAAAAAATCTTTTTCTGCTGGTTAAGTTGTCGAGGGCTGATTTCTTCTATTTCCATTCCCAAACCTTTCAGAGGATCATTTGCAACCGTCTGGCACCATTTTTGAGTGAATTGCCGAAAGTCAGGTTTTTTATGAAATTGTGACCCCGGGGCTTAGGATTTTTTCAAAAAAATCTTTTTCTGCCGGTTAAGTTGTGGAGGGCTGATTTCTTCTATTTCCATTCCCAAACCTTTCAGAGGATCATTTGCAACCGTCTGGCACCATTTTTGAGTGAATTGCCAAAAATCAGATTTTTTAGGAAATTGTGACCCCGGGGCTTAGGATTTTTTCAAAAAAATATTTTTCTGCAGGTTAAGTTGCTGAGGGTTGATTTCTTTTCCTGTGATAAAAAGCCTTCTGTTTCAACCGCCAAACCTTTCAGGGGAGAATTTGGAAGGTTTTGGCACAATTTTTGAGTGAATTGCCAAAAGTCAGATTTTTTATGAAATTGTGACCCCGGGGCTTAGGATTTTTTCAAAAAAATATTTTTCTGCTGGTTAAGTTGTTGAGGGCTGATTTCTTTTCCTGTGATAAAAAGCCTTCTGTTTCAACCGCCAAACCTTTCAGGGGATCATTTGGAACCGTTTGGCACCATTTTTGAGTGAATTGCCCAAAGTCAGATTTTTTAGGAAATTGTGACCCCGGGGCTTAGGATTTTTTCAAAAAAATATTTTTCTGCTGGTTAATTTGTTGAGGGCTGATTTCTTTTCCTGTGATAAAAAGCCTTCTGTTTCAACCGCCAAACCTTTCAGGGGAGAATTTGGAACCTTTTGGCACCATTTTTTAGTGAATTGCGAAAAGTCAGATTTTTTATGAAATTGTGACCCCGGGGCTTAGGATTTTTTCAAAAAAATCTTTTTCTGCTGGTTAAGTTGTGGAGGGCTGATTTCTTCTATTTCCATTCCCAAACCTTTCAGAGGATCATTTGCAACCGTCTGGCACCATTTTTGAGTGAATTGCCAAAAGTCAGATTTTTTATGAAATTGTGACCCTGGGGCTTAGGATTTTTTCAAAAAAATATTTTTCTGCCGGTTAAGTTGCTGAGGGTTGATTTCTTTTCCTGTGATAAAAAGCCTTCTGTTTCAACCGCCAAACCTTTCAGGGGAGAATTTGGAAGGATTTGGCACAATTTTTGAGTGAATTGCCAAAAGTCAGATTTTTTATGAAATTGTGACCCCGGGGCTTAGGATTTTTTCAAAAAAATCTTTTTCTGCTGGTTAATTTGTTGAGGGCTGATTTCTTTTCCTGTGATAAAAAGCCTTCTGTTTCAACCGCCAAACCTTTCAGGGGATCAATTGGAAGCGTTTGGCACCATTTTTGAGTGAATTTCCGAAAGTCAGATTTTTTATGAAATTGTGACCCCGGGGCTAAGGGATTTTTTCCAAAAAATCTTTTTCTGCCGGTTAAGTTGTCGAGGGCTGATTTCGTGTCCTGTGATAAAAAAACATCTGTTTCGACCGCCAAATCTTTCAGGAGAGAATTTGGAACCTTTTGGCACAATTTTTGAGTGAATTGCGAAAAGTCAGATTTTTTATGAAATTGTGACCCCGGGGCTTAGGATTTTTTCAAAAAAATCATTTTCTGCCGGTTAAGTTGTCGAGGGCTGATTTCTTCTATTTCCATTCCCAAACCTTTCAGAGGATCATTTGCAACCGTCTGGCACCATTTTTGAGTGAATTGCCGAAAGTCAGGTTTTTTATGAAATTGTGACCCCGGGGCTTAGGATTTTTTCAAAAAAATCTTTTTCTGCCGGTTAAGTTGTTGAGGGCTGATTTCTTTTCTTGTGATAAAAAGCCTTCTGTTTCAACCGCCAAATTTTTCAGGGGAGCATTTGGAACCTTTTGGCACCATTTTTGAGTGAATTGCCGGAAGTCAGATTTTTTATGAATTTGTGACCCCGGGGCTTAGGATTTTTTTCAAAAAATCTTTTTCTGCTGGTTAAGTTGTCGAGGGCTGATTTCTTCTATTTCCATTCCCAAACCTTTCAGAGGATCATTTGCAACCGTCTGGCACCATTTTTGAGTGAATTGCCGAAAGTCAGGTTTTTTATGAAATTGTGACCCCGGGGCTTAGGATTTTTTCAAAAAAAATCTTTTTCTGCCGGTTAAGTTGTGGAGGGCTGATTTCTTCTATTTCCATTCCCAAACCTTTCAGAGGATCATTTGCAACCGTCTGGCACCATTTTTGAGTGAATTGCCGAAAGTCAGATTTTTTATGAAATTGTGACCCTGGGGCTTAGGATTTTTTCAAAAAAATATTTTTCTGCCGGTTAAGTTGTTGAGGGTTGATTTCTTTTCCTGTGATAAAAAGCCTTCTGTTTCAACCGCCAAACCTTTCAGGGGAGAATTTGGAAGGTTTTGGCACAATTTTTGAGTGAATTGCCAAAAGTCAGATTTTTTATGAAATTGTGACCCCGGGGCTTAGGATTTTTTCAAAAAAATCTTTTTCTGCCGGTTAAGTTGTTGAGGGCTGATTTCTTTTCCTGTGATAAAAAGCCTTCTGTTTCAACCGCCAAACCTTTCAGGGGATCATTTGGAACCTTTTGGCACCATTTTTGAGTGAATTGCCAAAAGTCAGATTTTTTAGGAAATTGTGACCCCGGGGCTTAGGATCTTTTCAAAAAAATTTTTTTCTGCTGGTTAAGTTGTGGAGGGCTGATTTCTTCTATTTCCATTCCCAAACCTTTCAGAGGATCATTTGCAACCGTCTGGCACCATTTTTGAGTGAATTGCCGAAAGTCAGGTTTTTTATGAAATTGTGACCCCGGGGCTTAGGATTTTTTCAAAAAAATCTTTTTCTGCCGGTTAAGTTGCTGAGGGTTGATTTCTTTTCCTGTGATAAAAAGCCTTCTGTTTCAACCGCCAAACCTTTCAGGGGAGAATTTGGAAGGTTTTGGCACAATTTTTGAGTGAATTGCCAAAAGTCAGATTTTTTATGATATTGTGACCCCGGGGCTTAGGATTTTTTCAAAAAAATATTTTTCTGCTGGTTAAGTTGTTGAGGGCTGATTTCTTTTCCTGTGATAAAAAGCCTTCTGTTTCAACCGCCAAACCTTTCAGGGGATCATTTGGAACCGTTTGGCACAATTTTTGAGTGAATTGCCAAAAGTCAGATTTTTTAGGAAATTGTGACCCCGGGGCTTAGGATTTTTTCAAAAAAATATTTTTCTGCTGGTTAATTTGTTGAGGGCTGATTTCTTTTCCTGTGATAAAAAGCCTTCTGTTTCAACCGCCAAACCTTTCAGGGGAGAATTTGGAACCTTTTGGCACCATTTTTTAGTGAATTGCGAAAAGTCAGATTTTTTATGAAATTGTGACCCCGGGGCTTAGGATTTTTTCAAAAAAATCTTTTTCTGCTGGTTAAGTTGTGGAGGGCTGATTTCTTCTATTTCCATTCCCAAACCTTTCAGAGGATCATTTGCAACCGTCTGGCACCATTTTTGAGTGAATTGCCAAAAATCAGATTTTTTAGGAATTTGTGACCCCGGGGCTTAGGATTTTTTCAAAAAAATATTTTTCTGCCGGTTAAGTTGCTGAGGGTTGATTTCTTTTCCTGTGATAAAAAGCCTTCTGTTTCAACCGCCAAACCTTTCAGGGGAGAATTTGGAAGGTTTTGGCACAATTTTTGAGTGAATTGCCAAAAGTCAGATTTTTTATGAAATTGTGACCCCGGGGCTTAGGATTTTTTCAAAAAAATATTTTTCTGCTGGTTAAGTTGTTGAGGGCTGATTTCTTTTCCTGTGATAAAAAGCCTTCTGTTTCAACCGCCAAACCTTTCAGGGGATCATTTGGAACCTTATGGCATAATTTTTGAGTGAATTGCCAAAAGTCAGATTTTTTAGGAAATTGTGACCCCGGGGCTTAGGATTTTTTCAAAAAAATATTTTTCTGCTGGTTAATTTGTTGAGGGCTGATTTCTTTTCCTGTGATAAAAAGCCTTCTGTTTCAACCGCCAAACCTTTCAGGAGATCAATTGGAAGCGTTTGGCACCATTTTTGAGTGAATTTCCGAAAGTCAGATTTTTTATGAAATTGTGACCCCGGGGCTAAGGGATTTTTTCCAAAAAATCTTTTTCTGCCGGTTAAGTTGTCGAGGGCTGATTTCGTGTCCTGTGATAAAAAAACATCTGTTTCGACCGCCAAACCTTTCAGGAGAGAATTTGGAACCTTTTGGCACAATTTTTGAGTGAATTGCCAAAAGTCAGATTTTTTATGAAATTGTGACCCCGGGGCTTAGGATTTTTTCAAAAAAATCATTTTCTGCCGGTTAAGTTGTCGAGGGCTGATTTCTTCTATTTCCATTCCCAAACCTTTCAGAGGATCATTTGCAACCGTCTGGCACCATTTTTGAGTGAATTGCCAAAAGTCAGATTTTTTAGGAAATTGTGACCCCGGGGCTTAGGATTTTTTCAAAAAAATATTTTTCTGCAGGTTAAGTTGCTGAGGGTTGATTTCTTTTCCTGTGATAAAAAGCCTTCTGTTTCAACCGCCAAACCTTTCAGGGGAGAATTTGGAAGGTTTTGGCACAATTTTTGAGTGAATTGCCAAAAGTCAGATTTTTTATGAAATTGTGACCCCGGGGCTTAGGATTTTTTCAAAAAAATATTTTTCTGCTGGTTAATTTGTTGAGGGCTGATTTCTTTTCCTGTGATAAAAAGCCTTCTGTTTCAACCGCCAAACCTTTCAGGGGATCAATTGGAACCGTTTGGCACCATTTTTGAGTGAATTTCCGAAAGTCAGATTTTTTATGAAATTGTGACCCCGGGGCTAAGGGATTTTTTCCAAAAAATCTTTTTCTGCCGGTTAAGTTGTCGAGGGCTGATTTCGTGTCCTGTGATAAAAAAACATCTGTTTCGACCGCCAAAACTTTCAGGAGAGAATTTGGAACCGTCTGGCACCATTTTTGAATGAAATGCCGAAAGTCAGATTTTTTATGAAATTGTGACCCCGGGGCTTAGGATTTTTTCAAAAAAATCATTTACTGCCGGTTAAGTTGTCGAGGGCTGATTTCTTCTATTTCCATTCCCAAACCTTTCAGAGGATCATTTGCAACCGTCTGGCACCATTTTTGAGTGAATTGCCGAAAGTCAGGTTTTTTATGAAATTGTGACCCCGGGGCTTAGGATTTTTTCAAAAAAATATTTTTCTGCTGGTTAAGTTGTTGAGGGCTGATTTCTTTTCCTGTGATAAAAAGCCTACTGTTTCAACCGCCAAACCTTTCAGGGGATCATTTGGAACTTTTTGGCACAATTTTTGAGTGACTTGCCCAAAGTCAGATTTTTTATTGTATTGTGACCCCGGGGCTTAGGATTTTTTCAAAAAAATCTTTTTCTGCTGGTTAAGTTGTTGAGGGCTGATTTCTTTTCCTGTGATAAAAAGCCTACTGTTTCAACCGCCAAACCTTTCAGGGGATCATTTGGAACCTTTTGGCACAATTTTTGAGTGAATTGCCGAAAGTCAGGTTTTTTATGAAATTGTGACCCCGGGGCTTAGGATTTTTTCAAAAAAATCTTTTTCTGCCGGTTAAGTTGTCGAGGGCTGATTTCTTCTATTTCCATTCCCAAACCTTTCAGAGGATCATTTGCAACCGTCTGGCACCATTTTTGAGTGAATTGCCAAAAATCAGATTTTTTAGGAAATTGTGACCCCGGGGCTTAGGATTTTTTCAAAAAAATCTTTTTCTGCCGGTTAAGTTGCTGAGGGTTGATTTCTTTTCCTGTGATAAAAAGCCTTCTGTTTCAACCGCCAAACCTTTCAGGGGAGAATTTGGAAGGTTTTGGCACAATTTTTGAGTGAATTGCCAAAAGTCAGATTTTTTATGAAATTGTGACCCCGGGGCTTAGGATTTTTTCAAAAAAATATTTTTCTGCTGGTTAAGTTGTTGAGGGCTGATTTCTTTTCCTGTGATAAAAAGCCTTTTGTTTCAACCGCCAAACCTTTCAGGGGATCATTTGGAACCGTTTGGCACCATTTTTGAGTGAATTGCCAAAAGTCAGATTTTTTAGGAAATTGTGACCCCGGGGCTTAGGATTTTTTCAAAAAAATATTTTTCTGCTGGTTAATTTGTTGAGGGCTGATTTCTTTTCCTGTGATAAAAAGCCTTCTGTTTCAACCGCCAAACCTTTCAGGGGATCAATTGGAACCGTTTGGCACCATTTTTGAGTGAATTTCCGAAAGTCAGATTTTTTATGAAATTGTGACCCCGGGGCTAAGGGATTTTTTCCAAAAAATCTTTTTCTGCCGGTTAAGTTGTCGAGGGCTGATTTCGTGTCCTGTGATAAAAAAACATCTGTTTCGACCGCCAAACCTTTCAGGAGAGAATTTGGAACCTTTTGGCACAATTTTTGAGTGAATTGCCAAAAGTCAGATTTTTTATGAAATTGTGACCCCGGGGCTTAGGATTTTTTCAAAAAAATCATTTTCTGCCGGTTAAGTTGTCGAGGGCTGATTTCTTCTATTTCCATTCCCAAACCTTTCAGAGGATCATTTGCAACCGTCTGGCACCATTTTTGGGTGAATTGCCAAAAGTCAGATTTTTTAGGAAATTGTGACCCCGGGGCTTAGGATTTTTTCAAAAAAATATTTTTCTGCAGGTTAAGTTGCTGAGGGTTGATTTCTTTTCCTGTGATAAAAAGCCTTCTGTTTCAACCGCCAAACCTTTCAGGGGAGAATTTGGAAGGTTTTGGCACAATTTTTGAGTGAATTGCCAAAAGTCAGATTTTTTATGAAATTGTGACCCCGGGGCTTAGGATTTTTTCAAAAAAATATTTTTCTGCTGGTTAATTTGTTGAGGGCTGATTTCTTTTCCTGTGATAAAAAGCCTTCTGTTTCAACCGCCAAACCTTTCAGGGGATCAATTGGAACCGTTTGGCACCATTTTTGAGTGAATTTCCGAAAGTCAGATTTTTTATGAAATTGTGACCCCGGGGCTAAGGGATTTTTTCCAAAAAA
The DNA here is from genome assembly GCF_027172205.1 of Podarcis raffonei. Taxonomy (NCBI): domain Eukaryota; kingdom Metazoa; phylum Chordata; class Lepidosauria; order Squamata; family Lacertidae; genus Podarcis; species Podarcis raffonei. The sequence goes on from NC_070608.1 coordinate 76,614,925, forward strand.
TCTTTTTCTGCCGGTTAAGTTGTCGAGGGCTGATTTCGTGTCCTGTGATAAAAAAACATCTGTTTCGACCGCCAAAACTTTCAGGAGAGAATTTGGAACCGTCTGGCACCATTTTTGAATGAAATGCCGAAAGTCAGATTTTTTATGAAATTGTGACCCCGGGGCTTAGGATTTTTTCAAAAAAATCATTTACTGCCGGTTAAGTTGTCGAGGGCTGATTTCTTCTATTTCCATTCCCAAACCTTTCAGAGGATCATTTGCAACCGTCTGGCACCATTTTTGAGTGAATTGCCGAAAGTCAGGTTTTTTATGAAATTGTGACCCCGGGGCTTAGGATTTTTTCAAAAAAATATTTTTCTGCTGGTTAAGTTGTTGAGGGCTGATTTCTTTTCCTGTGATAAAAAGCCTACTGTTTCAACCGCCAAACCTTTCAGGGGATCATTTGGAACTTTTTGGCACAATTTTTGAGTGACTTGCCCAAAGTCAGATTTTTTATTGTATTGTGACCCCGGGGCTTAGGATTTTTTCAAAAAAATCTTTTTCTGCTGGTTAAGTTGTTGAGGGCTGATTTCTTTTCCTGTGATAAAAAGCCTACTGTTTCAACCGCCAAACCTTTCAGGGGATCATTTGGAACCTTTTGGCACAATTTTTGAGTGAATTGCCGAAAGTCAGGTTTTTTATGAAATTGTGACCCCGGGGCTTAGGATTTTTTCAAAAAAATCTTTTTCTGCCGGTTAAGTTGTCGAGGGCTGATTTCTTCTATTTCCATTCCCAAACCTTTCAGAGGATCATTTGCAACCGTCTGGCACCATTTTTGAGTGAATTGCCAAAAATCAGATTTTTTAGGAAATTGTGACCCCGGGGCTTAGGATTTTTTCAAAAAAATCTTTTTCTGCCGGTTAAGTTGCTGAGGGTTGATTTCTTTTCCTGTGATAAAAAGCCTTCTGTTTCAACCGCCAAACCTTTCAGGGGAGAATTTGGAAGGTTTTGGCACAATTTTTGAGTGAATTGCCAAAAGTCAGATTTTTTATGAAATTGTGACCCCGGGGCTTAGGATTTTTTCAAAAAAATATTTTTCTGCCGGTTAAGTTGTCGAGGGCTGATTTCGTGTCCTGTGATAAAAAAACATCTGTTTCGACCGCCAAAACTTTCAGGAGAGAATTTGGAACCGTCTGGCACCATTTTTGAATGAAATGCCGAAAGTCAGATTTTTTATGAAATTGTGACCCCGGGGCTTAGGATTTTTTCAAAAAAATCATTTACTGCCGGTTAAGTTGTCGAGGGCTGATTTCTTCTATTTCCATTCCCAAACCTTTCAGAGGATCATTTGCAACCGTCTGGCACCATTTTTGAGTGAATTGCCGAAAGTCAGGTTTTTTATGAAATTGTGACCCCGGGGCTTAGGATTTTTTCAAAAAAATATTTTTCTGCTGGTTAAGTTGTTGAGGGCTGATTTCTTTTCCTGTGATAAAAAGCCTACTGTTTCAACCGCCAAACCTTTCAGGGGATCATTTGGAACTTTTTGGCACAATTTTTGAGTGACTTGCCCAAAGTCAGATTTTTTATTGTATTGTGACCCCGGGGCTTAGGATTTTTTCAAAAAAATCTTTTTCTGCTGGTTAAGTTGTTGAGGGCTGATTTCTTTTCCTGTGATAAAAAGCCTACTGTTTCAACCGCCAAACCTTTCAGGGGATCATTTGGAACCTTTTGGCACAATTTTTGAGTGAATTGCCGAAAGTCAGGTTTTTTATGAAATTGTGACCCCGGGGCTTAGGATTTTTTCAAAAAAATCTTTTTCTGCCGGTTAAGTTGTCGAGGGCTGATTTCTTCTATTTCCATTCCCAAACCTTTCAGAGGATCATTTGCAACCGTCTGGCACCATTTTTGAGTGAATTGCCAAAAATCAGATTTTTTAGGAAATTGTGACCCCGGGGCTTAGGATTTTTTCAAAAAAATCTTTTTCTGCCGGTTAAGTTGCTGAGGGTTGATTTCTTTTCCTGTGATAAAAAGCCTTCTGTTTCAACCGCCAAACCTTTCAGGGGAGAATTTGGAAGGTTTTGGCACAATTTTTGTGTGAATTGCCAAAAGTCAGATTTTTTATGAAATTGTGACCCCGGGGCTTAGGATTTTTTCAAAAAAATATTTTTCTGCTGGTTAATTTGTTGAGGGCTGATTTCTTTTCCTGTGATAAAAAGCCTTTTGTTTCAACCGCCAAACCTTTCAGGGGATCATTTGGAACCGTTTGGCACCATTTTTGAGTGAATTGCCAAAAGTCAGATTTTTTAGGAAATTGTGACCCCGGGGCTTAGGATTTTTTCAAAAAAATATTTTTCTGCTGGTTAATTTGTTGAGGGCTGATTTCTTTTCCTGTGATAAAAAGCCTTCTGTTTCAACCGCCAAACCTTTCAGGGGATCAATTGGAACCGTTTGGCACCATTTTTGAGTGAATTTCCGAAAGTCAGATTTTTTATGAAATTGTGACCCCGGGGCTAAGGGATTTTTTCCAAAAAATCTTTTTCTGCCGGTTAAGTTGTCGAGGGCTGATTTCGTGTCCTGTGATAAAAAAACATCTGTTTCGACCGCCAAACCTTTCAGGAGAGAATTTGGAACCTTTTGACACAATTTTTGAGTGAATTGCGAAAAGTCAGATTTTTTATGAAATTGTGACCCCGGGGCTTAGGATTTTTTCAAAAAAATCTTTTTCTGCCGGTTAAGTTGTCGAGGGCTGATTTCTTCTATTTCCATTCCCAAACCTTTCAGAGGATCATTTGCAACCGTCTGGCACCATTTTTGAGTGAATTGCCGAAAGTCAGGTTTTTTATGAAATTGTGACCCCGGGGCTTAGGATTTTTTCAAAAAAATATTTTTCTGCTGGTTAAGTTGTTGAGGGCTGATTTCTTTTCCTGTGATAAAAAGCCTACTGTTTCAACCGCCAAACCTTTCTGGGGATCATTTGGAACCTTTTGGCACAATTTTTGAGTGAATTGCACAAAGTCAGATTTTTTATGAAATTGTGACCCCGGGGCTTAGCAATTTTTTCAAAAAAATCTTTTTCTGCCGGTTCAGTTGTCGAGGGCTGATTTCTTGTCCTGTGATAAAAACCCTTCTGTTTCGACTGCCAAACCTCTCAGGGGAGCATTTGCAAGAGTTTGGCACCATTTTTGAGTGAGTTGCAGAACATCAGATGTTTGCTGAAATTGTGACCGCGCGCCTTAGTGATTTTTTTCAAAAAAATCTTTTTCTGCCGGTTAAGTTGTCGAGGGCTGATTTCTTGTATTTCCATTCCCAAACCTTTCAGAGGATCATTTGCAACCGTCTGGCACCATTTTTGAGTGAATTGCCGAAAGTCAGATTTTTTATGAAATTGTGACCCCCCGCGGGGCTTAGGATTTTTTCAAAAAAATCTTTTTCTGCCGGTTAAGTTGTTGAGGGTTGATTTCTTTTCCTGTGATAAAAAGCCTTCTGTTTCAACCGCCAAACCTTTCAGGGGAGAATTTGGAACCTTTTGGCACCATTTTTTAGTGAATTGCGAAAAGTCAGATTTTTTATGAAATTGTGACCCCGGGGCTTAGGATTTTTTCAAAAGAATCTTTTTCTGCTGGTTAAGTTGTGGAGGGCTGATTTCTTCTATTTCCATTCCCAAACCTTTCAGAGGATCATTTGCAACCGTCTGGCACCATTTTTGAGTGAATTGCCAAAAATCAGATTTTTTAGGAAATTGTGACCCCGGGGCTTAGGATTTTTTCAAAAAAATATTTTTCTGCCGGTTAAGTTGTTGAGGGTTGATTTCTTTTCCTGTGATAAAAAGCCTTCTGTTTCAACCGCCAAACCTTTCAGGGGAGAATTTGGAAGGTTTTGGCACAATTTTTGAGTGAATTGCCAAAAGTCAGATTTTTTATGAAATTGTGACCCCGGGGCTTAGGATTTTTTCAAAAAAATCTTTTTCTGCCGGTTAAGTTGTCGAGGGATGATTTCTTCTATTTCCATTCCCAAACCTTTCAAAGGATCATTTGCAACCGTCTGGCACCATTTTTGAGTGAATTGCCGAAAGTCAGGTTTTTTATGAAATTGTGACCCCGGGGCTTAGGATTTTTTCAAAAAAATCTTTTTCTGCCGGTTAAGTTGTTGAGGGCTGATTTCTTTTCCTGTGATAAAAAGCCTTCTGTTTCAACCGCCAAACCTTTCAGGGGAGAATTTGGAACCTTTTGGCACCATTTTTGAGTGAATTGCCGGAAGTCAGATTTATTATGAATTTGTGACCCCGGGGCTTAGGGATTTTTTCAAAAAAATCTTTTTCTACCGGTTAAGTTGTCGAGGGCTGATTTCTTGCATTTCCATTCCCAAACCTTTCAGGGGATCATTTGGAACCTTTTGGCACAATTTTTGAGTGAATTGCCAAAAGTCAGGTTTTTTATGAAATTGTGACCCCGGGGCTTAGCGTTTTTTTCAAAAAAATCTTTTTCTGCCGGTTAAGTTGTCGAGGGCCGATTTCTTGTCCTCTGATAAAAAGCTTTCTGTTTCGACCGCCAAACCTTTCAGGGGAGCATTTGCAACCGTTTGGCACCTTTTTTGAGTGAATTGCCAAAAGTCAGATTTTTTATGAATTTGTTACCCCGGGGCTTAGGATTTTTTCAAAAAAATCTTTTTCTGCCGGTTAAGTTGTTGAGGGCTGATTTCTTTTCCTGTGATAAAAAGCCTTCTGTTTCAACCGCCAAACCTTTCAGGGGATCATTTGGAACCTTTTGGCACAATTTTTGAGTGAATTGCCAAAAGTCAGATTTTTTAGGAAATTGTGACCCCGGGGCTTAGGATCTTTTCAAAAAAAAATTTTTCTGCTGGTTAAGTTGTGGAGGGCTGATTTCTTCTATTTCCATTCCCAAACCTTTCAGAGGATCATTTGCAACCGTCTGGCACCATTTTTGAGTGAATTGCCAAAAATCAGATTTTTTAGGAAATTGTGACCCCGGGGCTTAGGATTTTTTCAAAAAAATCTTTTTCTGCCGGTTAAGTTGTTGAGGGCTGATTTCTTTTCCTGTGATAAAAAGCCTTCTGTTTCAACCGCCAAACCTTTCAGGGGAGAATTTGGAACCTTTTGGCACCATTTTTGAGTGAATTGCCGGAAGTCAGATTTATTATGAATTTGTGACCCCGGGGCTTAGGGATTTTTTCAAAAAAATCTTTTTCTACCGGTTAAGTTGTCGAGGGCTGATTTCTTGCATTTCCATTCCCAAACCTTTCAGAGTATCATTTGGAACCTTTTGGCACAATTTTTGAGTGAATTGCCAAAAGTCAGGTTTTTTATGAAATTGTGACCCCGGGGCTTAGCGTTTTTTTCAAAAAAATCTTTTTCTGCCGGTTAAGTTGTCGAGGGCCGATTTCTTGTCCTCTGATAAAAAGCTTTCTGTTTCGACCGCCAAACCTTTCAGGGGAGCATTTGCAACCGTTTGGCACCTTTTTTGAGTGAATTGCCAAAAGTCAGATTTTTTATGAATTTGTTACCCCGGGGCTTAGGATTTTTTCAAAAAAATCTTTTTCTGCCGGTTAAGTTGTTGAGGGCTGATTTCTTTTCCTGTGATAAAAAGCCTTCTGTTTCAACCGCCAAACCTTTCAGGGGATCATTTGGAACCTTTTGGCACAATTTTTGAGTGAATTGCCAAAAGTCAGATTTTTTAGGAAATTGTGACCCCGGGGCTTAGGATCTTTTCAAAAAAAAATTTTTCTGCTGGTTAAGTTGTGGAGGGCTGATTTCTTCTATTTCCATTCCCAAACCTTTCAGAGGATCATTTGCAACCGTCTGGCACCATTTTTGAGTGAATTGCCAAAAATCAGATTTTTTAGGAAATTGTGACCCCGGGGCTTAGGATTTTTTCAAAAAAATATTTTTCTGCCGGTTAAGTTGCTGAGGGTTGATTTCTTTTCCTGTGATAAAAAGCCTTCTGTTTCAACCGCCAAACCTTTCAGGGGAGAATTTGGAAGGTTTTGGCACAATTTTTGAGTGAATTGCCAAAAGTCAGATTTTTTATGAAATTGTGACCCCGGGGCTTAGGATTTTTTCAAAAAAATATTTTTCTGCTGGTTAAGTTGTTGAGGGCTGATTTCTTTTCCTGTGATAAAAAGCCTTCTGTTTCAACCGCCAAACCTTTCAGGGGATCATTTGGAACCGTTTGGCACAATTTTTGAGTGAATTGCCAAAAGTCAGATTTTTTAGGAAATTGTGACCCCGGGGCTTAGGATTTTTTCAAAAAAATATTTTTCTGCTGGTTAAGTTGTTGAGGGCTGATTTCTTTTCCTGTGATAAAAAGCCTACTGTTTCAACCGCCAAACCTTTCAGGGGATCATTTGGAACCTTTTGGCACAATTTTTGAGTGAATTGCCGAAAGTCAGGTTTTTTATGAAATTGTGACCCCGGGGCTTAGGATTTTTTCAAAAAAATCTTTTTCTGCCGGTTAAGTTGTGGAGGGCTGATTTCTTCTATTTCCATTCCCAAACCTTTCAGAGGATCATTTGCAACCGTCTGGCACCATTTTTGAGTGAATTGCCGAAAGTCAGATTTTTTAGGAAATTGTGACCCCGGGGCTTAGGATTTTTTCAAAAAAATATTTTTCTGCCGGTTAAGTTGTTGAGGGCTGATTTCTTTTCCTGTGATAAAAAGCCTTCTGTTTCAACCGCCAAACCTTTCAGGGGATCATTTGGAACCGTTTGGCACAATTTTTGAGTGAATTGCCAAAAGTCAGATTTTTTAGGAAATTGTGACCCCGGGGCTTAGGATTTTTTCAAAAAAATATTTTTCTGCAGGTTAAGTTGCTGAGGGTTGATTTCTTTTCCTGTGATAAAAAGCCTTCTGTTTCAACCGCCAAACCTTTCAGGGGAGAATTTGGAAGGTTTTGGCACAATTTTTGAGTGAATTGCCAAAAGTCAGATTTTTTAGGAAATTGTGACCCCGGGGCTTAGGATTTTTTCAAAAAAATATTTTTCTGCTGGTTAATTTGTTGAGGGCTGATTTCTTTTCCTGTGATAAAAAGCCTTCTGTTTCAACCGCCAAACCTTTCAGGGGATCAATTGGAACCGTTTGGCACCATTTTTGAGTGAATTTCCGAAAGTCAGATTTTTTATGAAATTGTGACCCCGGGGCTAAGGGATTTTTTCCAAAAAATCTTTTTCTGCCGGTTAAGTTGTCGAGGGCTGATTTCGTGTCCTGTGATAAAAAAACATCTGTTTCGACCGCCAAAACTTTCAGGAGAGAATTTGGAACCGTCTGGCACCATTTTTGAATGAAATGCCGAAAGTCAGATTTTTTATGAAATTGTGACCCCGGGGCTTAGGATTTTTTCAAAAAAATCATTTACTGCCGGTTAAGTTGTCGAGGGCTGATTTCTTCTATTTCCATTCCCAAACCTTTCAGAGGATCATTTGCAACCGTCTGGCACCATTTTTGAGTGAATTGCCGAAAGTCAGGTTTTTTATGAAATTGTGACCCCGGGGCTTAGGATTTTTTCAAAAAAATATTTTTCTGCTGGTTAAGTTGTTGAGGGCTGATTTCTTTTCCTGTGATAAAAAGCCTACTGTTTCAACCGCCAAACCTTTCAAGGGATCATTTGGAACTTTTTGGCACAATTTTTGAGTGACTTGCCCAAAGTCAGATTTTTTATGAAATTGTGACCCCGGGGCTTAGGATTTTTTCAAAAAAATATTTTTCTGCTGGTTAATTTGTTGAGGGCTGATTTCTTTTCCTGTGATAAAAAGCCTTCTGTTTCAACCGCCAAACCTTTCAGGGGAGAATTTGGAACCTTTTGGCACCATTTTTGAGTGAATTGCCGGAAGTCAGATTTATTATGAATTTGTGACCCCGGGGCTTAGGGATTTTTTCAAAAAAATCTTTTTCTACCGGTTAAGTTGTCGAGGGCTGATTTCTTGCATTTCCATTCCCAAACCTTTCAGAGGATCATTTGGAACCTTTTGGCACAATTTTTGAGTGAATTGCCAAAAGTCAGGTTTTTTATGAAATTGTGACCCCGGGGCTTAGCGTTTTTTTCAAAAAAATCTTTTTCTGCCGGTTAAGTTGTCGAGGGCCGATTTCTTGTCCTCTGATAAAAAGCTTTCTGTTTCGACCGCCAAACCTTTCAGGGGAGCATTTGCAACCGTTTGGCACCTTTTTTGAGTGAATTGCCAAAAGTCAGATTTTTTATGAATTTGTTACCCCGGGGCTTAGGATTTTTTCAAAAAAATCTTTTTCTGCCGGTTAAGTTGTTGAGGGCTGATTTCTTTTCCTGTGATAAAAAGCCTTCTGTTTCAACCGCCAAACCTTTCAGGGGATCATTTGGAACCTTTTGGCACAATTTTTGAGTGAATTGCCAAAAGTCAGATTTTTTAGGAAATTGTGACCCCGGGGCTTAGGATCTTTTCAAAAAAAATTTTTTCTGCTGGTTAAGTTGTGGAGGGCTGATTTCTTCTATTTCCATTCCCAAACCTTTCAGAGGATCATTTGCAACCGTCTGGCACCATTTTTGAGTGAATTGCCAAAAATCAGATTTTTTAGGAAATTGTGACCCCGGGGCTTAGGATTTTTTCAAAAAAATATTTTTCTGCCGGTTAAGTTGCTGAGGGTTGATTTCTTTTCCTGTGATAAAAAGCCTTCTGTTTCAACCGCCAAACCTTTCAGGGGAGAATTTGGAAGGTTTTGGCACAATTTTTGAGTGAATTGCCAAAAGTCAGATTTTTTATGAAATTGTGACCCCGGGGCTTAGGATTTTTTCAAAAAAATATTTTTCTGCTGGTTAAGTTGTTGAGGGCTGATTTCTTTTCCTGTGATAAAAAGCCTTCTGTTTCAACCGCCAAACCTTTCAGGGGATCATTTGGAACCGTTTGGCACAATTTTTGAGTGAATTGCCAAAAGTCAGATTTTTTAGGAAATTGTGACCCCGGGGCTTAGGATTTTTTCAAAAAAATATTTTTCTGCTGGTTAAGTTGTTGAGGGCTGATTTCTTTTCCTGTGATAAAAAGCCTACTGTTTCAACCGCCAAACCTTTCAGGGGATCATTTGGAACCTTTTGGCACAATTTTTGAGTGAATTGCCGAAAGTCAGGTTTTTTATGAAATTGTGACCCCGGGGCTTAGGATTTTTTCAAAAAAATCTTTTTCTGCCGGTTAAGTTGTGGAGGGCTGATTTCTTCTATTTCCATTCCCAAACCTTTCAGAGGATCATTTGCAACCGTCTGGCACCATTTTTGAGTGAATTGCCGAAAGTCAGATTTTTTAGGAAATTGTGACCCCGGGGCTTAGGATTTTTTCAAAAAAATATTTTTCTGCCGGTTAAGTTGTTGAGGGCTGATTTCTTTTCCTGTGATAAAAAGCCTTCTGTTTCAACCGCCAAACCTTTCAGGGGATCATTTGGAACCGTTTGGCACAATTTTTGAGTGAATTGCCAAAAGTCAGATTTTTTAGGAAATTGTGACCCCGGGGCTTAGGATTTTTTCAAAAAAATATTTTTCTGCAGGTTAAGTTGCTGAGGGTTGATTTCTTTTCCTGTGATAAAAAGCCTTCTGTTTCAACCGCCAAACCTTTCAGGGGAGAATTTGGAAGGTTTTGGCACAATTTTTGAGTGAATTGCCAAAAGTCAGATTTTTTATGAAATTGTGACCCCGGGGCTTAGGATTTTTTCAAAAAAATATTTTTCTGCTGGTTAATTTGTTGAGGGCTGATTTCTTTTCCTGTGATAAAAAGCCTTCTGTTTCAACCGCCAAACCTTTCAGGGGATCAATTGGAACCGTTTGGCACCATTTTTGAGTGAATTTCCGAAAGTCAGATTTTTTATGAAATTGTGACCCCGGGGCTAAGGGATTTTTTCCAAAAAATCTTTTTCTGCCGGTTAAGTTGTCGAGGGCTGATTTCGTGTCCTGTGATAAAAAAACATCTGTTTCGACCGCCAAAACTTTCAGGAGAGAATTTGGAACCGTCTGGCACCATTTTTGAATGAAATGCCGAAAGTCAGATTTTTTATGAAATTGTGACCCCGGGGCTTAGGATTTTTTCAAAAAAATCATTTACTGCCGGTTAAGTTGTCGAGGGCTGATTTCTTCTATTTCCATTCCCAAACCTTTCAGAGGATCATTTGCAACCGTCTGGCACCATTTTTGAGTGAATTGCCGAAAGTCAGGTTTTTTATGAAATTGTGACCCCGGGGCTTAGGATTTTTTCAAAAAAATATTTTTCTGCTGGTTAAGTTGTTGAGGGCTGATTTCTTTTCCTGTGATAAAAAGCCTACTGTTTCAACCGCCAAACCTTTCAGGGGATCATTTGGAACTTTTTGGCACAATTTTTGAGTGACTTGCCCAAAGTCAGATTTTTTATGAAATTGTGACCCCGGGGCTTAGGATTTTTTCAAAAAAATATTTTTCTGCTGGTTAATTTGTTGAGGGCTGATTTCTTTTCCTGTGATAAAAAGCCTTCTGTTTCAACCGCCAAACCTTTCAGGGGACAATTTGGAACCTTTTGGCACCATTTTTGAGTGAATTCCGAAAAGTCAGATTTTTTATGAAATTGTGACCCCGGGGCTTAGGATTTTTTCAAAAAAATCTTTTTCTACCGGTTAAGTTGTCGAGGGCTGATTTCTTGCATTTCCATTCCCAAACCTTTCAGAGGATCATTTGCAACCGTCTGGCACAATTTTTGAGTGAATTGCCAAAAGTCAGGTTTTTTATGAAATTGTGACCCCGGGGCTTAGCGTTTTTTTCAAAAAAATCTTTTTCTGCCGGTTAAGTTGTCGAGGGCCGATTTCTTGTCCTCTGATAAAAAGCTTTCTGTTTCGACCGCCAAACCTTTCAGGGGAGCATTTGCAACCGTTTGGCACCTTTTTTGAGTGAATTGCCAAAAGTCAGATTTTTTATGAATTTGTTACCCCGGGGCTTAGGATTTTTTCCAAAAAATCTTTTTCTGCCGGTTAAGTTGTTGAGGGCTGATTTCTTTTCCTGTGATAAAAAGCCTTCTGTTTCAACCGCCAAACCTTTCCGGGGATCATTTGGAACCGTTTGGCACCATTTTTGAATGAATTGCCGAAAGTCAGACTTTTTATGAAATTGTGACCCCGGGGCTTAGGGATTTTTTCAAAAAAATCTTTTTCTGCCGGTTAAGTTGTCGAGGGCTGATTTCTTCTATTTCCATTCCCAAACGTTTCAGAGGATCATTTGCAACCGTCTGGCACCATTTTTGAGTGAATTGCCGAAAGTCAGATTTTTTATGAAATTGTGACCCTGGGGCTTAGGATTTTTTCAAAAAAATCTTTTTCTGCCGGTTAAGTTGGTGAGGGCTGATTTCTTTTCCTGTGATAAAAAACCTTCTGTTTCAACCGCCAAACCTTTCAGGGCAGCATTTGGAACCGTTTGGCACCATTTTTGAGTGAATTGCCGAAAATCAGATTTTTTATGAATTTGTGACCCCGGGGCTTAGGGATTTTTTCAAAAAAATCTTTTTCTGCCGGTTAAGTTGTCGAGGGCTGATTTCTTCTATTTCCATTCCCAAACCTTTCAGAGGATCATTTGCAACCGTCTGGTACCATTTTTGAGTGAATTGCCGAAAGTCAGATTTTTTATGAATTTGTTACCCCGGGGCTTAGGATTTTTTCAAAAAAATCTTTTTCTGCCGGTTAAGTTGTTGATGGCTGATTTCTTTTCCTGTGATAAAAAGCCTTCTGTTTCAACCGCCAAACCTTTCCGGGGATCATTTGGAACCGTTTGGCACCATTTTTGAATGAATTGCCGAAAGTCAGACTTTTTATGAAATTGTGACCCCGGGGCTTAGGGATTTTTTCAAAAAAATCTTTTTCTGCCGGTTAAGTTGTCGAGGGCTGATTTCTTCTATTTCCATTCCCAAACCTTTCAGAGGATCATTTGCAACCGTCTGGCACCATTTTTGAGTGAATTGCCGAAAGTCAGATTTTTTATGAAATTGTGACCCCGGGGCTTAGGATTTTTTCAAAAAATTCTTTTTCTGCCGGTTAAGTTGTCGAGGGCTGATTTCTTTTCCTGTGATAAAAAGCCTTCTGTTTCAACCGCCAAACCTTTCCGGGGATCATTTGGAACCTTTTGGCACCATTTTTGAATGAATTGCCGAAAGTCAGATTTTTTATGAATTTGTGACCCCGGGGCTTAGGGATTTTTTCAAAAAAATCTTTTTCTGCCGGTTAAGTTGTCGAGGGCTGATTTCTTCTATTTCCATTCCCAAAACTTTCAGAGGATCATTTGCAACCGTCTGGCACCATTTTTGAGTGAATTGCCGAAAGTCAGATTTTTTATGAATTTGTGACTCCGGGGCTTAGGATTTTTTCAAAAAAATCTTTTTCTGCCGGTTAAGTTGTCGAGGGCTGATTTCTTTTGCTCTGATAAAAAGCCTTCTGTTTTGACCGCCAAACCTTTCAGGGGAGCATTTGCAACCGTCTGGCACCATTTTTGAGTGAATTGCCGAAAGTCAGATTTTTTATGAAATTGTGACCCCGGGGCTTAGGATTTTTTCAAAAAATTCTTTTTCTGCCGGTTAAGTTGTCGAGGGCTGATTTCTTCTATTTCCATTCCCAAAACTTTCAGAGGATCATTTGCAACCGTCTGGCACCATTTTTGAGTGAATTGCCGAAAGTCAGATTTTTTATGAAATTGTGACCCCCCGCGGGGCTTAGGATTTTTTCAAAAAAATCTTTTTCTGCCGGTTAAGTTGTTGAGGGTTGATTTCTTTTCCTGTGATAAAAAGCCTTCTGTTTCAACCGCCAAACCTTTCAGGGGAGAATTTGGAACCTTTTGGCACCATTTTTTAGTGAATTGCGAAAAGTCAGATTTTTTATGAAATTGTGACCCCGGGGCTTAGGATTTTTTCAAAAGAATCTTTTTCTGCTGGTTAAGTTGTGGAGGGCTGATTTCTTCTATTTCCATTCCCAAACCTTTCAGAGGATCATTTGCAACCGTCTGGCACCATTTTTGAGTGAATTGCCAAAAATCAGATTTTTTAGGAAATTGTGACCCCGAGGCTTAGGATTTTTTCAAAAAAATATTTTTCTGCCGGTTAAGTTGTTGAGGGTTGATTTCTTTTCCTGTGATAAAAAGCCTTCTGTTTCAACCGCCAAACCTTTCAGGGGAGAATTTGGAAGGTTTTGGCACAATTTTTGAGTGAATTGCCAAAAGTCAGATTTTTTATGAAATTGTGACCCTGGGGCTTAGGATTTTTTCAAAAAAATATTTTTCTGCTGGTTAATTTGTTGAGGGCTGATTTCTTTTCCTGTGATAAAAAGCCTTCTGTTTCAACCGCCAAACCTTTCAGGGGACAATTTGGAACCTTTTGGCACCATTTTTGAGTGAATTCCGAAAAGTCAGATTTTTTATGAAATTGTGACCCCGGGGCTTAGGATTTTTTCAAAAAAATCTTTTTCTGCCGGTTAAGTTGTCGAGGGCTGATTTCTTCTATTTCCATTCCCAAACCTTTCAAAGGATCATTTGCAACCGTCTGGCACCATTTTTGAGTGAATTGCCGAAAGTCAGGTTTTTTATGAAATTGTGACCCCGGGGCTTAGGATTTTTTCAAAAAAATCTTTTTCTGCCGGTTAAGTTGTTGAGGGCTGATTTCTTTTCCTGTGATAAAAAGCCTTCTGTTTCAACCGCCAAACCTTTCAGGGGAGAATTTGGAACCTTTTGGCACCATTTTTGAGTGAATTGCCGGAAGTCAGATTTATTATGAATTTGTGACCCCGGGGCTTAGGGATTTTTTTCAAAAAAATCTTTTTCTACCGGTTAAGTTGTCGAGGGCTGATTTCTTGCATTTCCATTCCCAAACCTTTCAGAGGATCATTTGGAACCTTTTGGCACAATTTTTGAGTGAATTGCCAAAAGTCAGGTTTTTTATGAAATTGTGACCCCGGGGCTTAGCGTTTTTTTCAAAAAAATCTTTTTCTGCCGGTTAAGTTGTCGAGGGCCGATTTCTTGTCCTCTGATAAAAAGCTTTCTGTTTCGACCGCCAAACCTTTCAGGGGAGCATTTGCAACCGTTTGGCACCTTTTTTGAGTGAATTGCCAAAAGTCAGATTTTTTATGAATTTGTTACCCCGGGGCTTAGGATTTTTTCAAAAAAATCTTTTTCTGCCGGTTAAGTTGTTGAGGGCTGATTTCTTTTCCTGTGATAAAAAGCCTTCTGTTTCAACCGCCAAACCTTTCCGGGGATCATTTGGAACCGTTTGGCACCATTTTTGAATGAATTGCCGAAAGTCAGACTTTTTATGAAATTGTGACCCCGGGGCTTAGGGATTTTTTCAAAAAAATCTTTTTCTGCCGGTTAAGTTGTCGAGGGCTGATTTCTTCTATTTCCATTCCCAAACCTTTCAGAGGATCATTTGCAACCGTCTGGCACCATTTTTGAGTGAATTGCCGAAAGTCAGATTTTTTATGAAATTGTGACCCTGGGGCTTAGGATTTTTTCAAAAAAATCTTTTTCTGCCGGTTAAGTTGGTGAGGGCTGATTTCTTTTCCTGTGATAAAAAACCTATGTTTCAACCGCCAAACCTTTCAGGGCAGCATTTGGAACCGTTTGGCACCATTTTTGAGTGAATTGCCGAAAATCAGATTTTTTATGAATTTGTGACCCCGGGGCTTAGGGATTTTTTCAAAAAAATCTTTTTCTGCCGGTTAAGTTGTCGAGGGCTGATTTCTTCTATTTCCATTCCCAAACCTTTCAGAGGATCATTTGCAACCGTCTGGTACCATTTTTGAGTGAATTGCCGAAAGTCAGATTTTTTATGAATTTGTTACACCGGGGCTTAGGATTTTTTCAAAAAAATCTTTTTCTGCCGGTTAAGTTGTTGAGGGCTGATTTCTTTTCCTGTGATAAAAAGCCTTCTGTTTCAACCGCCAAACCTTTCCGGGGATCATTTGGAACCGTTTGGCACCATTTTTGAATGAATTGCCGAAAGTCAGACTTTTTATGAAATTGTGACCCCGGGGCTTAGGGATTTTTTCAAAAAAATCTTTTTCTGCCGGTTAAGTTGTCGAGGGCTGATTTCTTCTATTTCCATTCCCAAACCTTTCAGAGGATCATTTGCAACCGTCTGGCACCATTTTTGAGTGAATTGCCGAAAGTCAGATTTTTTATGAAATTGTGACCCCGGGGCTTAGGATTTTTTCAAAAAATTCTTTTTCTGCCGGTTAAGTTGTCGAGGGCTGATTTCTTTTCCTGTGATAAAAAGCCTTCTGTTTCAACCGCCAAACCTTTCCGGGGATCATTTGGAACCTTTTGGCACCATTTTTGAATGAATTGCCGAAAGTCAGATTTTTTATGAATTTGTGACCCCGGGGCTTAGGGATTTTTTCAAAAAAATCTTTTTCTGCCGGTTAAGTTGTCGAGGGCTCATTTCTTCTATTTCCATTCCCAAAACTTTCAGAGGATCATTTGCAACCGTCTGGCACCATTTTTGAGTGAATTGCCGAAAGTCAGATTTTTTATGAATTTGTGACCCCGGGGCTTAGGATTTTTTCAAAAAAATCTTTTTCTGCCGGTTAAGTTGTCGAGGGCTGATTTCTTTTGCTCTGATAAAAAGCCTTCTGTTTTGACCGCCAAACCTTTCAGGGGAGCATTTGCAACCGTCTGGCACCATTTTTGAGTGAATTGCCGAAAGTCAGATTTTTTATGAAATTGTGACCCCGGGGCTTAGGATTTTTTCAAAAAATTCTTTTTCTGCCGGTTAAGTTGTCGAGGGCTGATTTCTTTTCCTGTGATAAAAAGCCTTCTGTTTCAACCGCCAAACCTTTCCGGGGATCATTTGGAACCTTTTGGCACCATTTTTGAATGAATTGCCGAAAGTCAGATTTTTTATGAATTTGTGACCCCGGGGCTTAGGGATTTTTTCAAAAAAATCTTTTTCTGCCGGTTAAGTTGTCGAGGGCTGATTTCTTCTATTTCCATTCCCAAAACTTTCAGAGGATCATTTGCAACCGTCTGGCACCATTTTTGAGTGAATTGCCGAAAGTCAGATTTTTTATGAATTTGTGACCCCGGGGCTTAGGATTTTTTCAAAAAAATCTTTTTCTGCCGGTTAAGTTGTCGAGGGCTGATTTCTTTTGCTCTGATAAAAAGCCTTCTGTTTTGACCGCCAAACCTTTCAGGGGAGCATTTGCAACCGTTTGGCACCATTTTTGAGTGAATTGCCGAAAGTCAGATTTTTAATGAAATTGTGACCCCGGGGCTTAGCGATTTTTTCAAAAAAATCTTTTTCTGCCGGTTAAGTTGTCGAGGGCTGGTTTCTTTTGCTCTGTTAAAAAGCCTTCTCTTTTGACCGCCAAACCTTTCAGGGGAGCATTTGCAACCGTTTGGCACCATTTTTGAGTGAATTGCCGACAGTCAGATTTTTGATGAAATTGTGACCCCGGGGCTTTGCGATTTTTTTAAAATAAAAATTTCTACCGGTTAAGTTGTCGAGGGCTGATTTCTTTTCCTGTGATAAAAAGCCTGTGTTTCGAACGCCAAACCTCTCAGGGGAGGTTTACACCTATTTTACACCTAGTTTACTCCTACTTTACACCTAGTTTACTCCTACTTTACACCTACTTTACTCCTAGTTTACACCTAGTTTACACCTAGTTTACTCCTACTTTATGTGTGCTTTTATTTAAAATGCATCTGTGGGTTACTTGTGGGGCATAGGAATTTGTTCATTTTTTTCTTACACCACATGGTCTGAGGAACGGTGAACAGGCGATGCACAAGCTCTCAGGGGAGCATTAGCGATTTTTTCAAAAATATCTTTTTCTGCCGGTTAAGTTGTTGAGGGCTGATTTCTTGTCCTGTGATAAAAACCCTTCTGTTTCCACTGCCAAAACTCTCAGGGGAGCATTTGCAACCGTTTGGCACCATTTTTGAGTGAATTGCCGAAAGTCAGATTTTTGATGAAATCTTCTTCTGCTGGTGCAGTTGTCGAGGGCTGATTTCTTTTCCTGCGATAAAAAGCCTTCTGTTTTGACAGCCAAACCTCTCAGGGCGGCATTTGCAACCGTTTGGCACTTCTAAGTATCTGCTTTATATACATTATTTACACAATGGGCTGCATGTGATTGGCTAGTTTACACCAACTTTACTCCTAGTTTACACCTAGTTTACACCAATTTTACTCCTAGTTTACACCTAGTTTACTCCTGGTTTACTCCTGGTTTACTCCTAGTTTACTCCTGGTTTACTCCTAGTTTACTCCTAGTTTACACCTAGTTTACTCCTAGTTTACTCCTGGTTTACTCCTAGTTTACTCCTAGTTTTCACCTAGTTTACTCCTAGTTTACTCCCAGTTTACACCTAGTTTACTCCTAGTTGCTTTGCGATATTTCAAAAAAATCTTTTTCTACCGGTTAAGTTGTCGAGGGCTGATTTCTTGCATTTCCATTCCCAAACCTTTCAGAGGATCATTTGGAACCTTTTGGCACAATTTTTGAGTGAATTGCCAAAAGTCAGGTTTTTTATGAAATTGTGACCCCGGGGCTTAGCGTTTTTTTCAAAAAAATCTTTTTCTGCCGGTTAAGTTGTCGAGGGCCGATTTCTTGTCCTCTGATAAAAAGCTTTCTGTTTCGACCGCCAAACCTTTCAGGGGAGCATTTGCAACCGTTTGGCACCTTTTTTGAGTGAATTGCCAAAAGTCAGATTTTTTATGAATTTGTTACCCCGGGGCTTAGGATTTTTTCAAAAAAATCTTTTTCTGCCGGTTAAGTTGTTGAGGGCTGATTTCTTTTCCTGTGATAAAAAGCCTTCTGTTTCAACCGCCAAACCTTTCCGGGGATCATTTGGAACCGTTTGGCACCATTTTTGAATGAATTGCCGAAAGTCAGACTTTTTATGAAATTGTGACCCCGGGGCTTAGGGATTTTTTCAAAAAAATCTTTTTCTGCCGGTTAAGTTGTCGAGGGCTGATTTCTTCTATTTCCATTCCCAAACGTTTCAGAGGATCATTTGCAACCGTCTGGCACCATTTTTGAGTGAATTGCCGAAAGTCAGATTTTTTATGAAATTGTGACCCTGGGGCTTAGGATTTTTTCAAAAAAATCTTTTTCTGCCGGTTAAGTTGGTGAGGGCTGATTTCTTTTCCTGTGATAAAAAACCTTCTGTTTCAACCGCCAAACCTTTCAGGGCAGCATTTGGAACCGTTTGGCACCATTTTTGAGTGAATTGCCGAAAATCAGATTTTTTATGAATTTGTGACCCCGGGGCTTAGGGATTTTTTCAAAAAAATCTTTTTCTGCCGGTTAAGTTGTCGAGGGCTGATTTCTTCTATTTCAATTCCCAAACCTTTCAGAGGATCATTTGCAACCGTCTGGTACCATTTTTGAGTGAATTGCCGAAAGTCAGATTTTTTATGAATTTGTTACCCCGGGGCTTAGGATTTTTTCAAAAAAATCTTTTTCTGCCGGTTAAGTTGTTGAGGGCTGATTTCTTTTCCTGTGATAAAAAGCCTTCTGTTTCAACCGCCAAACCTTTCCGGGGATCATTTGGAACCGTTTGGCACCATTTTTGAATGAATTGCCGAAAGTCAGACTTTTTATGAAATTGTGACCCCGGGGCTTAGGGATTTTTTCAAAAAAATCTTTTTCTGCCGGTTAAGTTGTCGAGGGCTGATTTCTTCTATTTCCATTCCCAAACCTTTCAGAGGATCATTTGCAACCGTCTGGCACCATTTTTGAGTGAATTGCCGAAAGTCAGATTTTTTATGAAATTGTGACCCCGGGGCTTAGGATTTTTTCAAAAAATTCTTTTTCTGCCGGTTAAGTTGTCGAGGGCTGATTTCTTTTCCTGTGATAAAAAGCCTTCTGTTTCAACCGCCAAACCTTTCCGGGGATCATTTGGAACCTTTTGGCACCATTTTTGAATGAATTGCCGAAAGTCAGATTTTTTATGAATTTGTGACCCCGGGGCTTAGGGATTTTTTCAAAAAAATCTTTTTCTGCCGGTTAAGTTGTCGAGGGCTGATTTCTTCTATTTCCATTCCCAAAACTTTCAGAGGATCATTTGCAACCGTCTGGCACCATTTTTGAGTGAATTGCCGAAAGTCAGATTTTTTATGAATTTGTGACCCCGGGGCTTAGGATTTTTTCAAAAAAATCTTTTTCTGCCGGTTAAGTTGTCGAGGGCTGATTTCTTTTGCTCTGATAAAAAGCCTTCTGTTTTGACCGCCAAACCTTTCAGGGGAGCATTTGCAACCGTCTGGCACCATTTTTGAGTGAATTGCCGACAGTCAGATTTTTGATGAAATTGTGACCCCGGGGCTTTGCGATTTTTTTAAAATAAAAATTTCTACCGGTTAAGTTGTCGAGGGCTGATTTCTTTTCCTGTGATAAAAAGCCTGTGTTTCGAACGCCAAACCTCTCAGGGGAGGTTTACACCTATTTTACACCTAGTTTACTCCTACTTTACACCTAGTTTACTCCTACTTTACACCTAGTTTACTCCTACTTTACACCTACTTTACTCCTAGTTTACACCTAGTTTACACCTAGTTTACTCCTACTTTATGTGTGCTTTTATTTAAAATGCATCTGTGGGTTACTTGTGGGGCATAGGAATTTGTTCATTTTTTTCTTACACCACATGGTCTGAGGAACGGTGAACAGGCGATGCACAAGCTCTCAGGGGAGCATTAGCGATTTTTTCAAAAATATCTTTTTCTGCCGGTTAAGTTGTTGAGGGCTGATTTCTTGTCCTGTGATAAAAACCCTTCTGTTTCCACTGCCAAAACTCTCAGGGGAGCATTTGCAACCGTTTGGCACCATTTTTGAGTGAATTGCCGAAAGTCAGATTTTTGATGAAATCTTCTTCTGCTGGTGCAGTTGTCGAGGGCTGATTTCTTTTCCTGCGATAAAAAGCCTTCTGTTTTGACAGCCAAACCTCTCAGGGCGGCATTTGCAACCGTTTGGCACTTCTAAGTATCTGCTTTATATACATTATTTACACAATGGGCTGCATGTGATTGGCTAGTTTACACCAACTTTACTCCTAGTTTACACCTAGTTTACACCAATTTTACTCCTAGTTTACACCTAGTTTACTCCTGGTTTACTCCTGGTTTACTCCTAGTTTACTCCTGGTTTACTCCTAGTTTACTCCTAGTTTACACCTAGTTTACTCCTAGTTTACTCCTGGTTTACTCCTAGTTTACTCCTAGTTTTCACCTAGTTTACTCCTAGTTTACTCCCAGTTTACACCTAGTTTACTCCTAGTTGCTTTGCGATATTTCAAAAAAATCTTTTTCTGCCGGTTAAGTTGTCGAGGGCTGATTTCTTGTCCTGTGATAAAAAGCCTTCTGTTTTGACCGCCAAACCTTTCAGGGGAGCATTTGCAACCGTTTGGCACCATTTTTGAGTGAATTGCTGAAAGTCAGATTTTTTATGAAATTGTGACCCCGGGGCTTTGCGATTTTTTCAAAAAAATCTTTTTCTGCCGGTTAAGTTGTGGAGGTCTGATTTCTTCTGATGAAAACCCTTCTGTTTCCACTGCCAAAACTCTCAGGGGAGCATTTGCAACCGTTTGGCACCATTTTTGAGTGAATTGCCGAAAGTCAGATTTTTTATGAAATTGTGACCCCCGGGGCTTAGCGATTTTTTCAAAAAAATCTTTTTCTGCCGGTTAAGTTGTCGAGGGCTGATTTCTTCTGATGAAAACCCTTCTGTTTCCACTGCCAAAACTCTCAGGGGAGCATTTGTAACCGTTTGGCACCATTTTTGAATGAATTGCCGAAAGTCAGATTTTTAATGAAATTGTGACCCCGGGGCTTAGCGATTTTTTCAAAAAAATCTTTTTCTGCCGGTTAAGTTGTCGAGGGCTGATTTCTTTTGCTCTGATAAAAAGCCTTCTGTTTCGACCACCAAACCTTTCAGGGGAGCATTTGCAACCGTTTGGCACCATTTTTGAGTGAATTGCCGAAAGTCAGATTTTTGATGAAATCTTCTTCTGCCCGTGAAGTTGTCGAGGGCTGATTTCTTTTCCTGCGATAAAAAGCCTTCTGTTTTGACAGCCAAACCTCTCAGGTGGGCATTTGCAACCGTTTGGCACCATTTTTGAGTGAATTGCCGACAGTCAGATTTTTGATGAAATCTTCTTCTGCCCGTGAAGTTGTCGAGGGCTGATTTCTTTTGCTCTGATAAAAAGCCTTCTGTTTTGACCGCCAAACCTTTCAGGGGAGCATTTGCAACCGTCTGGCACCATTTTTGAGTGAATTGCCGACAGTCAGATTTTTGATGAAATTGTGACCCCGGGGCTTTGCGATTTTTTTAAAATAAAAATTTCTACCGGTTAAGTTGTCGAGGGCTGATTTCTTTTCCTGTGATAAAAAGCCTGTGTTTCGAACGCCAAACCTCTCAGGGGAGGTTTACACCTATTTTACACCTAGTTTACTCCTACTTTACACCTAGTTTACTCCTACTTTACACCTAGTTTACTCCTACTTTACACCTACTTTACTCCTAGTTTACACCTAGTTTACACCTAGTTTACTCCTACTTTATGTGTGCTTTTATTTAAAATGCATCTGTGGGTTACTTGTGGGGCATAGGAATTTGTTCATTTTTTTCTTACACCACATGGTCTGAGGAACGGTGAACAGGCGATGCACAAGCTCTCAGGGGAGCATTAGCGATTTTTTCAAAAATATCTTTTTCTGCCGGTTAAGTTGTTGAGGGCTGATTTCTTGTCCTGTGATAAAAACCCTTCTGTTTCCACTGCCAAAACTCTCAGGGGAGCATTTGCAACCGTTTGGCACCATTTTTGAGTGAATTGCCGAAAGTCAGATTTTTGATGAAATCTTCTTCTGCTGGTGCAGTTGTCGAGGGCTGATTTCTTTTCCTGCGATAAAAAGCCTTCTGTTTTGACAGCCAAACCTCTCAGGGCGGCATTTGCAACCGTTTGGCACTTCTAAGTATCTGCTTTATATACATTATTTACACAATGGGCTGCATGTGATTGGCTAGTTTACACCAACTTTACTCCTAGTTTACACCTAGTTTACACCAATTTTACTCCTAGTTTACACCTAGTTTACTCCTGGTTTACTCCTGGTTTACTCCTAGTTTACTCCTGGTTTACTCCTAGTTTACTCCTAGTTTACACCTAGTTTACTCCTAGTTTACTCCTGGTTTACTCCTAGTTTACTCCTAGTTTTCACCTAGTTTACTCCTAGTTTACTCCCAGTTTACACCTAGTTTACTCCTAGTTGCTTTGCGATATTTCAAAAAAATCTTTTTCTGCCGGTTAAGTTGTCGAGGGCTGATTTCTTGTCCTGTGATAAAAAGCCTTCTGTTTTGACCGCCAAACCTTTCAGGGGAGCATTTGCAACCGTTTGGCACCATTTTTGAGTGAATTGCTGAAAGTCAGATTTTTTATGAAATTGTGACCCCGGGGCTTTGCGATTTTTTCAAAAAAATCTTTTTCTGCCGGTTAAGTTGTGGAGGTCTGATTTCTTCTGATGAAAACCCTTCTGTTTCCACTGCCAAAACTCTCAGGGGAGCATTTGCAACCGTTTGGCACCATTTTTGAGTGAATTGCCGAAAGTCAGATTTTTTATGAAATTGTGACCCCCGGGGCTTAGCGATTTTTTCAAAAAAATCTTTTTCTGCCGGTTAAGTTGTCGAGGGCTGATTTCTTCTGATGAAAACCCTTCTGTTTCCACTGCCAAAACTCTCAGGGGAGCATTTGTAACCGTTTGGCACCATTTTTGAATGAATTGCCGAAAGTCAGATTTTTAATGAAATTGTGACCCCGGGGCTTAGCGATTTTTTCAAAAAAATCTTTTTCTGCCGGTTAAGTTGTCGAGGGCTGATTTCTTTTGCTCTGATAAAAAGCCTTCTGTTTCGACCACCAAACCTTTCAGGGGAGCATTTGCAACCGTTTGGCACCATTTTTGAGTGAATTGCCGAAAGTCAGATTTTTGATGAAATCTTCTTCTGCCCGTGAAGTTGTCGAGGGCTGATTTCTTTTCCTGCGATAAAAAGCCTTCTGTTTTGACAGCCAAACCTCTCAGGTGGGCATTTGCAACCGTTTGGCACTTGTTTTGAGTGAATTGCCGAAAGTCAGATTTTTGATGAAATTGTGACCCCGGGGCTTAGCGATTTTTTTAAAAAAAAAATTTCTCCCGGTTAAGTTGTGGAGGGCTAATTTCTTGTCCTGTGATAAAAAGCCTTCTGTTTCAACCGCCAAACGTTTCCGGGGATCATTTGGAACCTTTTGGCACAATTTATGAGTGAATTGCCAAAAGTCAGATTTTTTATGAAATTGTGACCCCGGGGCTTAGGATTTTTTCAAAAAAATCTTTTTCTGCCGGTCAAGTTGTTGAGGGCTGAATTCTTTTCTTGTGATAAAAAGCCTTCTGTTTGAACCGCCAAACCTTTCAGGGGAGAGTTTGGAACCATTTGGCACCATTTTTGAGTGAATTGCCGGAAGTCAGATTTTTTATGAATTTGTGACCCCGGGGCTTAGGGATTTTTTCAAAAAAATCTTTTTCTGCCGGTTAAGTTGTCGAGGGCTGATTTCTTCTATTTCCATTCCCAAAACTTTCAGAGGATCATTTGCAACCGTCTGGAACCATTTTTTATGATATTGTGACCCCGGGGCTTTGCGATTTTTTCAGAAAAATCTTTTTCTGCCGGTTAAGTTGTCGAGGGCTGATTTCTTGTCCTATGATGAAAACCCTTCTGTTTCCACTGCCAAGACTCTCAGGGGAGCATTTGCAACCGTTTGACACCATTTTTGAGTGAATTGCCGAAAGTAAGATTTTTAATGAAATCTGTGGGTTACTTGTGGGGCATAGGAATTTGTTCATTTTTTTCTTACACCACATGGCCTCAGGGATGGTGAACAGGCGGTGGACAACATCTCACGGGAGCATTAGTGATTTTTTGTAAAAAATCTTTTTTTAAAAAAAAAATTCTCCCGGTTAAGTTGTGGAGAGCTGATTTCTTGTCCTGTGATAAAAAGCCTTCTGTTTTGACTGAAAAACCTCTCTGGCGAGCATTTGCAAGAGTTTGGCACCATTTGTGAGTGAATTGCAGAACATCAGATTTTTGCTGAAATTGTGACCACGCCCTAATATAAATTAGTCAACTACATTTTGTATAAATTCATTCGAAATACTGTCGTATTTATCCAAGCAGTCTATGTTTGTAAGCAGTCCGTTCACAGGTTGCAAGTGTTAGCATATTATCAATCAACCGATATAAGGAGATGATCTCTTTGCTCTTTCAGTTTATCAATATCAGCCTCTCAGCTACCATTAGAGTGTGTACAATCCATTTCTGTTGTCCAGTTGTTAACTTCCATATAGTAGGCATATAGTTAAAAAATGTTTCATGTTTTATTGTATATTATTTTATCCTGCAAGCTGATGAGCGTGGCTGGCACGACCCAGTCAGATGGGTGGGGTATAAATAATAAAACTGTTATTATTATTTATTATTGAATAGGACATCCCTTTTTTCATCAGAGAAGTGTTGGAGGGTTTGAGAATGAAATGTACTCTGAGTCGAGAGTGGATTTCATGCTCTTTATTCAGCTCATAGTGGTGAGGAGGAATGGATGTTCCCTCAAAGTATCTGCTTTATATACATTATTTACACAATGGGCTGCATGTGATTGGCTAGTTTACACCAACTTTACTCCTAGTTTACACCTAGTTTACACCAACTTTACTCCTAGTTTACACCTAGTTTACTCCTGGTTTACTGCTAGTTTACTCCTAGTTTACACCTAGTTTACTCCTAGTTTACTCCTGGTTTACTCCTGGTTTACTCCTAGTTTACACCTAGTTTACTCCTAGTTTACACCTAGTTTACACCTAGTTTACTCCTAGTTGCTTTGCGATATTTCAAAAAAATCTTTTTCTGCCGGTTAAGTTGTCGAGGGCTGATTTCTTCTATTTCCATTCCCAAACCTTTCAGAGGATCATTTGCAACCGTTTGGCACCATTTTTGAGTGAATTTCCGAAAGTCAGATTTTTTATGAAATTCTGACCCCGGGGCTTAGGATTTTTTCACAAAAATCTTTTTCTGCCGGTTAAGTTGTCAAGGGCTGATTTCATCTCCTGTGATAAAAAGCCATCTGTTTCGACCGCCAAACCTTTCAGGGGAGAATTTGGAACCGTTTGGCACCATTTTTGATTGAATTGCCGAAAGTCAAACTTTTTATCAAATTCTGACGCCGGGGCTTAGGGA
This sequence comes from Podarcis raffonei, assembly GCF_027172205.1. Taxonomy (NCBI): domain Eukaryota; kingdom Metazoa; phylum Chordata; class Lepidosauria; order Squamata; family Lacertidae; genus Podarcis; species Podarcis raffonei. Next base: position 76,640,120 of record NC_070608.1, read on the forward strand.
TTTTTTCAAAAAAATCTTTTTCTGCCTGTTACGTTGTCGAGGGCTGATTTCGTGTCCTGTGATAAAAAAGCCATCTGTTTCGACCGCCAAACCTTTCAGGGTAGAATTTGGAACCTTTTGGCACCATTTTTGAGTGAATTGCCAAAGTCAGATTTTTTATGAAATTGTGACCCCGGGGCTTAGGATTTTTTCAAAAAAATCTTTTTCTGTCTTTTACGTTGTCGAGGGCTGATTTCGTGTCCTGTGATAAAAAGCCATCTGTTTCGACCGCCAAACCTTTCAGGGGAGCATTTGCAACCGTTTGGCACCATTTTTGAGTGAATTGCCAAAAGTCAGATTTTTTATGAAATTGTGACCCCGGGGCTTAGGGATTTTTTCAAAAAAATCTTTTTCTGCCTGTTAACTTGTCGAGGGCTGATTTCGTATCCTGTGATAAAAAGCCTTCTGTTTTGACCACCAAACCTTTCAGGGTAGAATTTGGAACCTTTTGGCACAATTTTTGAGTGAATTGCCAAAGGTCAGATTTTATACGAAATTGTGACCCCGGGGGCTTAGGATTTTTTCAAAAAAATCTTTTTCTGCCGGTTAAGTTGTCGAGGGCTGATTTCGTGTCCTGTGATAAAAAGCCTTCTGTTTAAACCGCCAAACCTTTCAGGGGATCATTTGGAACCGTTTGGCACCATTTTTGAGTGAATTGCCGAAAGTCAGATTTTTTATGAAATTCTGACCCCGGGGCTTAGGGATTTTTTCAAAAAAATCTTTTTCTGCCGGTTAAGTTGTCGAGGGCTGATTTCTTCTATTTCCATTCCCAAACCTTTTAGACGATCATTTGCAACCGTTTGGCACCATTTTTGAGTGAATTGCCGAAGGTCAGATTTTTTATGATATTCTGACCCCAGGGATTAGGGATTTTTTCAAAAAAATCTTTTTCTGCCTGTTACGTTGTCGAGGGCTGATTTCGTGTCCTGTGATAAAAAGCCATCTCTTTCAACCGCCAAACCTTTCAGGGGAGCATTTGCAACCGTTTGGCACCATTTTTGAGTGAATTGCCAAAAGTCAGATTTTTTATGAAATTGTGACCCCGGTTTTTCAAAAAAATCTTTTTCTGCCGGTTAAGTTGTTGAGGGCTAATTTCTTTTCCTGTGATAAAAAGCCTTCTGTTTCAACCCCCAAACCTTTCAGGGGATCATTTGGAACCGTTTGGCACCATTTTTGAGTGAATTGCCGAAAGTCAGTTTTTTTATGAAATTGTGACCCCGGGGCTTAGGGATTTTTTCAAAAAAATCTTTTTCTGCCGGTTAAGTTGTCGAGGGCTGATTCCTTCTATTTCCATTCCCAAACCTTTCAGAGGATCATTTGAAACCGTCTGGCACCATTTTTGAGTGAATTGCCGAAGGTCAGATTTTTTATGAAATTGCGACCCCGGGGCTTAGGATTTTTTCAAAAAAATCTTTTTCTGCCTGTTACGTTGTCGAGGGCTGATTTCGTGTCCTGTGATAAAAAGCCATCTCTTTCAACTGCCAAACCTCTCAGGGGAGCATTTGCAACGGTTTGGCACCATTTTTGAGTGAATTGCCAAAAATCAGATTTTTTAGGAAATTGTGACCCCGGGGCTTTGCGATTTTTTTAAAATAAAAATTTCTACCGGTTAAGTTGTCGAGGGCTGATTTCTTTTCCTGTGATAAAAAGCCTGTGTTTCGAACGCCAAACCTCTCAGGGGAGGTTTACACCTAGTTTACACCTAGTTTACTCCTACTTTACACCTACTTTACTCCTAGTTTACACCTAGTTTACACCTAGTTTACTCCTACTTTATGTGTGCTTTTATTTAAAATGCATCTGTGGGTTACTTGTGGGGCATAGGAATTTGTTCATTTTTTTCTTACACCACATGGTCTGAGGAACGGTGAACAGGCGATGCACAAGCTCTCAGGGGAGCATTAGCGATTTTTTCAAAAATATCTTTTTCTGCCGGTTAAGTTGTTGAGGGCTGATTTCTTGTCCTGTGATAAAAACCCTTCTGTTTCCACTGCCAAAACTCTCAGGGGAGCATTTGCAACCGTTTGGCACCATTTTTGAGTGAATTGCCGAAAGTCAGATTTTTGATGAAATCTTCTTCTGCTGGTGCAGTTGTCGAGGGCTGATTTCTTTTCCTGCGATAAAAAGCCTTCTGTTTTGACAGCCAAACCTCTCAGGGCGGCATTTGCAACCGTTTGGCACTTCTAAGTATCTGCTTTATATACATTATTTACACAATGGGCTGCATGTGATTGGCTAGTTTACACCAACTTTACTCCTAGTTTACACCTAGTTTACACCAATTTTACTCCTAGTTTACACCTAGTTTACTCCTGGTTTACTCCTGGTTTACTCCTAGTTTACTCCTGGTTTACTCCTAGTTTACTCCTAGTTTACACCTAGTTTACTCCTAGTTTACTCCTGGTTTACTCCTAGTTTACTCCTAGTTTTCACCTAGTTTACTCCTAGTTTACTCCCAGTTTACACCTAGTTTACTCCTAGTTGCTTTGCGATATTTCAAAAAAATCTTTTTCTGCCGGTTAAGTTGTCGAGGGCTGATTTCTTGTCCTGTGATAAAAAGCCTTCTGTTTTGACCGCCAAACCTTTCAGGGGAGCATTTGCAACCGTTTGGCACCATTTTTGAGTGAATTGCTGAAAGTCAGATTTTTTATGAAATTGTGACCCCGGGGCTTTGCGATTTTTTCAAAAAAATCTTTTTCTGCCGGTTAAGTTGTGGAGGTCTGATTTCTTCTGATGAAAACCCTTCTGTTTCCACTGCCAAAACTCTCAGGGGAGCATTTGCAACCGTTTGGCACCATTTTTGAGTGAATTGCCGAAAGTCAGATTTTTTATGAAATTGTGACCCCGGGGCTTAGCGATTTTTTCAAAAAAATCTTTTTCTGCCGGTTAAGTTGTCGAGGGCTGATTTCTTCTGATGAAAACCCTTCTGTTTCCACTGCCAAAACTCTCAGGGGAGCATTTGCAACCGTTTGGCACCATTTTTGAGTGAATTGCCGAAAGTCAGATTTTTAATGAAATTGTGACCCCTGGGCTTAGCTATTTTTTCAAAAAAATCTTTTTCTGCCGGTTAAGTTGTCGAGGGCTGATTTCTTTTGCTCTGATAAAAAGCCTTCTCTTTTGACAGCCAAACCTCTCAGGTGGGCATTTGCAACCGTTTGGCACTTGTTTTGAGTGAATTGCCGAAAGTCAGATTTTTGATGAAATTGTGACCCCGGGGCTTAGCGATTTTTTTTAAAAAAAAATTTCTCCCGGTTAAGTTGTGGAGGGCTAATTTCTTGTCCTGTGATAAAAAGCCTTCTGTTTCAACCCCCAAACCTTTCAGGGGATCATTTGGAACCGTTTGGCACCATTTTTGAGTGAATTGCCGAAAGTCAGTTTTTTTATGAAATTGTGACCCCGGGGCTTAGGGATTTTTTCAAAAAAATCTTTTTCTGCCGGTTAAGTTGTCGAGGGCTGATTCCTTCTATTTCCATTCCCAAACCTTTCAGAGGATCATTTGAAACCGTCTGGCACCATTTTTGAGTGAATTGCCGAAGGTCAGATTTTTTATGAAATTGCGACCCCGGGGCTTAGGATTTTTTCAAAAAAATCTTTTTCTGCCTGTTACGTTGTCGAGGGCTGATTTCGTGTCCTGTGATAAAAAGCCATCTCTTTCAACTGCCAAACCTCTCAGGGGAGCATTTGCAACGGTTTGGCACCATTTTTGAGTGAATTGCCAAAAGTCAGATTTTTTATGAAATTGTGACCCCGGGGCTTAGGGATTTTTTCAAAAAAATCTTTTTCTACCGGTTAAGTTGTTGAGGGCTGATTTCTTTTCCTGTGATAAAAAGCCTTCTGTTTCAACCGCCAAACCTTTCAGGGGATCACTTGGAACCGTTTGGCACCATTTTTGGGTGAATTGCCAAAAGTCAGATTTTTTATGAAATTGTGACCCCGGGGGTTAGGATTTTTTGAAAAAAATCTTTTTCTGCCGGTTAAGTTGTCAAGGACTGATTTCTTGTCCTGTGATTAAATGCCTTCTGTTTCGACCGCCAAACCTCTCAGGGGAGCATTTGCAACCGTTTGGCACCATTTTTGAGTGAATTGCCAAAAGTCAGATTTTTTATGAAATTCTGACCCCGGGGCTTAGGGATTTTTTCAAAAAAATCTTTTTCTGCCTGTTAACTTGTCGAGGGCTGATTTCGTATCCTGTGATAAAAAGCCTTCTGCTACAACCACCAAACCTTTCGGGGTAGAATTTGGAACCTTTTGGCACAATTTTTGAGTGAATTGCCAAAGGTCAGATTTTTTATGAAATTGTGACCCCGGCCGGGGTTTAGGATTTTTTCAAAAAAATCTTTTTCTGCCGCTTAAGTTATTGAGGGCTTATTTCTTTTCCTGTGATAAAAAGCCTTCTGTTTCAACCACCAAACCTTTCAGGGGATCATTTGAAACCGTTTGGCACCATTTTTGAGTGAATTGCCAAAGGTCAGATTTTTCTTTTTCTGCCGGTTAAGTTGTCGAGGGCTGATTTCGTGTCCTGTGATAAATAGCATTCTGATTCGACCGCCAAACCTCTCAGGGGATCATTTGCAACCGTTTGACACCATTTTTGAGTGAATTGCCGAAAGTCATATTTTTTATGAAATTGTGACCCCGGGGCTTAGGGATTTTTTCAAAAAAATCTTTTTCTGCCTGTTAACTTGTCGAGGGCTGATTTCGTATCCTGTGATAAAAAGCCTTCTGTTTTGACCACCAAACCTTTCAGGGTAGAATTTGGAACCTTTTTGCACAATTTTTGAGTGAATTGCCAAAGGTCAGATTTTATACGAAATTGTGACCCCGGGGCTTAGGGATTTTTTTAAAAAAAACTTTTTCTGCTGGTTAAGTTGTCGAAGGCTGAATACTTTTCCTGTGATAAAAAGCCTTCTGTTTCGACCGCCAAACCTCTCAGGGGAGCATTTGCAACCGTTTGGCACCATTTTTGAGTTAAATGCCCAAAGTCAGAGTTTTTATGAAATTCTGACCCCGGGGCTTAGGGATTTTTTTTCAAAAAAAGCTTTTTCTCCAGGTTAAGTTATCGAGGGCTGATTTCTTGTCCTGTGATAAAAAGCCTTCTGTTTCGACCGCCAAACCTCTCAGGGAAGCATTTGCAACCGTTTTACGCCATTCTTGAGTTATTTGCCGAAAGTCAGTTTTTTGATGAAATTGTGACCCCGGGGCTTAGGGATTTTTTCAAAAAAATCTTTTTCTACCGTTTAAGTTGTCGAGGGCTGATTTCTTTTCCTGTGATAAAAAGGCTTCAGTTTCGACCGCCAAACCTCTCAGGGGCGCATTTGCAACCGTTTGGCACCATTTTTGAGTGTAATGCCGAAAGTCAGATTTTTGATGAAATTGTGACCCCGGGGATTAGAGATTTTTTCAAAAAAATCTTTTTCTGCCGGTTAAGTTGTCGAGGGCTGATTTCTTGTCCTGTGATTAAAAGCCTTCTGTTTCGACCGCCAAACCTCTCAGGGCAGCATTTGCAACCGTTTGGCACCATTTTTGAGTGAATTGCCGAAAGTCAGATTTTTTATGAAATTGTGACCCCTGGGCTTAGGGATTTTTTCAAAAAAATCTTTTTTCTGCCGGTTCAGTTGTCGAGGGCTGATTCCTTTTCCTGTCATAAAAAGCCTTCTGTTTCGACCGCCAAGCCTCTCAGGGTAGCATTTGCAACCGTTTGGCACCATTTTTGAGTGAATTGCTGAAAGTCAGATTTTTTTAAAAAATATTTTATTAAGGGTTTTCTTGTTTTACAGTGTAAGTGTAATGCCTCGTTTTTTTTTTCTTCCATGTAACATTTTTACAAATCCGTTTCATTTGTTGAGGCATTAGGGAGAGATGAAAAAAGAAAGAAAAAAAGAAAGGGGGTGGAGGGAAGGGAGATGGATGGGGGTGGGGTCGGGTAGCGGTATTTCTATTATGTTTAATGTATGTAGAGTTTGGTTTCAGCGTGCTTGTGTTGTTCACTTGTGTTCCTTTGGTGGTGAGAGAGTTTGGGGTTGGCGTAGGGTGTGATTGTTTGTTTGTGATTGGCTGTGGTGATCTTTGTTTTCGTGTGTGAGTGAGGTGTGTGTGTTTTTTTTATCAGGTTAGCCATATTGATTTGTATGCTGTTGGTGGATTATTGTCGTTGTCCTGTTGGGCTGTGTATGTGATAAAGGGGAGCCATACCGGGGTGAAGATGTCTTCTTCTGTTTGTCCCCGTTTCAGTTTCAGTTTATTAGTTAATTTTTCTAGTAGGGCTGTTTCCCATACTATTTGGTACCATTGGTCCATGCTTACTCCTGACAGGTCTCTCCAGTGTCTGGTTATGGTGTTTCTGGCTGCTGAAAGTAGGTGGGTTATGAGTTCTTTGTGGTGTAAATGGGCATTGTTGTCTTGGAAGATGTTTAGTAGGGCCAATTCTGGGGTGAAGTCTAATACTTGTTTAGTTATTTTACATATTTCTTGTATGGCTGTTGTCCAGAATAGTTGGATTTTGGGACACTCCCACCACATGTGGAGGTATGTGCCTGTGGAGGTGCACCCTCTCCAGCATTTTGGTGAGGTTCCTGGGTGTATTAGCGCTAGTTTCCTTGGTGTTAGGTACCACCTGTAGGTGAGTTTCAGTGTGAGTTCTTTTCTTTTCGTTGATATGGATTTAAAGGGGGGTTTAGACCACATTCTGGTCCATTGAGTGGGGTTAATCTCATAGCCTATGTCATTCTCCCATTGTTTTTTGATTGCGTCTAGGGGATTTGCGGGATTTTGGAGTAGTATTTTGTATATTGCGGATACCGTCCCTTTACTGTTTCCCTTTGTTGTTAGGAGGAGGTTTTCGAAGGTTGTCAGTGGCCTAGTTGCTGCTAATTTTACTGTTGGGTTGTTTAAGAGGGCATGTAGTTGGTGTTGTGTTAGCCAGGGCATTTGGGTGTCTTCTAGTTTGTCTTGTATTTCTTGTGTTGACAAAGGTTTGTTATTTTTATAAAAGTCTATTAGGCGATATAAGCCTTTGGTTCGCCAGGTTTTTATCTGGAGGTTTTGTGCTGCATGGTGGAATAATGGGTGGTACGTCAGGGGGATTAGTGGGGATGGGGTTGGGGATAGTTTGCCTATTTGTGTTTTCCATGCTTTGAGCATGGTCTGTGTGTACCTGTTAAGTGTTGTGGGAATTTTCTTTAGTTTGTTTGGGAGGAGTGGGTATGTTGTGGTGCAGGTATTTTCAATTGTGTCCCTCTCTAGGTGTACCCATTGTTTTGTCTCATCTTCTAGTATATATGGGATTATATGGCGTATTTGGTTGGCAATGTAATATGCTTCTATGTTGGGGATTCCCCATCCTCCTTCTGAGGTGGGGAGGTGCAGGTATTTGGGGCTTATTCTTGGTTTTTTATGTGAGAAGATGAAAGAGTGTAGTTTTCTCTCCCAACTGTGGAGTTGGGTTGAGGGGATCCAGATTGGGAGGGTTTGGAATAGGTAGGTTAGTTTTGGGAGTGTGATCATTTTGATCATGGCTATTTTGTCTGAGAGAGTGAAATTCATCTTATTCCATCTCTTTAGGTCTTTGTTAATTTGTCGCCACAGGGGCTTGTAGTTGTGGAGGTACAATTTATTGAGGTTTCTGGTTATTTGTACCCCTAGGTATCTGAACTTGGTGTGGCAGAGTTTTATTTTGGTGACCTTCGTGAGTTCTTTTTGGGTGTGAGGAGGGGTGTTGAAGCACATAGCTTCTGACTTTGTAAAATTTACCTGTAGGCCCGACACCATTGCAAATGTGTTGAGTTCTCTGATTAGGGAGGTTGCTGTGCTTATGGGGTCTGGTGTTGTGACCATTAGGTCATCTGCAAAGAGCCCTAATTTATAGGTTCTGCCTTTTATTTCCACTCCCTTGATGTCTGTGGCTGCTCGGATGCAGAGCCAGGATAAATAAGAAGGGAGACAGTGGGCATCCTTGTTTCATGCCTCTTTGGATAGCTATAGTATTAGAATCCATATTGTTAGTTCTGCATTTTGCTGAGGCTTGGGAGTATATTTGTTTGAGGGTTTGTAGGAAGTTGGGGCCAAATTTCATGTTAGTTAGTACTGCTAATATGTATTTCCACTCTAAGCAATCAAAGGCTTTGAGGATGTCTAGGGACATAATTGTCAATGGGAGTTTAGTTGCCTTGCTGTGTTCGATCAGGTTCAGTAGTTTCCTGATGGGATCTGTTATATTGCAGCCAGGGACAAAGCCAGTCTGGTCTGGGGCTATTAACTTGTGTAGGAAGATTTTTAGGCGGTTGGCGAAGATTGATGTGAATATCTTGTAGTCTTGGTTTATTAATGAGATTGGGCGGTATGATTCTACTTTGAGGCTGTCTTTTAGTGGTTTTGGGATGGAGACTATTTTGGAGTGGGTCCAGGTTTTGGGGATGGGGCCCCCTTTTATGATGTCATTGAATAGGTGGGTCATGTAGGGCATCAAGGGTTCTTTGAATTTCCTATAGAATTCCGCTGTGAAGCCGTCTGGGCCTGGGGCTTTGTGTGGTTTCAGGTTTTTGAGGACCACATCTATTTCCTCTGGGGTGATAGGGCTGTCCATGAATTCCTGTTCCTCATCAGTTAGGGTAGGCATGGTCAGTCCCGCTAGAAATGTTCTGATTTCCTTCTCTGGTGGGTTATGGGAGGTATATAGGTTGGAGTAGAATTCTGCAAATTCTGAGGTTATTTCTTCAGGGGAGAATGTTATGTTGCCGTCTTTTTTGGTGATGCAGTGTATTCTTGTTTTGAGTGCTTTTTTCCTACATCTATTTGCTAGTAATCTGGAGTTTTCCCCTCCATATTCATAGAAACGTTGTTTAGAATATAGAATGTTGATCATTGTTTTGTTAATTTCTAGGGAGTCTAGTTCTCTCCTTTTTTGTTCTATAAGTTTGAGGAGTTTTTTAGATCCTGTTTGTTTGTAGCGTGTTGAGAGGGCTGTGATGTCTTGTTCTATTTTGCTAATTTTTGAGGAGGTTTGTTTTTTAAGGGATGTTTTCTCTTTTATGCAAGCTCCTCTGGTGACCGCTTTCATTGTGTCCCATAGGAGGGGGGTTGTTATATTGTCTACATCATTTTCCTTGAAGTAGTTTTGGAGGGTTTTTGTGAGACTCTCTCCAATTTGTTTGTTTGTAGTTAGGATGGGACTGAAGGACCATGATGGGGTGGTTTGTGTTCCTTCTCCTATTTTAACGATGACTTCTACTGGGGCGTGATCTGTGATTTTAATGTTACCTATGTTTGTTGATTCCACTGAGGGGATCAGACCCTGTGTGAGCAGAATGCTGTCCAGTCTGGACACTGTATCATGACGTTCCGATTGGAATGTATGGCTGATGTCTCCCGGGTTTTGCTCACCCCAGATGTCGTAGAGACCCCTGTTTTTTAGCAATTTTAGTAATTTGTAAGAGTTCCTAGTTGTTGGGGGTTTCCTTCGGAGGAAGGTTGCCCATGGGGTTGTGGGGTGGATATCTTTCAGGGATATACCTTTCATATTTAGATTGAGGTCCCCTCCTAGGATTGCTTCCCCTTCAGAGAAGGAGAGGAATTTGTTTAGTGTCTTCTGGAAGAATTCTAATTGTTTCGCATTTGGGGCATATATGGAGCCGATTGTCAGTTTGATTTTGCCATCTAGTGTCCCTTTAGTGAAAATAAATCTGCCTTTTTTGTCCTTGAGGACTGTTGTGGCAGTGAAGTTCAGGTCTCTACTGAGTATTATGGCTACACCGCGAGCTTTCCCTGAGCCTCGTGCGACCCACTGTTGACTGAAGCGGGGGTCGCTCAGGAGTTTGCTGCCTTTGGGTGGGTTGTGTATTTCTTGTAGGAAGGTGATATGTGGTCTCATGGTGTTTATGTATGAGGTGATGCGTTTTCGTTTGATGGGGTTTCCCAGCCCCCTCACGTTTAATGTAATTGCTTTTAGGTTAGCCATCTTGCTTATCTATTATGTGGGGCGATTCCCTGCCAACCCGTTCGGGTTGTCTTGTGCCTCTCTCTTCGTGTTGTTTAAAGAACCAGTGGGGTTGCACTGACCTAGGGTGTGGTGGGTGGGGGGCTAGTGGGATTAGAGTGAGATTTGGGTTAAAGAGTAGGGGGTAAGTTGTAGGGAGTTTCCTATATGTAGTCATATAGGTGTTTGTTTGGGGTATTTTAGGCCATCTGGCATTTAGCCGGTTGGTCCTAGGTCTCAGCTGGTGTGGAAGGCCGTGTTCAAGGACAGCCCATCCCCCCTGTTGTTTGCGATAGGGGGAGATCAGTGAGACAGTGTGAAGTGACTTTGTAACGTCGCTGTCAAGTATAAGGTTCATAAGCAATGTTGCCAATGTTATGAGCAGCATTGTTGGTGTGTTGGGGTGGGGATGTGGGTGCTGGTACGCTCTGGTGCCACCATAGTGCTGGTTGAGTATCAGATTTTAGCCTGATTGTGGGTTGTGTTATTAAGGTTGGAGGAGTTGTTTTTCCTTAGTATGGAGTATGGGGATGTTGAAGGTGTGGGTGATGGGGAATGTGGTTGAGGTCGTCTGGACTGGTGTTGGGGTGGGGATTTCTGTGGGGGTGCGGGGCTGGGGGGGGATGTTGATGGTGTTAACTAAATCTATGTTTTTTGGGGGGAGAGGGGGAACGGGGGGGGGGAATCACCAGTCCTTCAGTTTGTGGTTTCTTCCTGGTTGCTTCATTCAGCTGCGGTTGTTGCTGTTGTAGGGTTGTCCATCTGCGATGAATTGGTTTGGTTAATCTTGGTCTGGTTTCTTGTGTCGTATGGCCGGCGGGACGGTTCTGAGCATGATGCTTGTCTGTATTGGTTTGCGTTGTTGTGCCGCTTCTGTTGTTTCTTTTTCTTCTGTACCGTCGTCCAGTTGTTTGCTGTTGTTTCCTCGTGGTTGGGGCTGTCACTTGGTGGGTTTGTCGGTTGCCATTCCGGTGGGAGGTCGAGTTCAAGGTTCTTTAGTAGTTGCAGGGCCTCAGGTATGTTGGTAGCCATGTGTTGTGTTGTATTGGTTGTTACAATGAGGCGGAAGGGGAAGCCCCATCGGTATTTGATCCCTGCTTGTTGGAGACGCTGGGTGCATGGGCGCAGGCTTTTCCTTCGGTTTAGGGTATCCTGAGATAGGTCCTGTAGGGCCAGAATGGGGGTTTCTCCATATCGAAGGTTGGTTGAGTTTCTGAGGTTGTTCCATACCTCTTCCTTCTTTTTGTAGCGTGTGAAGCATACAATGATGTCTCTTGGGGGGGCGCTGGGTTTTGGCATAGGTTTTAGGGCTCTGTGAGCCCTCTCCAAGTCATCTGCCTCAAGTTTCAGGCTTGGGATTGTGTTTTTCAGCCAGCGTATAATTAGGTCTGCTGGGCTTTTCTCCTCTGTTTTTTCAGGAAAGTTGCGGAAGCGGATGTTACAACGTCTATTGCGGTCTTCAAGGTCGGCTTGCTTAATTTTCATCTCTCTGTGTTCTGCTTCCATTTGGTTTACCAGTTCGTCCAGTTTCTTGTTCACACGTGCATTCTCCTCCCGGTATTGCTCTATTATTCTTTCTTGCATTTGGTTCTTGTTCTCTAGAGCTTCCACTTTGGAGGTTAGATTGTTGATTAGTACCTGCATGGGAGCCATTGTGGCCTTCAGTGTTTCTTCTAATCGTGCTTCTAATCTTGCTTCCATTTCCCTCAGATCTCGTTTCGTTACTGGGTGGTCATCATCTTGAAGGGGAGTTACGGTATTAGCATTGTTTGCCATCTCCCTGGTTGGTGTCATCTCAGTCTCCCTAATGGTTTTGGTTTGAGGTTGGCTTGGCGTCCTCTTGGAGTAGGGCGTGTGGTGGTTAGGAGTTGTGGCAGTGGTGATTCCTGGGTATTGTTGGGTTGCTGGGCTGATCAGGCACTGCTGGCTGGTGGCTTTTACAGAGCGTTTGGATTAGGTGGTCATTTGTGTCACTTCTAGCCTGTGTTTTAAGAACTTCTCTAGGGTTTCTCTAGTTGCCTCAGCGGTGCCGCCAAAGCGGGGGAGGGGGCAGGTAAACAGAGATGGATAGACTAACGGACAGACAGTTCATATAAAGGGGGGGTTAGCAGGTAGAGATACAAGAGATTAGAGGGGTGGGGCCAGGGGAAATATGTGTTTAGGAGGGGGTTGTATATACCCAAAAGGGGTATTGGGGTCCAGTTAAGGTGGAAGTTGGGGTTGGGAGTGCGCTCAGAAATAGAGACAGACAAATAGGCTATATGTAAAGGGTGGAGGGAGAAAAAGGAAGAAGAAGAAGGAAAGAAGAAGGGGGAGATGGAGGGGGGAGAGGGGGGATTAGAGTAAAAGAGAAGAGAGAGAGACAAAAAGAGAGTTGAAAGAGAGAGGAGAGATAGTACAGTAATATCAGCGGTATTAGATTGCAGCAGTAGTTTTAGCTATGGTATGAGGGGGGCAAAGTATGATATGGTGATATGAATGTGTGTATGTGTTTCCTTTAGGGGAAGGGGGGATGGAGAGAGGGAGGAGGGAGAGAAAAGGAGAGGAGGAGGGGGAAGGATGGGAAAAGGAAGGAGAAGAAAAGGGAGGGGGAGAGAGGGAGGGTGAGCTGTGGCAATGGTATGGGGGGAAAGTCTTATTTTAAAAGAGGGGGTGGGGGGAAAGGGCTCCCCCTCAAAAACAAACTGACGAACAAGCTAAAAAGGGGGAGTTGATTTTAAAAAATAGAGGGCTTAGAAAACAAAATTGGGGATGGAAAGTGAAAGGTGGGATAAAAGGAAAAAATAAGGGGGGTGAAGGGAGAGAGAGAGGAGAGCAAAAAGGGACAGAAAAATAAACGGGGGGGAGAGTATCAATAGCAATAGTAGTGATATGGAGGAAATTTTTGTTTTAAAAGAGAGTGGTGGTCGTAGCTGGGGGCCAAAGGTTGTTGCAGCCGCCATGCTGCCTCGCCGGAAGTCCCCTGAAAGTCAGATTTTTGATGAAATAGTGAAGGAAGGAGGACAAACTACCTACAAAAGAATGGCTGATAAAGATGATGGACTATACCAAAATAGTGAAAATTACCAGGAAAATAAGAGATCAAGAGGACAATAAATTTAATAAAGAATGAGGAAATTTTATAAGTTACTTGAAAGAATTCTGTAAGCAATTAAATACATTGGTAGGGGTGTAAAAAACACTTGCAATGAAGCAAGAACTATGGTAACAATTGAGGGGTTTGTTTTTTTTAAAAAAAGGAGAATATGATACGATGCAGTTTGAAAAGAATATCTAGGAAAACCATGGAGCTTTGGAGGGAAGTTCTGAGATTCTGAGAATCGTATTTGTAAAATGATTGTGATTTATGGATGATAATTGTTAAAAATGAAAACGAATAAAAAAGAAATTAAGGATAAGGTTTTTAACCCTAAAGGACAATTTCTCATTTCTATTATATATAGACACCAATTACATTGTGCCTTAGGTCATTGTTTATCCCAGAATGGATGGAGTGTGATTGATTATAACTTTGATCCATGCAACATTATTTAAAGCCTTCTGTCTGGCATACACTTCAGGAACCGGGTCCATTTGGTGGGCCAGATCCCTAATTCTCTCACCACTGCCATGGGCCAACTTTGGCAGATGGGCAGGACATCAACTGGAACCTGACAAAGGTCAAAGGAGGTTGCTGAAGATGTCCGTCAGCTGAACTTCTTTGAAGTCCTTCTGGAGGAAGTGGTTTGGATTCCAAGTGCTTCCTTCAAACAGAGCATTTCCCCCCTTTGTTTGGGAAACAAATCCAAGCTGCTTCCTCCAGCCTCTTCTGCTGCCTATCAAGTTTGGGGCGCAGGTTTGGAATTCAGGATTTCCTGATCCACGGCTCAGATGCCTTAGCTAGGCCACTCCACAATAAGAAACGCGGCAAGGGAGCTTGCAGATGGTTGCCAACCATTCAGACCTGGCTAGGAAAGGACCACAACTCCACTTCAACAAAAGGGATCAGGTAGCAGGTGATGGGAAAGAATCAGTAAGGTAAAAGCTTACTGGGAAATGATATATAATGAATTGAAAAGGATATTCAAAATAACTTTTATTTTTTTTAAAACAGAAGCTTTTCTTTGGGGAATTATAGGGAAAGAACTACCTAAATGGTATAGAAATTTATTTATTTATGTATGCTACTACAGCAGCAAGAATGTTACTTGCCCCAAAATTGAAAGAAGCAGAAGGAGGAATGGATACAAAAAACTTACGGAATATGTAGAAATGGTGAAACTTACCGGAAGAATAAGAAATCCAAATAACAAACTTTTTATAGAAGAATGGAAATGGTTTTTTGAATATTTACGGAAAAACCACAAACAGATAAAAACATTAGCAGGATTATGGTAATTACCTGCAGTTTTATAAGAGTATATATTTACAGTGGCTAATTAAATGAGCAAGTTAAATGAATCTGGAAATGCAGAAGATATTAAAAAATAAATTTAAGGAACGGCAGAAAGAGGGGGCAGGAAGTCAAATTTTGAAACATTAAATTGATTGTAAGACTAATTAAAATGTATAAATATGAAAAGTATAAATAAAAAACTAAAAAAGGGAAGGAAGAAACAGTGCTTGAGTGGCTCTCTATGCCAGTTAGTCAGATATCTGACCTAGTCCAAGCATCCTGCTATGTTTCAGACTTCAAGTGGCTGAAGCTTGTTTGTTCCAGCTCACAGCAGATTTTCTTATTAAAGTGTGGAACAGAGCATGAAATACATTCTCTCCCTCTTGTGCTTGTTCTTTTTTTTTTTTTTGTGGGGAGAGCCATGACCATGGTTGAGAAGAATGTTTTCACAGCTGTCAAGCCAAAGGACTTGGTCCATGTCCCCTGTACAGCAGGCTGAAGCTGGTTGGTTGTCCAGGAGATGTGGTGCCCACAAGGAAAACATTGTGAAAGTGCATTTCTCAATCAAATTCTTTACCCGAACTTCCAGAACAGGCTGGCTTCTTTCTCCCTTCGAAAAAGAAAAAAAAAGGAGGTAGGGGAGTATAAAATGGCATAGGGATTAGGGTCTTTTGGCACATAACATTTTGCCAACACAGAAATAATCCGGCTTGTGTGGATATCAGGATCCCACCGGATGAAAGCAAAAAATGCAACCCACAAAACGCTACAGAGCACAGAAAGACATTTTCCCAGAATCTCAGCTTTCAATTTAGGACAGGAAGTTTTGGGCGCTTGCAGCTGTGAGGATATGGGATGATTTAAAAAATAATAATAGTGAAATACAGAGATTTAACTAGCAGTGGATTGTAGCATAGATTCTAGCCCAATAACCTGTACTTCTGGGGCTTGGGGAGGTAGAACCCATAAAGAGAGTCTTTTCCAAGGTGGACAAGTTCAGGCAAACTCAGCCTATCTTACTTGGCCAGGACCTTGGGGAGCCCCCAATGGACACTGCTGGCTACGCTGTGGAGAATGTCTCAGCAGAGAGCTGAGGCCAGCTGAGGTCTTATGAAGGCTGAGGAAGCCTATATGGCACTTGGCTCTTCTTCTTTGTGGAGCTGGCTGTGCTGACTTAAAGAGCTATGGTCTGATTCTTCAGATGTCGACTTCTACCCTACGATGGAGATGTTATGGGTGCTCATCTTCTGAAGAAGGCAGGAGAGCTATATCC
Source organism: Podarcis raffonei (assembly GCF_027172205.1). Taxonomy (NCBI): domain Eukaryota; kingdom Metazoa; phylum Chordata; class Lepidosauria; order Squamata; family Lacertidae; genus Podarcis; species Podarcis raffonei. The sequence continues at coordinate 76,655,777 of NC_070608.1, forward strand.
TCCAGTTGGGATGGCGCAGGGTGAGTCGCTGAGGATGACTTCTCATGTTGATCTTCCTGAGGGTAGTGTTTGGTGGTCTTGCTACACAATTAAGGACCCCTGTGAATTTAAGTGGCTCATCAACCACCACCCTAATTTGTTGGCATCTGTTCCTCTGAGCATAGATCCAATGTGCTCTGTTCTTCTGTACATTGAAAGATGCCTTATTCTGGTCAAACGGTCTTCAAACAAAAACATCTTGGAGGTCCCAGGCCACAGAGAGGTTAGGCTGGCCTCAACCAGAGCCAGGGCTTTTTCGGCTGTGGCTCCGATCTGGTGGAACGCTCTGTCACAAGAGGCTAGGGCCCTGCGGGACTTGACATCCTTCCGCAGGGCCTGCAAGACAGAGCTGTTCTACCAGGCCTCTGGCCAAGGAACAGCCTGACCCCCTCCTTTGGTAATCTTCACAGAACTCTAGCCCAATGGTTGCCATTAATTTGATTTGAATTAATTTTATAATGAAATGATTTTAGAATGTTGTATTATTTTATTGTTGTTAGCCACCCTGAGCCCGGCTTTGGCTGAGGAGGGTGGGATATAAATAAAACATTATTATTATTATTATTATTATTATTATTATTATTATTATTATTATTAAACCATTAGTCCACCTAGCTCAGGGGCTCTTGGGGGGTTCAGATAAGACTCCTTCGAAACCCTAGTTGAAGATGTTACTGAGTGGCCTGCTACAGCCCTATATAGTCATTGGGGCTGGATCATGTTCTATCTTAGTTAATATCTAGCTTCATTTGATCTTCCACAATTAATATACCAAATATAAAACCTGGAAGAAAATGAATGCAGCATGACATCTGTATACCTACCAGACTTGCAACTAATTTTGCTTTCTGGCAGACATGAAGCCATTCCCTGGGTATTTTCTACTTCCTTGTCTGCTAAGTGACTCCCCTTCTGTCATGCAGATTGCAAAGCAAAGTTCTCAAAGGATCGGGAAATTGCAGCTAGTTGTGCCTTAACGAAGTTTTCCAAGAGACTCACAGATACGCAGGGGAGAACTTGGCTGCATATTACAACTGAGCTATTATACGTATTTTCTAGATTTCTTGTCCAGAGCTATTTTAAGACTCCAACAGGGAGTTTTACAAATATTGGCTTTGGCTTGGGCTCTTTTAAACATCATCACCCACTCAACTCTGTTCAGCCACTTTTAGATTTCGGATATTAGCCGATTCATTAAAACAAAAAACACCCCACTAACAAAAACATCCCAGGCCGAAACATAAAAATAATATTTTTATTATCATCCTAAAGCTATATTCCTGGCAAATTAAAATAAACGCAGACAGTAGGCTTTTGTCCAGGCCTAAAAGACATCTGTCTGTCCAGCAGAGGCACCACCTTCCGCATCCTTTCCTTTCCTTTGACTTGAATCTCCCTTTGTGTCTAATCTGGAGTCAACAGGATGCTGCCGGTGGCAGTTTCCTTTGATTGCTAAGGACTTTTCTGGTGCCATAAGCATCTGTCATTCTGCTTCTCTGGCCCTTCCTTTATTTGTTTCCCCGCTCTTAACAACGATGCCATTCAAGCCTTATATGGTGAAATCAATTTAGTCTTCAAAGCTGTTTACGGACACTGGCGATTCAAAGCCAATTTGAAAGCAATTCACTCACATCAGGAAGTTAAGTCCCACTGAACTAATTGTGTTTAGGATTGCAGCTAGCGGTTCCAATCCCTCCATTTCTCGCTGAATTTACTAATCCTGTTCTGCATCTCTCTCTCTCTCTCTCTCTCTCTCTCTCTCTCTCTCTCTCTCTCCTTGTGTGTGTGTGTGTGCATTTAAGACTCCATATTGGACAGAAGAAATCACCCGCCTTTAATAGGACAGTGATTCCCAAAGGGTGCATTGTGGACTTAGTATTAATTTGCATAATATTTACATGCCGGTCATCAGGGTTCCCTGCAATGGATGTTGCAGACAATATGGCACCACAGATTTGGAGCTGGGAATGGGTGAGTGTGCCGTACAGGGAGATAAATTTGAGAGCACAGGGTTGGAGAGGTTTGCTTTATAGTTTGTTGTTGTCGTTTAGTCGTTTAGTCGTGTCTGACTCTTCATGACCCCATGGACCAGAGCACACCAGGCACTCCTGTCTTCCACTGCCTTCCGCAGTTTGGTCAAACTCATGCTGGTAGCTTCGAGAACACTGTCCAGCCATCTCGTCCTCTCCCATCCCCTTCTCCTTGTGCCCTTTCCCAACATCAGGGTCTTTTCCAAGGAGTCTTCTCTTCTCATGAGGTGGCCAAAGTATTGGAGCCTCAGCTTCAGGATCTGTCCTTCCAGTGAGCACTCAGGGCTGATTTCCTTCAGAATGGAGAGGTTTGATCTTCTTGCCGTCCATGGGACTCTCAAGAGTCTCCTCCAGTACCATAATTCAAAAGCATCAATTCTTTGGTGATCAGCCTTCTTTATGGGCCAGCTCTCACTTCCATACATCACTATGCTTTACAGTAGGGATGGGCAAAGGCATAGTGTAAGGGGGAGGTGAAGGCCTGGGGGCCATGGCCCTGGTCACAATTTTTGAGGGGGTGTAATCAGGCACCCCCATGATAGGCATGGAGCTCTGGCAGCTGAGGAGCGGCAGCAGGTGGGTTTGTTTAATGGGCAGGTGGATGAAGGCAATGGGTGAGGAGCCTGGTGGAGACATGCTCTGTTCACCGTCCGTGCGTGCCCCCTTGGCACACTCCCCCACCCTAGCTGCCCAGTCCACCAGGGAGTGCAACACTTGTCCTGCCCCGGGTGCCATAACCCATGCTACGCCACTGGGGATGGATGTACAGTGGTACCTTGGTTTTTGACCATAATCCATTCTGGAAGTCCGTTGGAGTTCCAGAAAGTTTGGAAACTGAAAACTGATAGCGGAAGTCTCAATACGGAAAACAAAACAGAAGCCTTTGTTTGACTTCCAAGGCACGTTCAGAAACCGAGGCATTTACTTTCGGGTTTTCGGTGTTCAAGTTCCGAAACCTTCGACAACAGAGGCGTTCGAAAACTGAGGTACCACTGTATTCAGTTTACATTTAAAGAGTAACATATTGAATTTGCCCTTTCCGACACAATGCACAAGTTGAAACTTACAGCATGGGAGAAGTTATGGAATTGGGATTTAAAGTTCACAGCATGTTACACGTTGAAAGAAAATTATATGAAAATGATGTACCATTGGTATTTAACTCCTAGTAAATTAGCAAAAATGTATAAAACGGGGTCAAGTGTATGCTGGAAATGTAAGGAAAAAGAAGGCACCTTTTATCATATGTGGTGGTCTTGTAAGGTAATAAAGGCATTCTGGGAAATGATATATATTGAGATGTGGAAAAAATGTTTAAAATAACTTTTGTAAAAAAACAAAAAAACCAGAGGCTTTTTTATTAGGAATTATAGGCGATGATATTCCAAAGGGGCAGAAAAGACTTTTTATGTATGCGACGACAGCTGCATGGATGTTATTAGCCCAGAGATGGAAAGAAGATAAAGTTCCTACCAGAGAAGAATGGCAAATTAAACTGTTGGACTATACCAAAAATGGCAAAACTGACTGGAAAACTCAAGAACCAAGAAGACCAAAACTTCAATAAAGAATTGGGGGGGGGGGGTATCATTTATCTTGGAGAGCACTGTAAGCAGATGGAAACATTAGCAGGGTTGCAATAACACTTGTAATGTAGCAAATATTATAGAGACAATGATGTTATATAAAATATAGATTATTGGAAAAGATGCAGTAGAAAAGGTTTAATAAAATGATCCATGGAGGGAGGTGGGAAGTCTAGAGATTCGGAGGAATCTATAAAGGTGGGTGTGAATGGAAGTATTGTTATAATTATATACTGGCTTTAAGAAAAGGTGATTCCCATCTTCACCATGGTAAGTTTGCTGGAGACTTCAAGGCTTCTTTTTTTAAAAAAAGGACTGCCATCTTACTGGAAAGCAGCCCCTTTGTTCTTAGTCCTTAAAATTTGTTGCAGAAACTAGTATGTAAAACTAAATTTGGAGGTTGCTGTCTTCCCTGCCATTCTTCGTGGTCCCTTGGTAATGTTACCAAAGAAGTTAAGCATTTTTACTGCATCTGTGTCTCAGAAGAAGGAAATTTACATTTCAGCCCCTGTGGCTTCCAATCTACCCCTTTATAGATAAGTGTTAAGTTGTGGGTGAACATATCAGACGGCACAGCGATTCTTCAAACAGCTCTTGTTTATTCACAGGCCAGAAAGAGAACTGGGCTGAAGGGTTCAGCCAGCCTGCTTATATAGAGCTCAACTACAACGCAACAGTAACAACTTTCTGTAACTATCCAATCACTGAACGTCACTTTCAATTCCTTATTTGCATATGCGGACCTGAGTGAAAACTATCTACAGTATCCCCCTGCTGGCCCAGGGTTAGAACTTCAATACATAACAACAAGCAACCTAAATTTCTGTTAACTGAATCCTTTCACTTAGTGTTATGACTGTGCCTATGTTTTCTCTGAGGGATGCGGGTGGCGCTGTGGGTTAAACCACTTAGCCTAGGACTTGCCGATCAGAAGGTCGGTGGTTTGAATCCCTGTGACGGGGTGAGCTCCCGTTGTTCGGTCCCTGCTCCTGCCAACCTAGCAGTTTGAAAGCACGTCAAAGTGTAAGTAGATAAATAGGTACCGCTCCGGCGGGAAGGTAAACGGCGTTTCCGTGTGCTGCTCTGGTTCGCCAGAAGCGGCTTAGTCATGCTGGCCACATGACCCGGAAGCTGTCTGCGGACAAACGCCGGCTCCCTCGGCCTATAGAGCGAGATGAGCGCGCAACCCCAGAGTCGGTCACGACTGGACCTAATGGTCAGGGGTCCCTTTACCTTTACCTTTATGTTTTCTCTGAAGTAAGCCAAGCCCTCCTAACCCCTCCATGCTCACCCTTGGCTGCTGTGACTCCAATCCCCAAGAAGTAGCAGATGGAGGCCTGGGTCCCAAAGGACAGGAAGGTGGAGTATTCAGGGCCAAGGGCAGGGAGATGGCACAGAATCACCTGGGAAGGGACACCGGGCTAGATGACGAACCACCCACTCTAGTTAATTCTCCAAGGCCACATTTTCATACGCATGCGCACCAAATGACAGACATTTCCTCAGTCACACATACAGCTAAAACAGCACCATGTTGCTCTGTTTGTAAGCTGCAAATGTTTCACAATAATGTCTTGTGTGGATTAAGAAAGCAACAGCGATTGCAACGCTATTAAATGCCGTGCCAAGGTCAACAGAACAGATAATTGGCCATGACTCTTGACTTGGTCTCTCGCTTAACAACCTTCTTTGAAACCGAACTAAGTCAAAATAAATACGTAAATTCTCTCCTCATCCCTCTGCTAATCTAAATTAACTAATCAGATTAATTTATTTTTTCCAACAGGAAACTTAGACCCACAGTTAGAACAAATGTGCATTTTTCATATTTGATTAAATTAGTAAATTCATCAAGGAGTCTCTCCTGTTTTCCCAGGTCTTTGTCAAGTATAGTGGTACCTCGGGTTAAGAACTTAATTCATTTCAGAGGTCCGTACTTAACCTGAAACTGTTCTTAACCTGAAGCACCACTTTAGCTAATGGGGCCTCCTGCTGCTGCCGTGCCGCCAGAGCATGATTTCTGTTCTCATCCTGAAGCAAAGTTCTTAACCTGAAGCACTATTTCTGGGTTAGCGGAGTCTGTAACCTGAAGCGTATGTAACCTGAAGCATATGTAACCTGAGGTACCACTGTACTCAGAAATAAAGTACTCAGCATCCATCCCTGTTATATGAAGGTCAGAATTTATTAAGAGCCAAGCTTTATTGCTTATCTATGTGCTATGGAAAGGTATTGAGAAACATAATATAGGTCTTATTGCATTACTGCTATATGAAACTCAGTCTGTGGAACGGATTCTAGAATTGTGCTAAGTTTGAAGAAACCTGATTTGGCTGGATCCAAACCTTGAGTGACATCATTAGAGAAATTAATCTCTTTCTTCCACCTCCAGAAGGCAATCATTGCATATAGCCAGAAACTAGTGATTTATCTTGGGGGATAGAGCTGGTGTCTGCATTGCTTTGCATGCAGAAATCCGGGACTCAGCTAGATTGGTAAAGAAAAAGTATTTTATATATAAAGGAATGGAAGCGGTTTATTGAATATTTACAGGTAAATTGCAAACAGATAAAAACACCGGCAGGATTATTGTAATAACCTGCAGTTACATAAGAATATATATTTATAGAAGATAAATGAATGAGTATGTTAAGTCAATTGGGATATGCAGAAGATATTAAAAATAAATTTAATGAATCGCAGAAAGAGGGGGAAGAAAGTCAAGTTTTGTTTTTTGCTTTTAATGCTTTATTAACTTCAAGAATAAAGCATACATTCAGAAAAAGAAAAATACATATTCCCATGTTCTTAGTTTTTCTTAACCTGAAGCACTATTTCTGCGTTAGCAGAGTCTGTAACCTGTAGCGTATGTAACCTGAAGTGTATGTAACCCGAGGTACCACTGTATGAAACTACTATACCTCAGTTCAACTGAAGTCAACAAATCTACTCTGTAAAAAATAGCTTAAGAAGTGCTAGTATTTTTGTTTGCTAACTGACTGAAAACCAAAACCAGACTCCTTTCAAAAGTAGTCTGGAGGCTTTTGGTTTTCGCAATCTCTCTTGCTCACTCACTAATCTCTTAAGGATTCTGCATATTGATTTTAGGCTTGTGACAATTACTTAATATTAGATACGGTTTTACTTGATTGAAACGGGAATCTGCTCATAACAAAAGTTTCTCCTTGTGAAAGATTTTATGCCTGCAAAGCAAAAGAGCTTGTTATTTGCAAATGCTACTGTTTTATTTTGCTCCAGCAAGTTTAGTTCCCAAAATCAATCCCAAAGGTGTGAATCTATATGGAATGCTAATTACAATAGAAGCAAATGTTTCAATGACGTTTGTGTGACCCAAACCACCGTGTTAATTTCTTAAGAAAGAATCCTAGAGTGAATACAAACGTAGAATTTTAAGAGTAGTGAAGATGGTTTTGCCCACCCCCTTCCAAACACACATACATTTTTCTGTCTTGAGACAAAGTCCTGTATGTCTTCAGTGCTGTCCTGTTTGAATTGGGGAACTATTGGACAGCACCCGGGGTATCACCAACACAGATATACATAGTGCCTTTTTTCTCTCTTAAAAATGTTTAGGCATACAGTAGTATCTCAGGTTAAGTACTTAATTTGTTCCGGAGGTCCGTTCTTAACCTGAAACTGTTCTTAACCTGAAGCACCACTTTAACTAATGGGGCCTCCTGCTGCTGCTGCGCCGCTGGAGCACAATTTCTGTTCTCATCCTGAAGCAAAGTTCTTAACCCGAGGTACTATTTCTGGGTTAGCGGAGTCTGTAACCTGAAGCGTATGTAACCTGAAGCGTATGTAACTCGAGGTACCACTGTACTCTCATTTTCCTATTCATATTTAAATACTGCCCCTCAATGAGACCAAACTTAGATTCACAAAATGTTTAGGGGTATGCATACCCCCAGAAAAAAGCACTGGATATACACAAGCCTCAGACCAATTTAACAATTGCTTTTAAAGTGGGTTTTTTGTGTCAGAGGAGTGGGAATTGATAAAGGGCATGTTAAAAAACGTGAGGGACACGGGGGTGGCGCTGTGGGTTAAACCACAGAGTCTATGACTTGCCGATCAGAAGGTCGGCGCTTCGAATCCCGGCGATGGCGTGAGCTCCCGTTGCTCAGTCCCTGCTCCTGCCAACCTAGCAGTTCGAAAGCACACCAGTGCAAGTAGATAAATAGGTACTGCTCCGGTGGGAAGGTAAACGGCGTTTCTGTGCACTGCTCTGGTTCACCAGAAGCGGCTTAGTCATGCTGGCCACATGACCCGGAAGCTGTACGCCGGCTCCCTCTGCCAATAAAGCGAGATGAGCGCCGCAACCCCAGAGTCAGCCATGACTGGACCTAATGGTCAGGGGTCCCTTTACCCTTTACCTTTATGTTAAAAAACACACATGCACTCCAGCCATTATACTACTCACACAAAGTTCCCCAGAAAATTGTGGAGTCATGTAAGCTCTTCAACACCGACAATAATATCACCTGTTAACCCAGCATTCGTGGCACATCCCAATAGTTATGACAAGTGAGTGTTTTTACTTATTGACACATGGGATGAGGGCAACCTCTGAGTGAGCAGAAAATCCTGGTTGGAGCATCCAAGTCTTTTTTGCCACACCCCAACTCTGCCCAATTTTCCCTCCTACTGTATATGCAGGCAATGTCCCACTAGCTATAGCTAGGTTATAACTCAGAGACAGGATCGCCCCGTTCATTCATCACAATATCAATTGCTTTAGAAAACAACAGAACCAGACTGTTCAGCATCTACAATTTCCTGGAGCCTGTTCCCATCAGGCTGTGCCTTATAATTTCATTATAATTTACATCAGACAAGGCAGAGGGGGGTATTTTTTCTGGCTCTGTTCCCTGTGAGAGAGACCATGCAGTAAATCACCGCAAGAAAACAAAAATTAAGCATTGCCAGCGTATTGGGCTGTGTTTGGAAAAACATGACAAGAGCACACACTGTATCTGAACTGCAACATAATCAACGGTGAAATCAAACTGCACAAGATATGATGGCTTAAATTCACTGGTACCAATTAATGGGGGCTGGTGAGAAGACTCTGTACATGTCTAGCTCCTGTTTACCTTTTTAAAAAAGGTGTTACTACTTTAAAAGGTTTTATTATGAAAAGTTTAAATCTGCGGGGACCAAGATTGATGACTAAGTCATCCATCAGCCAAGAAGAGAATGTATTCAGAAAGAAAGAAACAGGCGTGTTTCCAATCCGACCTCTGGTGGAATTAGAAAAAAATAAAATAATGTAGTATTATTATTTTAAATAAAATAAATTATTTGGAATTCTAAGTATTTGGGGAATACAGATGCTGACTTTTTTTATTATTTCAAGTATCAGAGGGGTTTACAGTTAAGACAGCTGGACTCCATAGAGAGAAGATTTCCAGACACGCTTGTCCACTTTGAAACGCTCTGAGACTTAAAAAAGCTCAGCGCTGGAGTTCGGCCTTGTGTAAGCAATTATGCATGGCACTCAAAAATGCAGCGGGTCAGGGGGGAAAAGGAGACATTCCTGACCTTGCACTTTTGAAAAATATTGCACTAAGTTCATTTTACAATTACTGCACCCTAGGGGGGAGAAAAAGCTGGCCAGATGTCTGTTCGTGAAGACGATAGAGATGGATGAGGTTTCATAGGTCCTCAAGCGGATTCTTACCATGACATTTCTTTTCGTACACACAGGTATAGATGCCCAGCTACAACATATATATGCATCCCACCAGTTTTGAAGGGCACCTAGAGAACAGCCCGGCCGGTTTAAGTGTGTGCATCTCCTTTGGCAGGGTGTTCATTGGGGCCCCAATCCTGTTAAAATTCGCCCTGGCTAAGTCCCATTGAAAACTATGGAAGGTAGTAGTAATTAACAGACCCCATTGCTTTCAATAAGATATAGGAGCTTTAGTAGCTGGAGAATCTAAAACTAGCATAAGCTAAGTGCCCTCTGTCTTTGAGCTCTTTGCTCTCTTACTTTTAAGGCTCGCCGGGTTGTGGGAGATGAAGGGTCTGGAATGCTTTCTAGTGCCAATGTGTCAGCCGGGTGTTGTTCTGACTCTCCCATGATTTCCCAACTTTCCCCCTCATCTGCCTCTGAGCTGTGACCTCCCTCAAACCCCTGTTGTAAATCTATACTGTCTTCCTCTTCCTCCTCCCTGGAAGCGTCCGGATGGGGAGGCGGTCTCCATCATCCCTCCTCTTCCCAGTCCCTGACACCAAAGTATGTGGGGATGGAGCTGAGCCCCCCAGTCTTGAGGCCCCAGGCCCCACCGGGCCTCCCCATGGTGGTGGAGGGTCTTGCCAGCAGGCCTCCCTGGGCCTCCCAGACTCCCCCCGACGTGCATGTTGTGTGACATCACACGTATGTGTCACACATGTGACATCACACATACGTGACAAGCCCCCTCCCAATATTGTGTGGGACTCAGCACCTCTGAGCATAAGAAACTGCAGTATGATTAGTAAGTCCCTGGCTCAAATCTCTTCTCAGCCTAAACATCAGCCCCTCATTTGCAATATGCTGATAATAACACTGGCCTCCCTTACAGACCTATCTATTCATGCATACATATACAGTGGTACCTCGGGTTAAGTACTTAATTCGTTCTGGAGGTCCGTTCTTAACCTGAAATTGTTCTTAACCTGAAGACCACTTTAGCTAATGGGGCCTCCTGCTGCCGCCTCGCCACCAGAGCACGATTTCTGTTCTCATCCTGAAGCGAAGTTCTTAACCCGAGGTACTATTTCTGGGTTAGCAGAGTCTGTAACCTGAAGCGTATGTAACCTGAAGCGTATGTAACCCGAGGTACCACTGTATACATATACATACATTTCTTTGTTATAAGACTTGAGATATGAAGAGCTTTGAGCATTCATGCTGCATAAATCCTAAGCAGCATTATGAGTATATGAAAGGTGGACCATTCAAGCAGCCATCGAAGGCAGCGTAATTCAAGCTCTGACTCTTGTCATTGGGCCCAGAAACCTTTGGCAGCACTGTTTGAGGTGTACCAGTGCACCCTCCCTCCTCTTCCAGATTTGGGGTCACCTAGTTATGCAATTCATGGACCATCTAGTTTGACCCAGAGTGATAAGGTGCTGACCAGAATGCTGGTTCCTCCTTTTCATTTTTAAAACTTGCAACTTCCTCCAGTTGCGCCCACCATCATCCTTTGAGTAAAAAAATAGCTTCAAGTAGAACATCGGCCTGAATAGCTCAGTCGATTAGAGCATGGTGCTGATAATGCCAAGGTTGCAGGTTCGATCCCGGGGGGGGGGGCGCTGCTGCATATTCCTGCATTGCAAGGGGCTGGACCAGAAAATATTCAGGGTCCCTTCCAACTCTACAATTCTATGAATCTACGACCTCCAGCCATGAGAAGCCACTTACCATATTTTTTGCTCTATAAGACTCACTTTTTCCCTCCTAAAAAGTAAGGGGAAATGTGTGTGCATCTTATGGAGCGAATGCAGGCTGTGCAGCTATCCCAGAAGCCAGAACAGCAAGAGGGATTGCTGCTTTCGCTGCGCAGTGCTTTTGCTATTCTGGCTTCTGAGATTCATAATTTTTTTTTCTTGTTTTCCTCCTCCAAAAACTAGGTGCATCTTGTGGTCTGGTGCGTCTTATAGAGCGAAAAATACAGTACTTTCTCAATCATAGATCTTTGCAAGTCCCAATTTGTATATGCTGTCATTCTGCTCTTTGACTTCCGGGTAGGGCATTGAAACACCTGGAACAACTGAAACAGCCCATCTATGCAGTAGGATGGAACTTCTCTTTGAGACTACAGTCGTACCTTGGAAGTCAAACGGAATCCGTTCTGGAAGTCCGTTCAACTTCCAAAATGTCCAGAAACCAAAGCGCAGCTTCGGATTGGCTGCAGGAAGCTCCTGCAGCCAATCGGGAGCCACGGAAGCCCCATCGGACATTCGGGTTCCAAAGAACATTAGCAAACCGGAACATTCACATGTTTGGGAACCAAAACGTCTGAGTACCAAGGCGTTCGGGTTCCAAGGTACGACTGTATTAGGAACTGGGTCAACTCTTTCTGTGTTGCCTTAACAGGTGGTACGTGTTGTATATGAATTGTAAACTTCTACTGTTCCCTTTGCAAAAGTCCTTGTGAGCCCATGACTGATAAAAAATAAATCTAGGCTTCTTGTCAAGCGCTATCAAAGCATTCATTCAGAACCGTCTCAAAGTTCTGATGTGGATTAATAAATGATGGAAGCATAGGGAAGAACAATATTTCTTAGGCAAAGCCAGATGTCTATTGTACACATGATAACACTTACAAACATGTCGAGCGTTAATGTGGTAATTGTTCCACATGGTTGTAGGTTTTTGCAGAAGGCTGGAAAAGATTCACGAGCAAAAGCGTCAGTTCAAACGGCAATCACAAAAGCAATTTAATCAAAGGTGCCAAACCATGTAGAATTTCTAACTCTTTGAGACTGGCAATTATCATCTCATTGAAGAATCTTTTATCATCATGTTCCCAATGCCTTTGAACGTCTGATGCCTTTTCCTCCTAGGGCACTTTGCCAGTGGGGCCAGGAGAGAGATTATTTTGATAAATGAAGATGATAACAGAATGCCTTTGGGGGAAAGTGCCACATTTCTCTTGGAAAAGAGACCTCCTCAAACAGCCCCTTCTCCTTTAGGAACTGTTTGGGGAAACAGTATCCCTTTCTGCCGCTTTGAGAGACAACAGTGCCTTCATGACACCTTTGTCCCCAATCATCTCCTGGACAAAGATAATCTAACCATGGTTGTCCAAAGCTAGAAAAATCCAGAAGGCTATGGCAATGTATTGTACTGCCTTGGGAGACTATTCTGAATCTTCAGTTCATGCAGTGCTCCAGATGAACAAAGCTGAGGTAGGTTGTGCCCAGTACTGGAAAAGACACATCCAGAAGTTGTTTGACGGGCAGCAGTGGTTCAAAGGAAGTCTGGAGAATGTGAGAGCAAGCTGGCAAAGGGTGTTTAAGGAGATAACAGAAATCACTGGGTTAAAGCTGGCCAAAAGTCCAGAGGTAGCACTATTATCCATTTACAACGGGGTGGAAAGTTCGCAGGCTATGAAGGACTGGCTCACAAATTTATGGACAGCTGCATAAATTATTATACCCAGGAAGTGTAAGCGGCAAGCAGAATATAAAATGGAAGGCTGGTATAAAGAGGTGTGGGATATAGCTATTAAAGATAAATAAACACATGGCATTAAGGTAAAATAATAATAATAATAATAATAATAATAATAATAATAATAATAATAATAATATATTATTATTTATACCCCGCCCATCTGGCTGGGCTTCCCCAGCCACTCTGGGCGGCTTCCAAAAGAATATTAAAATACTATAATACATCAAACATTAAAAGCTTCCCGAAACAGGGCTGCCTTCAGATGTCTTCTAAAAGCCTGGTAGTTGTTGTTCTCTTTGACATCTGGTGGGAGGGTGTTCCACAGGGAGGGCGCCACTACTGAGAAGGCCCTCTGCCTGGTTCCCTGTAACTTGACTTCTCGCAGTGAGGGAACCGCCAGAAGGCCCTCGGTGCTGGACCTCAGTGTCCGGGTAGAACGATGGGGGTGGAGACGCTCCTTCAGATATACTGGACCAAGGCCATTTAGGGCTTTAAAGGTCAGCACCAACACTTTGAATTGTGCTCGGAAACGTACTGGGAGCCAATGTAGATCTTTCAAGACCGGTGTTATGTGGTCTCTGCAGCCTCTCCCAGTCACCAGTCTAGCTGCCGCATTCAGGATTAGTTGTAGTTTCCGGGTCACCTTCAAAGGTAGCCCCACATAGAGCGCATTGCAGTAATCCAAGCGGGAGATAACCAGAGCTTGCACCACTCTGGCGAGGCAGTCCGCAGGCAGATAGGATCTCAGCCTGCGTACCAGAGGGAGCTGGTAAACAGCTGCCTGCCCTGGACACAGATTTGACCTGCGCCTCCATGGATAGCTATGAGTCCAAAATGACTCCCAGGCTGCGCACCTGGTCCTTCAGGGGCACAGTTATCCCATTCAGGACCAGGGAATCCTCCACACCTGCCCGCCTCCTGTCCCCCAAAAACAGTACTTCTGTCTTGTCAGGATTCAGCCTCAATCTGTTAGGTAAGATGGGAAATACGCAGGCGAAATGATTTTGAGGAAATATGGAAGGTGTGTTTGTAGAATTTGTACTGTTAAAAGAGAAAGGGGTCAAACCATCGCAAGAGGTTTGAAATTCTGGGAGGTTGGATAGTTCCAGTGGAATGGTCTTGGGGGTGGGGCGCACATTTTTATTCTTGTTTATTTATGATTATTACTTTGTCGTCCCCCCAAAAAAACAACAACACCCAGAGTAATGCATTTCATACTCTGCAGCTCATGTGAGTTGAGGCAAGATGGCTGCAGAGAAGGAGCTCCCTCACCTCCAACAAGGAAACTCTCTCACGGACAGCAGCTGACATGGAAGCCCACCTGACTAAGAATGGAAACAGTGCTGAGTGCAAGGAACACAGAACAGGGTGGGAACTGCTGTCTCCTTACATTCTTAGTCTTCCACTAGTATCCTCAAATCAGGTCTCACCTACACGTCTGCTTGTCCCATGCCTTGAAAGCCGAGATCCAAGAGGTTTTCCGCTTGGCCAAGCGGTTTTCTGTTTGTCCACCATTTCTCCAGGAAAGCCTACTCTTTACTGCGGAATCGGAGCAAATGTCCTTGTGCAGGAAACTTGAGTGATGTTTGTTCCAATTCAGCAGTAAAGAGCAGGTTTTCTCAGGCAAAGGGTGGGACCAGCGGAAGACTGGATGCCCTCAATTTTGTTTTCTATCTGTCTTCCCAATAAAGCCCAACCTTTCATACTAAATCCTGATCTGGTTATATTGTGGTATACAATGTTTGGAATAGTTAATGTTGTGTTTCGACCATCTTTAACATCACTATATTTTTTCACAGGTTTGGGGTGGATGATAAACAAGCACAATGCTAAAGCATATATGTAAAATTCTGTGTTGTAATACTTGGCATTTGCTTTTTTGTAGCATGTAAAATGGGGAGTGGGAATAGAGCAAGATAAGAGGAATATTGGGATAAACTATTTTATGCACCTGAGCACATAACAGAAATTCAAATAAATAAGACCTGTGCTATATAGAGCAGCTAGCAGTATAGCTCCCATTTTTTTGACTAACTTATGTGATTCCAGGAGAAAAGGTTAACGCCATGAGAAGAGGAAGCGTTTCCAAAAATCGTGATGTTATCGCTTTCCCTTGTCTGGAATTGCCCTTTTAAAGCAATAGACTTTTAATAAACAAAAAGGGGAAACAAAGACTTCCTTCCTTTAGCTGACCTGATTTCAACCAGGATTCAAGATTAGCTTTCAAAAATGGCTCTCAGTCACATCCACACCATTTCTTTAAAAACAGCTGGATAACAAACAACTTCCTCCAGTTTTAGACTAAATATTCAGAAGAAAGCAGCACCCATTTTGATGTTTAGATACCCCAGGGATGGAGGGAGACTGTTACTTTAGTATAATAACAACTTCAGTCTCAGAGTTGTTTGTTAACTTTGCTTCATCAACTCCATCGTTGTTGATGTATCTGATCACAGAAAATGTGTTTTTTTTTAGGATGATGTCTTGTAGCAACAGCTTAGCCAACACAGCAAGGGACACTTGCTGCAGAAATTCAATCTATAGGCTGCTTATAGAAACAATAACATCACTAGAACTTTTATTATTACTCAACACTTGGTGACTTGCAGCTGAACGTGTTTCCTGAATGGAGTGTATTTTGAATGGTATTATTTAATTTATTTAAAGTATTTTATCCCACTCTTTAGCCAAGAAGGCTTCCGGGGTAACTTGCATATGTTAGTAGTAAAGTAGTCTCTGCTTACAATTAGGCTTGCACTCTAAAAGACATAGCACACAAGGAAAGGGGGATGAAAAGGGAAGAGGAAGAACTCTGAAACCTCTGTCTCTAGGTTCTTTGAGCTGAGTTGCATTGGTAACAATCACTGCCAGATAACAAAATAGCCTATACTAGAAACATGAAGAATTAGTGGCTATATTGGGAAATTGTAGTGCAATGCTTCTTGTGCACACGAGAGACTTGTGAAACTTGGGATTGTACCCAGGATATTTTTGAGTCCTTGCTCCTAGGAGGCCAAAAGGTGATATGAATAATATTCAAAGGGTTGTTAAGAGCTTACAAAGGGCAGTAAACTTCTGTGCTCCTAGGGTCAAAGCTGACACAGTCACCTGTTTACACAGACAAGGTAAAAGAGACCTTTACACGGTGAGATTTTTCTCTTTCTCTCTTTCAAATATACCATAGGAAGACCCCAGAAACACAAATCTCACCAGTGAAGAATTCCAGGCTTACTGAGTTGAAGTCATTTGTCAAGAGAATATAATGAGATTTCCCATGTGCATATTGATGCTTACAAAAGGGACGCAGGTGGTGTTGTGGGTAAAAGCCTCAGCGCCTAGGACTTGCCGATCGAAAGGTCGGCGGTTCGAATCCCCGCGGCGGGGTGTGCTCCCGTCGTTCGGTCCCAGCGCCTGCCAACCTAGCAGTTCGAAAGCACCCCTAAGTGCAAGTAGATAAATAGGGACCGCTTTCTAGCGGGAAGGTAAGCGGCGTTCCGTGTGCTGCGCTGGCTCGCCAGATGCAGCTTGTCACGCTGGCCACGTGACCTGGAAGTGTCTCCGGACAGCGCCGGCTCCCGGCCTCTAGAGTGAGATGAGCGCACAACCCTAGAGTCTGTCAAGACTGGCCCGTACGGGCAGGGGTACCTTTACCTTTACCTTATTGATGCTTACAGCAAAATTTCTTCAGCAAAGTGCTTGTGTGTTCCAACAATATTAATTCCACTAGAAAAGTGATTTTATAGCCCAGTGTGATCAAACGTCAGCAAGTATCAGTTTATGGCATCGGTCAATATTTGACTGATGTCTATTGCTGAAGATGACTTGTCATATGTGTCCTATTAGTGGGATGTTCCTGCATTATTTTGCTTTTGAAGTCTATTTTCAGGTCCTTTAATGGGGAAACTCTAGTGATACCACTTATCTCACGGGGTCCCTATCAGCTTTTGCAGGGAGCGGGTGGTTTTCATATGATCACAGCAAGGGGAAAGATAGACCCCCTTCCCATATACTATGATCCCAATCCTGAATACCCCCAGCTGTTATTTAAGAGAGAGAAACTAGACACATCAAATGGACATCAAATGATTTGACCCTTAAGAGAACCCTAATATAGTCACCAGTGCCTCCAACTGCAATAAGGTGTACACAGGTGTTCACAGTCCTCCCCCCATATATTCAGTAAAGGTTTTCCAATCTTCTTTAAACCTATGTTCTTCTTGTTCTCTTATTCTATATGTTAGGTCCACAAGCTGCACATATTCCATCAGTTTAAGTTGCCATTCTTCTTTAGTTGGGACCTGGCTCATCTTCCATTTTTGGGCTAACGAAACATGGGCCGCAGTAGTGGCATACAGAAATAACTTTTTTGACACCTAGGAATTTCCACCTGAATTATCCCCAACAAAAAGGACTCTGTTTTTTGGAGGGAAAGTACTTTTAAACATTTTTTCCCAATGATTAATTATTTTTGCATCTATCCCACCCTAGACATCTCACTCAATAGATATTTGTACAGCACTAAAATATTAGCTTCAGTTCAACTTGGATCTTTCCATTGACTTTGTAAGCCCTTTGGAGAGGAATTCACGTTGAGGATGGCAAGCAAATAATTAATCTGCCTAACAAAAATCCTTCTTGGTAGTAAGAATAATTCTATCCAAGGTGGAAAACCAAGCTCACACCAATTACATTGTCCGTGCTACAAGTCTATAGGAGAACAATATATGTCTGCATCAGCGTTAACCTTAAAACAATGGCACCTGTCAGGACTGACGGGCGACATTATTCTAAAACAAACCAAACATGAACACTAGAAACAGTCTCCCTGTGGGAACTAAGGAACTGGTATCGCGAACCGAGGGTGGTGTCTACAACAGGTTGTTTTTTTGTCAAAAGGCGGAAGAGTTCCTATGAATGGTAATAACCTTTCCCACAGTATTTGGTCTTATTGTTTTCCAGTTACATTGCAGGGTATACAGTTTTAAAGACTGCTATGAGGTTTCAAGTGCATTCACTGCAAGCTATTGTTAGTTATCACACGGCACCACCACAAAGGGCTTTGTAAAAGTGAAATTTGTAGAGGATACGGCTCTGAAAAGAGATAACACCCTCAACCTTCTTCTGCCAATATCTTTTGGGCAAATGAAACCATAGTGGAAATTCCTTTTGAGCAACGAGGTGTGAAATAGTGCCAAGTTAGGGCTGCCCCTGAAGATGGTTCAGAAACTTCAGCTGGTGCAGAATTCAGCGGAGCTAGACAGTTTGAGCATATTACACCGATCCTGGTCCGACTGCAATGGCTACCCATTAGTTTCCAAGCCCAATTCAAAGTGCTGGTTTTGACCTATAAAGCCTTAAATGGCTCAGGTCCATGATACCTCAAGGACCGCCTCTTTCCAGGTGAACCTACCCGGACCTTGAGATCATCTTCTGAGGCCCTCCTTCATGTGCCTCCTCCTTGAGAGGTCCAGAGGGTGGCAACACGAGAACAGGGCCTTCTCTGCAGTGGCTCCCCATTTGTGAAATGCTCTCCCCAGGGAAGTTCGCCTGGCACCTTCATTATACACCTTTAGGCACCAGGCAAAAACGTTCCTTTTTAACCAGACCTTTGGTTGATTCGATTTACATCCTAATGTGTTGGGGGGGCTATTGGGTTGTTGTTTTCACTTGTATTAGGTATTTTGTAGTTATTTATCTTGATTTTATTCTGTGAACCACCCTGAGACCCCCGGGTATAATACACTGTATTATGTTTCTATATGTACTGGAAGCCGCCCACAGTAGCTAGGGAATGGGTGGGGTACAAATAGTAAAATTATTATTATTATTGGACCTGCATGACGCTGTGGTCTAAACCACTAAGCCTCTTGGGCTTGCCGATCAGAAGGTTGGCTTTTTGAATCCCCGTAATGGAGTGAGCTCCTGTTGCTCTGTCCCAGCTCCTGTCAACCTAGCAGTTTGAAAGCACACCAGTGCAAGTAGATAAATAGGTACTGCTGTGGTGGGAAGGTAAACAGTGTTTCCGTGCACTCTGGTTTCCGTCACGGTGTTCCGTTGCACCAGAAGCAGTTTAGTCATGCTGGCCATATGACATGGAAAGCTGTCTGTGGACAAACGCCGGCTCCCTCAGCCTGAAAGCGAGATGAGTGCCGCAACCCCATCATCGCCTTTGTCTGGACTTATTTCTTTGAAATGCCTCAAAGAACATGAACCTGGGAAGTTTTGGCATGAGAACCAGATTTTATTTTATTTTTTAAATCTGGTAAAAATATTATTTCCACCAAGATCTGATGAACCCCATGGGGAAAATAGCTCTTTGTTGAACTGATTTTACCACCCCTCTCAGGGCTTCCAAAGTGAGCAGTAAATCTTCCAGATATGCTGGAATAAATGATTAAGCACAACTCATTTGGTCTTGTGATAAAAGAAGCTCAGTGGTATATTGGACTCTTCTGAGTCTTCTTCCTGTGCTAGGATTGCTTTAAATTCAAGGAAGTTATTAGTCAGCAGCACAAAAAAAGCTTCAGCAAGCCTGAGCTCTGGATTATGATGGAAAGGCCAAACACGGCAGTTACAGATTTTATATTTTAGCTTGTGATAAATGTTGCATGAATTTTGAAGTGTTGCGTTCCCAGGATTTGAAACACACATTTTAATGACTAAAGTTAGAGCTGCTGTTTTGGCTATAGTCCTGACTTTCATAACAAAGACCTACCACTGTGAGTTTTATTGCTCAAGTTACATAATCAGGTTATTGTGCCTGTTTAAAGGAGACAGAAGTACAAACAGAAGTGTATTCTGCAACCCCAAATCACTCTAATCCACGTGTCCCTCTCTTTGGGTTGGGTTATATCATACATGCAGGCTGACTACAACATCAACTGCTGCCTTGCCATTGCAAAACTATCACTTCTATTCCCGGGTCAGCTCCAGGGCGATGCTTTTCAATGTAATCACTTCATCTAGCCAGCTGCATGGCATCAAACTTTGAACAGTCAGGTGATGAACATTCAGACATGTGGACCAGTTCTTCTTCACTGGCGCCAAGCCAGCCAGCCAGAAGGAAGCAACTTCTCCTTTTTTGCTCCTCATAAATCTAAAATCTAGCATTATATCAAAAGTGTGTCCAATGTGCTCCTCATGCTGTACAAGCTGCTGGCATTTTAAGAGTGTACTCCTGCTCAGAAATAAATTGCACCGAGTGTGTATAGGATAATTATCATCAGGGCTTTTTTCAGTTCCGGCACCTCTCAGGTGGGCACCATTGCCATTATAAGAGAACAAGGTCATGCTGAGGTCCGGCACCTCTTTTTCTAGAAAAATAGCACTAATAATAATAATATAGTGGCTTGTCACGCTGGCCACGTGACCCAGACAGCGCTGGCTCCCGGCCTATAGAGTGAGATGAGCGTACAACCCTAGAGTCTGGCAAGACTGGCCCGAACGGGCAGGGGTACCTTTACCTTTACTTACCTCGGGTTACATACGCTTCAGGTTACAGACTCTGCTAAACCAGAAATATTACCTCGGGTTAAGAACTTTGCTTCAGGATGAGAATAGAAATCGTGCTCCGGCGGCACGGCAGCAGCGGGAGGCCCCATTAGCTAAAGTGGTGCTTCAGGTTAAGAACAGTTTCAGGTTAAGAACAGACCTCCAGAACGAATTAAGTACGTAACCAGAGGTATCACTGTAGTAGTAATAATAATAATAATAATAATAATAATAATAATAATAATAGGTTAAAAAAGGTAAATGACCTGGACGGTTACATCCAGTCAGCGGCGGAGCAAGCCAATCGGGCGCCTGGGGCAGTGTGTGTGCCCTGTGCCCAGGGGTGGGGCCAGTCACCCATGGGGCAGGGCCACCCAGGGTAGGACGCTCTGCAGGGCCTCCGAGGAGTCTGCCTGCCTCCTCCCACTCAGGCGCCCTACAGCTGAGGGAGATGCGGCGGGCGGATTGTCTGGGGCAGCGCGGAGCCTGCGGGCACCCAAGTCACCACGTCACTCCAAGGAGAGACACGTGGCTCAGGCACGCTGCAGGCCCCGCGGTGAGTGCCGCCTGGCATTTTGTCACGCCCCTCAGTGGTGACACCCAGGGCGACCCGCTCCTACTGCAACCCCCTTCCTCCGCCCCTGCGTCCAGTCAAAGGCGACTATGGGGTTCCGGCACTCACCTCATTTTCAGGCCGAGGGAGCTGGGGTTTGTCCACAGACAGCTTTCCAGGTCATGTGGCCAGCATGAAGAAACCGCCTCAGGAGTAACGGGACACCGTGACAGAAACCGGAGCACACAGAAACGTCATCTACCTTCCTGCCGCAGCGGTACCTATTTATCTACTTGCGTTGGTGTGCTTTCAAACTGTTAGGTTGGCGGGAGCTGGGACAGAGCAACGGGAGCTCACCCCATGGCGGGGATTCGAACCGCCAACCTTCCGATCGGCAAGCCCAAGAGGCTCAGTGCCTTGAATACCAGCCTCGAAAAGTAGGGAAGGTGGTCACAAGTTTCCTACCTGCAGTTCTTCATGTACAGAATTGCTTTCTGGCTCTCCTCCTGGAAGTGTGACTGTAGGAACTACCTCAGAAGCAGCTGAAGAGGAAGCCTACCAAGAGTTATAGCTCCCCGATGCACTGACTTCCTGGCTAGATTTCCGCATGAAATCTGGCAAGCGTCAGGGTATTGTGCTGTGGGAACCTGCTATACATCTGAGAGAAATATTCCAGGCCTTGTGCATAAATTTTGCTATAAACGCATCTCCATGAGAGGAGAATACATAGATTTTTTTAAAAAAAGTTCTTCTGGATTTAAAATATTCCAGATCTCCCCCCCCCCCTTTTTTTAATCCACAACAAGATGTTGGGAAAAGAAGATTGCAAGCTGTGTTTCACCTTCCTTGCAATTTGCTCAGCTATCGAGGTGTTGTGGAATGTTTATGAACATTCCAACAATCCAGAAACAACTGCTTGTTAAGCTGGGTCTGCAGTTTACAGATGACATGTGGAAGCGCAGAGATAGAATTGATACAATGGCAAAAAAACCTGTTAGGTCGAGCACATAATTTACACATGACGGTGTTTGAGAGGCAAGTGGAAAATAGCACAAGAGGCATTAAAAACAATGAAAAAATGGATATTTCATCATCATCATCATCATCATCAACAACATCATTATATTTGTATGCTGCCTTATATAACAGAAATATGCTCTCCTATGTTATATAGGTTGCAATATTTACATTCCTATATTTAAAAGGTCAATAAAAAGGTGCAGGACTCCTGGATGGTTATGTCCAGTCAAAGGCCTAGGGCTTGCCGATCAGAAAGTCGGCGGTTCAAATCCCCGTGACGGGGTGAGCTCCCGTTGCTCAGTCCCAGCTCCTGCCAACCTAGCAGTTCAAAAGCACATCAAATTGCAAGTAGATAAATTGGTACCGCTCCGGTGGGAAGGTAAACGGCATTTCCGTGCGCTGCTCTGGTTCGCCAGAAGCGGCTTAGTCATGCTGGCCACATGACCTGGAAGCTGTACGCTGGCTCCCTCGGCCTGAAAGCGAGATGAGCGCCGCAACCCCAGAGTCGTCCGCGACTGGACCTAATGGTCAGGGGTCCCTTTACCTTTAGCTTACCCTTTTAAAATGTGGCTCTTTTCGGGGGGGGCGGTTATTGGGTTGTTGTTTTTATTCTGATTATAAATGTTGTGATCTTTTCTGTGAACCGCCCTGAGACCTATGGGTATACAGCAGAATAATAATAATAATAATAATAATAATAATAATAATAATAATAGCAGACTGCCCCATCAGCACACGACCACAAACTTGAGGGCTTCTATAGCTTTGTTTCAAGGTTATTGGAGGCCTAAGGAAACAGGCACTGCTCGAAAATAAGAGCAGACGGACACAATGCGGAGGTTAATGAAGACTACAAAGTGTTGATAAATTGAATTGATGACCTGGAAAACAAGCTCAGATTGAGAAGTTAGATTAGCAGAAGGCTGCTGGAGGCGTGAAGGCTGTGATAATCATACTATCATTATTTGTCACGATGGATTAATGGATGCTGTGGACATGTGCTCCAAATATGCTTTTTGTTTTCTTGTCCCTATTCTACAGATCTGGCACCGGCACCATCCTGGGAACTGCCTTTAACATGTGCTCCAATTAGTAGCCTGTTGCCATCAGAATTAACTACTCAGTTCTCTCTGCCTTAAGCCTGCTTGAGCTGCAATTCAAAGGCTGGGCTCCTTTGCCATTCCAGCTGACGATATACTGGAATTGATACAAATGGGCTTGTATTTAATGGTTGCAATTGATCTAAATTTCTCCTTTGTAGATTGCAGAGGGTGCGTTTAAAAAATGCTTTATGCTTTTTACAAATTCATGCATCAACCAAGCGCTATGAAAAACGCATGCAAAGGAGCATAAACAAGAAAAATTCATTCCTATTGCGTAAAATCAATAGATTCGAACAGTTCAAAGAAGAATGAAAATCAAGGCAAACATTTAAAGGGAAAGCAAAAGGCCCTCAGTTTGGGGTGGGGTTGTCGCAGGCTTGAATGTTCCCCCAAGAAGAGGAAACATCCTTGGAAATGAAAATTAGCATATCAAGGGGGGAAACAAGGCTTAACTGTTCTCATTGACATTGTATTTTTTCAGTGCAGGGAGAGTATTTGTGGGGAAATACAAGAAAGAGTGCGACACTGCGTCACACACATAGCTGGAGATGAGATAGTGTATTCCATAAAAGCTTTAGTATTCAATTCTGCTGACTGCATAAGGTAAAGGTAAAGGGACCCCTGACCATTAGGTCCAGTCATGGCCGACTCTGGGGTTGTGGCGTTCATCTCGCTTTATTGGCTGAGGGAGCCGGCGTACAGCTTCTGGGTCATGTGGCCAGCATGACTAAGCCGCTTCTGGCGAACCAGAGCAGCGCACGGAAACGCCGTTTACCTCCCCGTCGCAGTGGTACCTATTTATCTACTTGCAATTTGATGTGCTTTTGAACTGCTAGGTTGGCAGGAGCAGGGACTGAGCAACAGGAGC
The DNA here is from genome assembly GCF_027172205.1 of Podarcis raffonei. Classification (NCBI taxonomy): domain Eukaryota; kingdom Metazoa; phylum Chordata; class Lepidosauria; order Squamata; family Lacertidae; genus Podarcis; species Podarcis raffonei. The sequence goes on from NC_070608.1 coordinate 76,679,657, forward strand.
TCACCCCGTCGCGGGGATTCGAACCACCCACCTTCTGATCAGCAAGTCTTAGGCTCTGTGGTTTAACCCACAGCGCCACCCACGTCCCTGCTGACTGCATAAACAGCCCCCCAAATTATTTAGTATTACGTTCGTACATTGGATCAGACTGTAAAGGTTTTATGTCATCTTCCAGTGTAAAAGCAAAGTCTGTGATGCTCTGCGGCAGCTCTCCACCTGAAAAAAAGGAATATGCACAGAAAGAAAAGGGAATTGCAAAGCCAAATTGCACGGACTTTGAAGTCCTGATTAGATGCAGCTGTCATAGTTCTCCATCTGCAGAGTCTATTCTAATGTGCCAAATTCTGGAATAACATGGATTCTTGCAGCTGTGTGAATTGAGAACTTTGGCCATAACATTGGTTGAATTCTTTGTGCATTGTTGTGAAAATTCAACACACAGGATCAGACGGGGGCGAAATGAAAACACTGTGTCGCCCTAAAAAGAAGTCTTGTGGCCCAGCTGCACTTCAGCATAGGGTTTAAATGCACTTTGTGTTAGGGATAAGAGCAGCAGCAAAAACTGACCAAAGCAGGCAAGGGGAAGACGCTGGGTACCACAATTTAAGAAGGGTGTTGACAAGCTGGAACATGTGCAGAGGAAGAAGAGTTTGGATTTGATATCCCGCTTTATCACTACCCAAAGGAGTCTCAAAGCGGCTAACATTCTCCTTTCCCTTCCTCCCCCACAACAAACACTCTGTGAGGTGAGTGGGGCTGAGAGACTTCAGAGAAGTGTGACTAGCCCAAGGTCACCCAGCAGCTGCATGTGGAGGAGCGGAGACGCGAACCCGGTTCACCAGATTACGAGTCTACCTCTCTTAACCACTACACCACACCAGCAACTAAGATCATCAAGGAACCAAGCCTTATGGGGAAAGGTTGAGGGAGTTGGGTTTGTTTAGCTTGGAAAAGAGGAGACTGGGTTAATAATAATAATAATAATAATAATAATAATAATAATAATAATAATTATTATTATTTATAGCCCGTCCATCTGGCTTCCAACAAAATATTAAAATACAGTAATCCATCAAACATTAAAAGCTTCCCTAAACAGGGCTGCCTTTAGATGTCTTCTAAAAGTCTGGTAGTTGTTGTTCTCTTTGACATCTGGTGGGACATCTAAAGGGCTGTCACATGGAAGATGGAGCAAGCTTCTTTTCTCCTGTTCCAGAGGCTAGGAGCTTAAAGTTACAGGAAAGAAGATTCTGACTAAACATAAGAAAACAATTCCTGACAGTAAGAGCTGTTTGACAGTGAAGCTGACTCCCTCAGGAGGTGGTCGACTCTCCTTCCTTGGAGGTTTCTAAGCAGAGGTTGGATGGCCATCTGTCATGGATGCTTTAGCTAAGATTCCTGCATTGAACTGTAGAATTGGGATTGACCACATGATTAGTGGAACCAGTTATGGATGATATTCCTTCAGTTTGATTCAGAATTGGCTAGGTATTTCTGAGCTTTCTCAGAGACACTTCAGAAAAAGCTCTTCTGTTTCACCCTGGTACATAAAGTTGGTGCTTCAGTGCTGATGGAGCTGCCACATGGACATTATCTCATTGCCCCCTGGGAATTGTAATTTGGTTTGGTCCTACACACATGATTGAAGCTGTAGTAAATTTTGCAATCTTATGCCATGGACATTCTTAGAGATTACTTGTTCATGTTCCTCAATCTTGTTTTGAAAATGAAACAGCCACCCACTCCTCCAGACTCCTGAACTCTTTGATATTAGCAAGCCTTCCTGGGGATGAAATGGGCATTAAAATATGGTAAGTCCCGCTCAGTTCAGAAAAGTTGGTAATCCTAGATGCTCACCAGTTGCTGTCCATGTAAAACATCTTGGCTGGAATTTTAAAAAACAAACCAAGAGCTGGAATTCTCAGGATTTTGGCAAGGCAGTCCCCTCTTCTTTCTGCCTGCAACTCTGGTAATGTGAAATGACCACAGCTGAAGTTCAGAGGCAGCATCAACAATGACTCAAGTCTTACACAATCTGAGAAAATAACCAAAAGCAAGAGCTGCATTAATACTTCTTTTGTGAACACTGCAGGCATGGACACCCTTCAACAAGCTGGGAGAGCTTTCAGCTATTTGAGTCACATGAGATTGAGAGATTTTCAATTAATTTATGACAAAGGTCTTTTTGACATTCGCGGTATTAGCTGGATTTCAGAGAGCATCTGACATCTGTGAGGATCCACGACCTACATTTGAGATGCACCCAAACCAGAATTCAAGTATCTGATTAAAATGGATTAAGCCAGGGGTCAGCAACCTTTTTCAGGCGTGGGCTGGTCCACCGTCCCTCAGACCATGTGGTGGGCCGGACTATATTGAGGGGGGTGAACGAATTCCTATGCCCCACAAATAACCCAGAGTTGCATTTTAAATAAAAGGACACATTCTACTCATGTAAAAACACACTGACCATCCATGGGCCAGATCGAGAAGGTGATTGGGCCGCATCCAACCCACAGGCCTTAGGTTGCCTAAAGGTAAAGGGACCCCTGACCATTAGGATCCAGTGTACATCTTCCGGGTCATGTGGCCAGCATGACTAAGCCGCTCCTGGAGAACCAGAGCAGCGCACGGAAACGCCATTTACCTTCCCACCAGAGCGATATCTATTTATCTACTTGCACTTTGACATGCTTTCGAACTGCTAGGTTGGCAGGAGCTGGGACCGAGCAACGGGAGCTCACCCCGTCGCGGGGATTCGAACCACTGACCTTCTGATCGGCAAGCCCTAGGCTCTGTGGTTTAACCCACAGCACCACCGCGTCCCTTTTTAGGTTGCCTACCCCTGGATTAAGCAGATGTTCACCAAACAGTTCACAGATTCATGGAGTTGGAAGGGACTCTGAGGATCATCTAGTCCAGGCTTCCTCAAACTTGGCCCTCCAGATGTTTTTGGCCTACAACTCTCATGATCCCTGGCTAACAGGACCAGTGGTCAGGGATGATGGGAATTGTAGTCTCAAAACATCTGGAGGGCCAAGTTTGAGGAAGCCGGACCTAGTTCAACCCAAATATGCAGCTGTCCCATACAGGGATCGAATCTGCAACCTTGGCATTATGAGCACCAAGGCTGAGGTAGATTTATTCTTTGGCTTTAATCCTCGTTGAGACTTTGAAAGGATAAAAAATCAAGGTTCTGCCACATTTCCACCACTGTTGTTTTTGAGTGTGAAACATGTAGACAGTATCAATATTCACCTATTTTTCAGTTCACCTTAGTGCCATTGTTTCCCAATTGTTCTATAGAATTGCTTACTCTTCCTTCTTCCTACAGTACCCAATTGGGTGAAATGTGGCTGATTTCACCCAATTGGGAATCATAACATGCAGTTATAATGAAAAGAAATGCTTTATTAATTTAGGCATTTGTGTGCAGTGGTACCTCAGGTTACAGACGCTTCAGGTTACAGACGCTTCAGCTTACAGACTCCGCTAACCCAGAAATAGTACCTCAGGTTAAGAACTTTGCTTCAGGATGAGAACAGAAATTGTGCGGTGGCGGCGCAGCGGCAGTGGGAGGCCCCATTAGCTAAAGTGTTACCTCAGGTTAAGAACAGTTTCAGGTTAAGAACAGACCTCTGGAACGAATTAAGTTCTTAACCCGAGGTACCACTGTATTACCTTCTCAAGGCAGTTCACGAGTAAAATCACTGAAACACAATAAATCTTTAGATATATATTAGCTAAACCATCCAACAAATCATCCATAGATACAAGCAGCAACAGAAAGAACAGGCCCTTTTAGTGGTGGCCTCAGCTGCGGAATGCTCTCTCCCCAAAGAGGTCCACCTGGCACCACAAGTGGCCCTGTTTGAGAACATTGGTTTTGTTTGTCGGCCACTGATCCCAAAATACCAGGCCTCTGTCTCTAAGAAGGGAGGCCTTGTCCCAGAAGAAGTCTGCTCCCTGGCCCTCGGGCTTCCAGAACACCGTTTAGCTTCAGGGATATCCTTTTCTCTCTCACAAACGAACACTTTCCCCGATGATTTCTGAGAACCACCCACGTTTTTGCAAAGGTTCTGGTATTCCTTGTTCACTCTTAGGTATTCCTTGTTCACTCTTAGGTATTCCTTGTTCACTCATAGAACATTTCCCAAGAATCTGCAGCCAGGAGCCTTGCAATATGCCAAAAATAAAAATATACATCAACTGGGAAGACAGGTGAATTGTCATTAGTTTGCCTATCTTCCCAAGTGATGTGTAAAATTTCTTGGAGACACTGTTGATGGAATCTTTCAAGGAGTTGGCATTTATAAGTGGGCCATGTTTCACAAGCATACAGTAAGGTTGGTAGTACAATAGCTTTGTAAACAAGCATTCTGGTTTCCCTGCGAGTGTCCCGGTCCTCAAACGCTCTGCACTTCATTCTGGAGAAAGCTGCGCTCACAGAGCTCAGGCGATGCTGGATTTTGGCATCAATGTCGTCCCTTGTGGAAAGATAGCTGCCCAGGTAGGAGAAGTCATCAACATTTTCCATTTGTTGGATTTGTGGCGCTTCAGTGGGCTTGTTTTGTGCTTGGTGGTGCAGCACTTTGAGTTTTTTGTGATATGCACTGCAATCCTTGCATGTCTACTCAGAAGTCCCATGGAGATCAATAGGCTTAACCCCCCAGGTATCAATGAGACTTACCTCTGAGTAGACATAAATAGGGAGCCGTGCACTGTGTGCCATTGTAACGAATGGAACAGGTGACTCACAGGAGTGCTAATTGTAAGTTGATATTTTTCATTTATAAGTCACCATGATATCAGATGCCAACTATATTTTTCAGAAAGAACGAGCACATCCTATTGATTTTTGTGGAATTTAGTCATAACTAACTTTAGCTAGCTTGGAGTCACCGACTTGAAAGTAATGTTTTATTATTTCAGTGAGGTGGCTTATTTGTTTTACACCATCGGCCTACTTCAAAGCACCTTATGCAAGTGCTCTGAATATATTTGAAACAGGGCTACCTCTTAAAAGAAAATGAGACATTTGTTCTTATATCTTTCCCACAGATTTTTCTCAGTAGCAGTGCTGGGGATAGATTTGTCCGTGAAAGAGACATGGAGTTGGTAAATGAACTACAGATAACTTTTTGCAGTAAATAAAATATAAGTGCCTCTTATTTGTATTTCTAAGCTGCTTCATTGACTTTTATAGGTAGCTAATAAGACATAATCATGTCATCTTCAGTTGTTGCTTTTGTGGGATATGCATCCCACAAAAGCAACATGCATAGAGGCCAATGACAACAAATCCCAAGGGACTATTTTATTCCAAGAATATAAATCCAGCAATACTTCTGCAACTGATTTTCCATTGTGCTGTTAAACATAATATACATGCACAGTGAAAGCAAAGTATTCTGGGTAAACTTACTCAAACAAGGACAATATTCTCTTTGTTGGTCTGTTCCGTAACTGAGAACTATCCAGTCTCCATCTTTTTTTCCTGCTGGAATTGGCCTTAAAAAAAAAAAAATCAATTCAGCCTTTGTGAACTTTCTTTCAGAAATTAAAAGAGAGTATTAAGAAAGGAAAGATTTGTGAATAGTCTGGATGCAAAAGACTAAGATGAGGAGGGGAAGAAAAATTGCCTCTGGGCTTTGAGTGTCTTACTCACGTCACTCATTTTCAGAGTTAGGGGGATTTAAGGTCACCTAAAGCATAACCGGGCTATGATTTCTTTAACAGCGTTTTCTTTTCTGTGATTTTATTTTTAAACATGGCTTCTGTGTAGAGCACTGAGAAGAAACAATGCTGTCTTATTCCTCTTTGCTCTAGGAGTGTGTCATTCCATCCTCAGTGGCAGAGGTGGGTTAGTGGATGTGTTTGGAGATCCTGTACCCGGGTGGTTTTCAAAACATTCTGGGTTGTAGGTCATGCTGACTGATCCACTCAACACCTACATTTTCTGCTGGGGCTCCTGAGTATATACTTACTTGGCACCAGTTTTGAAATTCTTCTAATAGCTACAAATGCAAAATGCCAGCAGTTTCTTTCTCCCTCTGTTCATCCCCCTGTAGAAATGGGATCGATGGCTGACTACCATTTCAGATATAGGACTGGCACTCTCTTCCAAAGTTACTACAGCTCTTCTGTACCCACCAGTCATTTGCCCAAGCTCTGCTTAGTTGTCAGGCTTTTAAAAGGGTGATGTAAAGACTCAGTAACCAGCATGACTAAACTGCTTCTGGTTCAACAGGACACTGTGACGGAAACCAGAGTGCACGGAAATGCCGTTTACCTTCCCGCCGGAGCGGTACCTATTTATCTACTTGCACTGGTGTGCTTTCGAACTACTAGGTTGGCAGGAGCTGGGACAGAGCAATGGGAGCTCACCCCGTCGTCAGGATCCGAGCTGCCAACCTTCTGATCGGCAAGCCCAAGAGGCTCACTAGGGTATGGAGGGAGTTGAACAGGCGGGGGGGGGAGAGAACAAAGATTACGATAGAGAGAGACTTTTAAATTTAACATTGAGAAGATTTGTCTGTTGTTCTGAGGAAGAGCAGTGTTGACGGAATGCAGAAAACAGAAGTCAGTCTGGCAACGGGCAATTTCCCCAGATGAACTACAAATTACACATTTCTCCCTCAGCTCTGACAGTCAGAAACAAAACAAAAGGAGTGAGGTTTCCCTTCCAAATCATAGGTTGGGAAATAGATTATGGCCCTTACAAGGAAAGTAAAAAGTAAAATACACAATAAGTTTAGACCGTATGTAGTTATCATGGAAACGTCTGCTATATTCATGTTGCACATGCTATTGTTCCAGTGCTTCGTAGTTACGACGATACTGACTCACTGGGTGACGGATGCAATTGTGGCTGGGGATATTTCTGAGACAGTAACCCTGGCATCACTCACTCTCCTCACTAGTCACACAGTTTAAGTATGGTTAAGGGATGGAGTTTTACACATTGCGGGGTTTACAGGCATCCCTCTGTCTGAGCGACAAAGTTCTCAAGGAGGCAAAAAATTTCCAGTGAAGACTGGAAATCAGCAAGATCATTCGCAGCCTGCATTTCATCAAAGAGATACCTTTTGGACTAGAAAATCCCAGAGCTCGAGAGCAGGAAATAATACATAGGTTGCATTGGGTGGCCTTGAAGGAGCTGCAGCTGTTGCCAACTTAGCGTATCAGCCTCAGATGTGTCAAAGAGGAATCAATCTGGCTTTCATGTTTAGTGGGAGTGACATTTGCTGGTATGGATTAGCAGGATTCCTTTAATCTTCCTAATCCATGCCAGCATATGTAGCTTCTCTTACAACACTTATATTTGTTTTCACTGCTTTGCTTGTGAATTTTACCCAAGTAGGTATTGCACGGAGAAGGGAATGCAAGATATGCAACTTTTTAAAAGGGGGCCAGTGGTTTGTGCTGTGTAGGGCCCCTCGCTGTTAGAATAGAAGGCAGATTAATAGGCCATGGGACTGTTTTCAATGTCTCTGCTATGCCTGAAGGTCATGGTTGAGAGAGGATGTGCACAGCACTTATTACTCCCTTACCTTGGGGCTAGTCGCTCATTGTGACAGCTGTTTAGAATTATTTGCAACTTTCACCCAAGCAGATTATATAGCCCCCCTCTCAAAATCAGAGATCTCCTTTTATGGTCATTCCAAGGACAGACTGCCGTCACCCAGTTTTTGACCGTAAATTTGGCAGCGAGTACGATCAAATTTATGACCCAGTTTTTGAATGTCATTGAGAAACTCGTCTTTTGGAATAAGCAACACATACAAAAAGTGATACAAATGTCATCAGATGCCAATGGAATATACATTATAATGAGACATACAAAAAAACTCAAACTGGATGGTGAAGCCTAGTTTGATAGATTTCCTTTTGTTGGGAAACCTTATAAGAAGGGACTGTGAGCAGCAAAATGGGAAGGATGCTTCTAAGACGAAGCTCCTTTGCTGATTTTGCTATTGGATGCTGCATGTTGACTAAATAATCCTGCTATATTTATAGTATTGAAATGTGGCTTTTTGTATCTCATTATATTTTTGTTCCACTATGAAATTGTTGCCATGTTATTGTTTTGGTATACTATTGCAAAAAAATTTTGTAGTGTTTGCTTGCATTGCACCCTTTTTTCTTTGTTCTAAGCCACATTGAGCATTTGCTTGTTTTTTGTGTGGTAAAATGGTATACAAATTGAATGAATGAGTGCGTGCCTTTGGATAACTAAGGTGTTCCATCTGTAGTGAGTCTTCAGAGGAAGAACATCCTGCAGCCTGTCGAACAACAGCTGTGAGACAAATAAAAAAATACCAGTCGTCTTACTTGAGTCCCTTCAGAACACAGGTGCATTGTTTTATGTTGCTTTATTTTATAGATTTCTATCCTGTTTTAAAGGTAAAGGTAAAGGACCCCTGACAGTTAAGAGCAGTCATGAATGACTCTGGGGTTGCAGCGCTCATCTCGCTTGACTGGCCGAGGGAGCCGGCATTTGTCTGCAGAGAGTTTTTCAGGGTCATGTGGCCAGCATGACTAAGATGCTTCTGGAGAAACCAGAGCAGTGCATGGAAACGCCATTTACCTCCCGCCGGAGCGGTACCTATTTATCTACTTGCACTGTTGTGCTTTTGAACTGCGAGGTTTGAGGGTGTGTAGAGGCTCAGGAATATCCTCAGCACAACTATGGCTAATGAAAAACAAAACCGTAACAAATTGGGTAGTCCAATATAATCTTCCCTGCTTCAATTTAAAGTCGGATCCAAAACCAAATTGTTGGGTCATCAAAAATGGTAAGATGCAAGGAAAAATTGAGTAAACCACTTTGCTATGGACTTACATCAAAAGCAAAGGTACATTTTCCTGGATTGAATTGCCTCTGTGTATTAGTAGTGGTACTACCTAAAACTGTCCAAAAGGAGAGATGTAGGAACTGAATTAAGAACTAATTATGGGTTTGAATATTTCAGCAATCAAGGAAGGGGAGCAATACAGAATATGTATAATATTAGAGTAGCTCAGAGACTGCACAGCTAATTAAGAAGCCAATGGTTTGACTTTCATCTCTGCTAATAACCCGGTAGGCAGCTTCAGACAAACCTTTCTGTCCCTCAGCTTCAGTCTCCAACTCTGCATTATGGGGAAATCACACAGGGTTACTGGAATTACGAATTAATAAATGTGAAAACAACTTTGATGCTATAATTAAGAGGTGCTACCTTTTGAGACGTCAAAAAGTTACATCATGGCTTCAGCAGTCAACAAAAGCTACAATACTGAGCTGTATTTCCTTGTATAAAAAAAAAAAATTACATCAGGAGCTAGAATTAAATCATGGATCTTCCAGTAAATGATGTGGTATAATAACTGGATGGAGTTTGTGCATTTTCGGGTAGAGGTGACTAAAATCACATCATCCTTCCTAGGATCCAAGATCACCTGCTTTCTGTAGTACAACTCTCAGGTTTCATTTTAATTAAGGGAAGGAGGTATCTACTACACATTAGTTTGAGCATCACTTCTTGATCTATTCCCCCCCCCCCAGTTCCATCTATATGTAAGGTAAAGGTAAAGGACCCCTGGACAGTTAAGTCCAGTCAAATACGACTATGGGGTTGCGGCGCTCATCTTGCTTTCAGGCCAAGAGAACTGGTGTTTGTCCACAGAGAGCTTTTCTGGGTCATGTGGCCAGCATGACTAAACCGCTTCTGGCGCAATGGGACACCATGACGGAAACCAGAGCACATGGAAACGCTGTTTACCTTCCCACCACAGTGGTACCTGTTTATCTACTTGCACTGGTGTGCTTTCGAACTGCTAGGTTAGCAGGAGCTGGGACAGAGCAATGGGAGCTCACCCTGTTGCGGGGATTCGAACTGCCAACCTTCTGATCGGCAAGTCCAAGAGGCTCAGTGGTTTAAACCACAGCGCCACCTGCATCCCCTCCATCCATATGTAGACTAGCAGTCCAGTTGCCCATCTCACATTTGAGTATCATTGCTAATTGAAGTACAAAATTAATTCTGTGCAACATTATCCACTGTGCTTAAACAGACAACATTCTATGGACATGTCCATTTCAACAGGCTACATAATGCTCTGCTAATAATAAATTGATGCTTTTAAAACAGCTATTGAAAAGAACAAGCTGTCTAGACAAACAGCTCATCACATGGTAAAACGATCACTGGAGTGTACCACTGCAAATAGAGGAGTGCATGGCTGGCGTCTTCCCTCATATAAACTACTGCCTATACATAAGAAACACAATATAAAGAAAATGCCCTGCGTAGTCTTCTTTCTTACACGCGGTACACAGAATTTCATGGCAGCCGCAAGAGCTCCCACCTACAATCTGAAGTAGTACAGTCCATTGCAATCTCATTGACTTTTTATGAGAAAGAGACCCTAAGAGGCACATCAGTCTGCTTTTACCTCAAAATATTAGTTGGATGCATTTTGATTCTTGTAACAAACTATGATTGGCTTAAAAATAATAGTACTGAAGTTCTAATCATCAGTTCAATGGAAGTCATCAGGGAAGTCATCTGATTATGTGATCCCATTTTTGCACCAACATTCCTCTGATGAAAACAGGGATGTCTTATTTAATAATAACAATAATAATAATAATACCCAACCCATCTGACTGGGTTCCCCCAGCCACTCTGGGCGGCTTCCAACAGATATAGAAACATAATAAAACATTAAACATTAAAAACTTCCTTATACAGGGCTGCCTTCAGATGTCTTCTAAAGGTTGTATAGTTACCTATCTCTTTGGCTTGGAGGGGTCACATAACACCAGACCCTCCAACATTTCTCCAATGAAAATAGGGATGTCTTCCAAACCCTCCAATGTTTCTCCAATGAAAATAGGGATGTCCTAAGGAAAAGTGGGACATTCTGGGATCAAATGAGAAACTGGAACGCCTTCTGTAAATCCCAGATTGTCCCTGGGAAAAAGGGACACTTGGAGGGTTTGTTGAGGTTCATTTATTGCCATTTGCACTCTGGCTCCAATCCAGTACAGGGTTATGCATCCTTAGGCCCATTGCGTTAATAGGTCAAACTTTATTTTAGACTTTGGCCCTGTATAGTGAGTGTTTTAGGCCAGCAAGCCATTGACTGGGGAGACTGGACAAGCAAACCCAAGGTCGTTACACACCTGTGCAAGAATATTCTTCACTGCAAAGATGCTGACATCCAACAGCGAATCGGTCACATTTCCTTTCTTCCAACACTTTTTCCTACAAGATTATTAGCCGGATATATTGTTCTGAACTTCCTGCTCTATTGCTGTCTACAGCTAAAATTACAAACCCCAGCGGCAATTGACTTTCAGTGCTGAGTGGGGAGGAAATGAGGCGAGGTAGTTATTTTAAAGCATTCGGAGAGGAAATAAGTCGCTCAGATGTGAAATAAAACGATAACTACTGCATTGAAAATATTTACTAGAATTTTAAAACATAAGTAAAATCCAAAGCTTTGATTTTAATCATAGCAGTGAAACAATGCGTCGGATACATATTTCAAGACATGGGTCTCTCTCATTCACACCTTACTGTTTTTTAACACTTAAAATGCGGTGTCTGAATTGCCCCAGAGGGTCTGGCAGCTAGACCACTGGGATCAACTGTCTTTCATAATCCTGATTTAGATTGTAGACCCTTCTTTGTCTTCAAGGATATGGTCAACAGCCACAAAAAGATAGCAACTCATTAGTAACGAAACAATACTTTCTGTTTTCTTCTTGCTAATTTCCTGAACTTCCTTCCCTGCTTCTTGTCTGAGTGCACTACCTTGAGGTAAACATGCCTTCCTTTGCCTAAATAAGGACAAATGTTCTAGCCTGGAATTCCTTTAATGATTTCTTTTGGGATTTCAAAGGTGTTTGGAAAGGAGCTTTCCTTTTCTTCACCATTTTTATCTGATATGGATTTAATCAAGCACATACCGTATTTTTCCGTGTATAAGATGCCCCCATGTATAAGACGCCCACTATTTGGGGGGACTCAGATTTAAGAAAATGGGAGGGAGAGATGTATCTGTGTATAAGACCCCCACTAATTTTTGACATTATTTTTTAGGGGGGAAACCTAGTCTTACACATGAAGGTAAAAGTAAAGGTAAAGGGGTCCCTGACCATTAGGTCCAGTCGTGGCCAACTCTGGGGTTGCGGCGCTCATCTCGCTTTATTGGCCAAGGGAGCCGGCGTACAGCTTCCGGGTCATGTGGCCAGCATGACTAAGCCACTTCTGGCGAACCAGAGCAGCGCACAGAAACGCCGTTTACCTTCCCGCCGGAGCGGTACCTATTTATCTACTTGCACTTTGACGTGCTTTCGAACTGCTAGGTTGGCAGGAGCAGGGACCGAGCAATGGGAGCTCACCCCGTCTCGGGGATTCGAACCGCCGACCTTCTGATCGGCAAGCCCTAGGCTCTGTGGTTTAACCCACAGTGCCACCCGCGTCCTTCTTATACACAAAAAATACGGTAATTCACGGTCTATGTAAATCTATAAAGCGCCAATTCTATCAGAAGACAGGTTGCTTCCCAAAACAAACAAACAAACAAAAATGGTTGTGGCTGATTCAGCTGCAAAGGAACTTGGCTACCAGGCTTTTTCCCGCAAGAGCATAATTGTGAGCACAATATTCCATTGCTAGCAACAGATGTGCTTTTAGCTGGTGATCCTCAGTTAGAAAGACCAACAGTGGTGACTTCTGATATTATCTTAAATGCTAATTGTGTCATCCTGTAAAATGGCATAAACCATAAAAAAAATTTCTGTTGTGCTCTTACAGGACCAGGTTTGTGGGCAGCCATATCTGATGTTGTGCTGCTATTCCCTTCCCTTCTTGAAAAGGGCTCCAGACAACATGTGTGGTTGCTCACCAGACAACTTCAGATCAGGAGGTTCAAGCCTCAGAGAATGTGAATCTCGAGACTTTCCGTCTCCTTCCCTTGTGCAGGAAGCTGAGCCACAACAAACCCCAGGTTTGGGAGATAGTACAGCCTAGATTTCATATTGCTTTCAGGCAGTAAGCAGTTGCTTCCTCATTATCTCAAGGACAGAGGAGTGAGCCAGGCCAAAATGAGTTGAGATACGTGTTGTTTTGAGGGCAGCGGGCAAAGTTTATGCCCCGGGTCTTCAAGAGAGTTTTCTAACTAATCAAGAGAGCTTTCTAACAAATAAACAGCTCCAAGTTTATCTCAGGAATGTCTTGGGGCGTCTCCAGATTGTCGCTATTTTCAGGTGGGATTCAGTCACATCCCAACCAATTCAGGTTGTGCAATTACAGTTGGCTGGGAGGTCTTGCACAACACACCCACTTCCCGCAAAGTCTGGTCTTTTTTCCGTAAAGAAAGGGGTGCAAAATATGGAATAATACTTGCTTTGATGCTATGTTGTCTAACCTCCCAGAAAACTGATCAGAATGAATGCTTGTTAAACAGCTGGCGTCATCTAATCTTCCTGCAAACAAATCAGGATGAATGTTCATAAACAGGTAGCTTAGAAGCTCCCTCGGTTTATTTTCTGCTGATCCCACAACACAGAATTACAGTCATGACTGGGCTCTGATTAACAACTTGCAGAACCCAGGATGTCCGTAAGATAAACTTTATTGACTATTTACAAAATGAGGCATCTCTGTTAAATGATGCCATAGCTTCTCTATTGCTGAATCATTCTCCTTTTAGTCTCATCCGACTCATAACCCACTTAAAGTGATAGTGTCCTCACATTTTCCTTTTAATCCTTGCTGAGAATCTTGCCGACGCCACGGGCACAGAATGTGAAATACTACCCAACCAAGAAAGATGAGCTGAACACATCTGAAATTCCTTTCCATTGGCTTTCCTGTTCCTGTGCGTTGTGAGCACATCTCAATTATTTTTAATTTTACCAAGGCCATGCTGCTTTCTATAACTAGGCCAACCTTTCAGAAAATGAATGCAGCAGAACTCTGGACAGGATAAAGGCCCAAGGTTTAGATTAACCTGGTTTTAATGAAATTGTTTTGTATGTTTGTGCACATTTCTGCTTATTGGTGCACATATGGTGCACCTTAGAGCTGCCTCATCCGTTCAAGCCTGCTCAAAAGCAGAAAGAGGATTGACTGCCCACACATCCAGGTGTATTGTAGCATAAACCCAGGTACTTCCAGTTGCATCTGTAGGCTGCAGCTTGTTAAGTACAGTAATTTAATTCACTGAAATTGTAAGTGCTTGTATGCATTACTATGTGTTTAAATTGATTGGTTGGCAACTGATAGATGATAGATAGGTAGGTAGGTAGGTAGGTAGATAATTTATTACGGTCAGATTATAAAACACGCTTGGGGGTACAATCCCAGAAGGAAAGCAAACATTTAAAACAACGTACAAAAATAAATTTAAAATTTATAAATACGATAAGTGTATAGACACTTAAAACTTTAAGATACGCTACCGCAGAGAGATGACCCACAGTCACCCATGGAACTGAATTTGGGGATTTTCTTAACAAACTAGTTTGGGTCGGGGGATGGTCTGTGCCTATAGATCTGTACACAGAATCTGGCCATCATCCGGGTCGTCTTATGATCTTTGCCTAACAGGAAAAGGTCAAATTTTTGCTTTTCCGGGAGGTCAGCGAGCCTCACCAGCAGGGGATCAATGGTCTCACTTTGTGCCTCTTCATAAAAGGGACATCTAAAGAACAAGTGCTCTGGGCTTCCTATATCCTATATTCAGGTTGGCAACTGAATTTTAGAGAGTTCTCTCTTTTTTGGAAATCATTTTTATTTGATTGTACAAATGCAAATTAGTTACAATGCCAAATACATATCTATAAAAAGAGATTTCTCTGAATCTCGCAACTTCCCCTCATCTCCTCCAAAGGTCCTATTGTCGACATTTCCAACTGCATATCATTTCATAGTCTATATTTTGTATCTATCCATATTGTCCATAATATTTGTTATATTACAAGTGGGATTAAAATCCTGCTTACAGTGGTCTCCTAAATAAATTATAAACTTTTCCCATTCTTTCCTGAATTTCTTGTCTTCTTGGTCTCTTAGTTTCCCAGTCAGTTTTGCCATTTCAGCATAGTCTAAGAGCTTAGTTTGCCATTCCTCTCTGGTAGGGACTCTTGAATTCTAGAGAGTTCTCTAGTGGTTTTCATGTGATTGGCTAACGTGGGAGATATCTATGTGAAGCAAGATGACTGTGTTTTAGAATCCGCTGTGAACACTGCTAAGAGGAATAGAGTGTTGGAGCGCTGCTTCTCGGCTTGAAAGAAAGAGACCAAAGCTGCAGGGGAAGGTAGAAGTGGAAATCTCTCATAGGAGCTGCAAGACATAGCCTAATTGAGATACAGGAGGCTGGATGCTGAGCTCTGGACAGAGAGGAAAATATGATTTTTTGGAAATTAGAAGAGGAGACTAAGGTGCAAGAAACGGAGGCCTCTACTTAAACTGTATAGAACTACCGAAACTGTAGAAGAGTTTGGATTTGATATCCCGCTTTATCACTACCCGAAGGAATCTCAAAGCGGCTAACATTCTCCTTTCCCTTCCTCCCCCACAACAAACACTCTGTGAGGTGAGTGGGGCTGAGAGACTTCGGAGAAGTGTGACTGGCCCAAGGTCACCCAGCAGCTGCATGTGGAGGAGCGGAGACGCGAACCCGGTTCCCCAGATTACGAGACTACCGCTCTTAACCACTACACCACACTGGCTCTCTGTACAGAAACTTATTCATGTATGCTACTACAGCGGCAAGAAAGTTACTTGCCCCAAAATGGAAAGAAGTCCAAAATGGAAAGAAGTCCCAGCAAAGGAAGAATGAATACAAAAAATTATGGAATATGCAGAAACGGCAAAACTTACCGGAGGAATAAGAAATCAAGATAACAAACTTTTTATAAAAGGATGGAAATGGTTTATTGAATATTTACAGATCAATAGCAAACAGACAAAAACATTGGCAGGATTATTGTAATAACCTGCAGTTTGATAAGAGTATATATTTAAAGAAGAGGAGTAAATGAGCAAATTGAGTTAATTTGGCTATACAGAAGATATTAAAAATAAATATAAGGAACCGCAGAAAGAGGGGGAAGAAAGTCAAGTTTTGAAATGTCAAAATGATTGTAAAGTTAGTGAAATGTATAAACTTGAAAAGTATAAATGAAATTTTTTTAAAAGAAAAAAAGAAACTGAGGCCTTGCTGTCCCATGGGATTCCACCTCTATGGGACATCTTTTTTTCTCTATTGCTTCCTGTAGTGACTCAACAGTTAAGTCCTCTCTGACTTCAGAGCTCTGGTTAGAGTACAGTGGTACCTCGGGTTAAGTACTTAATTCGTTCCGGAGGTCCATTCTTAACCTGAAACTGTTCTTAACCTGAAGCACCACTTTAGCTAATGGGGCCTCCTGCTGCCGCCGTGCCGCCGGAGCACGATTTCTGTTCTCATCCTGAAGCAAAGTTCTTAACCTGAAGCACTATTTCTGGGTTAGCGGAGTCTGTAACCTGAAGCGTATGTAACCTGAAGCGTATGTAACCCGAGGTACCACTGTATATTTTCCCCATCTCAGGCTATGACAAGACCTCTCTTTATTCTTGAAAGCTAAAATTCTGCTAATCGGTTGTTTGATGTAGAAAAGGAAAACGGAATTGTTGAGCTGGAGGCTTGGAAAGGACCCCAAGAGTCCAGGTCCTCAACACACGGTTTCCCATCCAATTTGAAACCATACTGGACCCTGCTTAGCTTTGCAAATGTGCTAGCAGTTTTATTGCTGTGCTACTAGAAGGACTAATATAAGATCTTCGTTGCTCACTGCTGACTAATGGCGTTTCGGGCTTTTTAAAAGGCCTTTGTGTGCACAGCCCCAGTGGCTGGGATAGAAAAGTAAATCATGCACACAGGTCTGATTGGTACATGTAGCTTAGCATATGCAAGCAGGAGGCTGTTTCTGCTTGCGTGTCGCCTCTAGCTGAATCAGAGCAATGAACAGTGCAAGTCTATGCATGCTGATGCAGAAGTAAGTTCCATTTAGTTCAATTGGGCCTGCTCCCAGGTAGGGATTCTCTCAGGTTCTCATTTTTGCAGCCTTGAATTCTCCACATTTCTGTAGCAATCTGCAGATTTTTATTTTTTAAAAATAAATACCGTATTTTTTTGCTCTATAAGACTCACTTTTTCCCTCCTAAAAAGTAAGGGGAAATGTGTGTTCGTCTTATGGAGCGAATGCAGGCTGCGCAGCTATCCTAGAAGCCAGAACAGCAAGAGGGATTGCTGCTTTCACTGCGCAACGATCCCTCTTGCTGTTCTGGCTTCTGAGATTCAGAATATTTTTTTTCTTGTTTTCCTCCTCCAAAAACTAGGTGCGTCTTGTGGTCTGGTGCGTCTTATAGAGCGAAAAATACAGTGAATAAAAATTAACATTTAAAGCACATTTCTCCTAATAAACACATTTTTTATGCAATTTTGGATAAAATACACATTTTGTAACCCATTTTCCTCCTATAATGCATTTTATGTTAAATAATATGTGCATTTTTCACATTTCCCTCTAATACATGCATTTTGAACATACTGTTTGGTTGGAGAACTGCATTGCAAAATTCAGAGAAGCTGTGTTTCAACTCACCTGCTAAAAATCAAATTTCTCTCCCATCGCTGCTTCCAGATAAATGTGTATAGGAATGCAGCCTCACATATAGATAGATAGATGATAGATAGATGATAGATGATAGATAGATAGATAGATAGATAGAGATAGATAGATAGAGGATAGACAGGTAGATAGATAGATGATAGATAGATAGATAGATATAGATGATAGGTCAAGTTGTTTAAACATAACACAGCATCAAAATGAAGCATGCAATATCACGGAACAATTGTACTATTTTCTCTGTGCAAAGTACAGTGGTGCCTCGCAAGACAAAATTAATCCGTTCCGCGAGTCTCTTCGTCTTGCGGTTTTTTCGTCTTGCGAAGCACGGCTATTAGCGGCTTAGCGGCTATTAACGGCTTAGCGACTATTAACGGCTTAGTGGCTTTAAGAAAAAGGAAACAAACTCGCAAGAACTCGCAAGACGTTTCGTCTTGCGAAGCAAGCCCATAGGGAAATTCGTCTTGCGGAACGACTCAAAAAACGGAAAACCCTTTCGTCTAGCGAGTTTTTCGTCTTGCGAGGCATTCGTCTTGCGGGGCACCACTGTATAACAAAACCTAATATACCCTTAGTATGGCAAAGCTTTCTTGAAGGTAAGTAAAAGCAATACACATGTATAAGCTGCTGTCAAGACCTATTTATCTAAAGCAGACAAATAGGCATCTCACCACTATTTATGCATTTTTCTCTTTCTGTAATAGGGGTTGACACCACAGTGATTTTTATTGCTAGATCATAATCCCGTAGAGTCGAGCCCCGTAACTGCTCACTATTATGAGACCGTTTGGCAGATGTGAGGGTTCACAATCAACCCTTTCCCCATCATGTGTTTCTGGGTCACGTTCTCCTGCCCTGGTTTGCATCTAGTGACATCTGGCAAGGCTAAACACATGCAGCTGAGAAGATACATGGCTGACTCCCAAACTTCCCCACTGCCAAACCAGAAATGATGTGGGCAGTCAAAAATAAATAGTTTCAACTTACAACTGGTGCCATATACTACAATAAAGTCTTGTGAAACTAATCATCACATTGCTAGCTTTCTGCTGTCTTCAATTTAGGCAGTTGGGTCTCCCCAACTTTTTCTTTTTCAGCGAAGAAAACAGAATTTTCTGAACTGTTTTAACTGTGCCACTGCAACATTTCTGAGGTGCCAAGCCTAGGAATCAATTCAGTATATTTTTAATGAGCAGGCTTAGAATGTAGGTGCAAGTGGTGATGTCACACATTTGTGAGTGCAGTTAAAACGGCTTTTTATCTCCTCCTTTCATGATCGCTGCTTCTTTGCCAGGTCCGACTCCTCTTTCTGCTTCCCAGCTGGTCTGCTGCTTTGTTCTTGCACCTATCCTGTTACAAACAGCTCTCCGGTGTGATGCCTTGCTGGAGGCTAATGCACCTGTTGCAATTGTCGTTGTTGTTGTTTCCTTTCCTCCCAGGGCAGGCTTTTCCTTTGTTGTCGGCACCAAGGCTGCGTGCCATTGTTGCTTGGAATCAGATTGGGGAACGGGAGACGCCTTTTCTCAAAGATCTGCTACAGCGTAGCTGGCAAGAAGCCACCAATATCTCACTGGCCCACCCTTGGCACAACATTTCTGAAATAATTGGGTTCTCCTCGACTTGTGAAGTGTTTATTCTTCCTTGTTTGTCAAAGAACCAGTGGTGGCACCAGGACTTTTGTTGGGGGGGGGGACAGTTGAAGTTGAGCTTGGAAATCCAAGTTGTTGAGCTTTTTCCCGTTAATGCAGTGGTACCTCAGGTTAAGTACTTAATTTGTTCCAGAGGTCTGTACTTAACCTGAAACTGTTCTTAACCTGAAGCACCACTTTAGCTAATGGGGCCTCCTGCTGCCGCTGCACCACCGGAGCACGATTTCTGTTCTCATCCTGAAGCAAAGTTCTTAACCTGAGGTAATATTTCTGGGTTAGCGGAGTCTGTAACCTGAAGCGTATGTAACCTGAAGCGTATGTAACCCGAGGTACCACTGTAGGACATTGGGGAGGCAGACTTCTGCTGGGGGGCACAAAACCTTAGATAATTTTGTACTTTTGATGCTTCAATAATATTTGTGGATCCGTAATGGCCACCAAACTTCAGAGAGGAAACCACATGGGGAAATCCCGATCGTTTTGCAGATGCTGAGTCAATGTTTTCAGGGGATCTCCACGCACTATCTTAAGAATTGTACTCTTTTCCTAAAAATAGCACAAGAACTGCTAGGTCTGCATCCTTACATCCACTTACCTGGGCATAAGCACTATGGAACTTTGTGGGACTTCTGGAAATACATGCAGAGGACTATAATATTTGTCCCCAGCACCTGGCATATTCAGAGATAAAGTTCTGAAGGAGGTTCTGTTTAGTTGTCAGGGTTGATCATCATTGAACAGGCCATCCTCTCGGGATTCGCTGGATTCGTTTATTAAAGACAGCTAAGCCAGTGGCCACATTTCATGGGAGAAAATTCCATATGATAATTATATATTGTGTGAAGGGATACTTTCATTTGTCTTATCCCGACTCTGCTGCCAAGTGGTGGACTTGTTCAGGATATGACTGAAAGGAAAATTAGAAGGGAGAAGAGCAAGATGAAAGCCTGAATACAACCAAATACAGCAAATTAAAGTAGTGGAAAGGGTGGAGAAATAAGACTGGTGTTGGGAAGAAGCGGGAAGGGACTTCATACCAGACACAGAACTGAGGACAGTAGCTGCAGACTGATCTACACATTGAAACATGAGAAAACCAAAGCAAGATTTGTATACAAAAACTTATAGAATATGCCGAAATGGCAAAACTTACCAAAGAAATAAGATATGAGAAATAAAGATAACAAACTTTTTATAAAAGAATAGAAATGGTTTATTGGATATTTACAGATAAATTGCAAACAGATAAAAACTTTAGCAGGGTTATAGTATAACCTGCAGTTTTATAAGAGTACAGTGGTACCTCAGGTTAAGTACTTAATTCGTTCTGGAGGTCCGTTCTTAACCTGAAACTGTTCTTAACCTGAAGCACCACTTTAGCTAATGGGGCCTCCTGCTACTGCCGCGCCGCCGGAGCACAATTTCTGTTCTCATCCTGAAGCAAAGTTCTAAACCGAGGTACTATTTCTGGGTTAGCGGAGTCTGTAACTTGAAGCGTATGTAACCTGAAGCGGATGTAACCTGAAGCGTATGTAACCCGAGGTACCACTGTATATATTTACAGTAGATAATTAAATGAGCAAGTTAAATGAATTTGGATATGCAAAAGATATTGAAAAATAAATAAATTAAGGAACCGCAGAAAGAGGGGGAAGGAAGTGAAACTTTGAAATGTGAAATGGATTGTAAGACTAATGAAAATGTATAAAAAGGCTAAAGACACAGCAAAACAAGGAGGGCAGGACAACAGAAAAAACCACCGTGCCACCCTGAAAATTAAGGGACAAATGTCCAAGAAAAGAGAGAAGCGTTTGCCTGGTGCTCAAAGGTAGATAAATATAGCACCAGATGCGCCCCCCCCCCGGGGAGAGCACCCCACAAGTAGGGGACCACCCCTGAAAAGCACCGTTCTCATGTTGCCACCCTCCAAACCTCCCATGGCGTTGCCTCTTCCCTGAAAACTGGGTGGTACAGAGAGACGCCTTTTTCCCATCCCTCCCCACTGGCAGACGATGCTTTAAAACTACAGTGTTCAGCTTTCTGCTCACCTCCTAACCAAACTGCCCCTCCCTTGGCCTGCTGCCTCAAGGCTATTTAAGCTCAGGAGCTCATTAGTCTGAGGCGGTGGCACTCGCTCCCTCACCCCACCCGTTTCTTGGCTATCTCCACTGAGGTGCAGCCATGCACTCTTGTAAATGTGGGTTGGGACTTCTTAAAGGGGCAGTGGCAGGACACTCTGCCCTGCAAAGTTACTACGTAGGGGATTCCCTACATAACTTCACACACAACCTTTGGAGCACTGGGTGGTGGCGTTCAGTTTGGCTGTGGGCCACCCAGTTTTAGTCTCGCTGTCGGAGAAGCTCGCCAGTCAGCCTCAGGCAATTCACTCGGCACAAAAATCCCAAACCCACAAATGGCGCAATGCGCTCACCGGCTGCGTTGCAATAGAGAGCATAAGCCTGTGAAGAGCACACACAGAGAAGTCTGCTTTCTTGAATGAAATGAATGTGAAAGCCCTCTCAGGCAGAAGAAGAGCTGAATAAGCACAGCGGGTGGAGGGGGTGTCCAGTTGGGCAATGCTCAGCCTTGCGTACTTCGCAGGTTGTTCTGTGGATAAATGTTTTGTGTAAAGGTAAAGGGACCCCTGACCATTAGGTCCAGTCGTGGCCGACTCTGGGGTTGCGTCGCTCATCTCGCTTTATTGGTCGAGGGAGCCGACGTACAGCTTCAGGGTCATGTGGCCAGCATAACTAAGCTGTTTCTGGCGAACCAGAGCAGCGCATGGAAATGCCGTTTACCTTCCCGCTGGAGCGGTACCTATTGATCTACTTACACTTTTTGGCATGTTTTTGAACTGCTATGTTGGCAAAAGCTAAGACAGAGCAATGGGAGCTCACCCCATCACGGGGATTCGAACCGCCAACCTTCCAATTGGCAAGCCCAAGAGGCTCAGTGGTTTAGAGCGGGGATGTCCAACAGGTCGATCACGATCTACTGGTAGATCCCTGCAAGGTTTTGGTAGATCGTGGTTGATCTCTGGGTCCCTTTCCGTAGCGTAGCTAAAACTGACTCCTGCCCCGCCCCCGCCCCCTCGCCTCACCCTCCATTGTTGTTTGATCTCTGGAAGGCAAGACTGAGCTGTGCTGCTGTTTTCATCCATAGCGATCTTTTCGTGAGTGACTTTTCCCATATGTCCCTCAGCTCAACAACTTTGTGCTGAGCCCCTAAAAAACAGGGCTTTCCTTGCGGGGAAAAAACTCAACTTTGAGATCACTGCCAGTTTTTGATTCTGAAAGTAGATCAGTCTCTTGAGAGTTGGCCACCCCTGATTTAGAGCACAGCACCACTTGCATCCTATTTAGTAGCATTTCATTTAGTAGCGTGCCGGGGGGGGGGAGAAATGACTTTTTTTTTTGTAAATCAGGTAGGAGAAAGCCTTGCCAATTTAGGAGACACTCCTTTTCTTCGCTGCTCCCTCCTCTTTGCCCTCCAGTGAAAGAGAGCATGCTTTTTCCTTCCACCTTTTCCGTTTTACTACAGAGCAGAGGTGAGGTGGTTAAATGAAACAGCGACAGAGCAGCCAGCCAGCTGTGGCATTGCGTCCTGGCAAAATTGGCATGGCATGCAGCCCGGTTTTGGAGGGCGGGAAAGTGCCTTCACCTAACGTGGCTGCAACTGGTGTGGCAAAGTTTTAAGCATGAATAGTCTAACATGTGAACAGTGGGGATGCTTTTTAAATGACGTGTGGGCAATTCCCAAAGGATAATTAAATTGCTTTAAGATCCCAAGTGTGATTTTTGTCCTTTTTATTCTATTGGATAATGGCCGGTGTCCCCTGTTGTTCTGCTTCTCTGAGATACCAAGAGCCAAAACAGAAAAAAAACCTGGAAGAGGCTTAGTAGCGCACATTCTTAGGCTATCATCTTATGAGCACCACTTGGGAGGAAGCCATGCTGAAGCCAGCGGCGCTCTGGTGACCATCTGCATCAGGCTGTAATTTTTCTAATTACTGCAAACCAGGATACCACACAGGTTCAGAAAGTTCAGTCGAGAGATTCTTATTCTGGATGAAGCAAAAGCACAGCAAGGTTCCAATAAAGGACACACTGATTCATCCTGCCTCAGGTTTTGCAATGTATTGAGCCACAGAGTTTGGGGAATTTTTGTCAGAAGTCAGGGAATAAAGCACAGTCAACAGCAGTCACGCCAATCTCGTTTACCACAAATGACTCTGGTCCAGTCGTCCATCCAGTTATTTGAAGTAGTTTGAATGTCGCAGTCTCGGAAGTCATCGTTCTGGACTGTAAATTACCACAACCCCAACAGCAACCAAAACAGCAAGACCTCTTCAGGCATTCGTTTATATATTTTTAAATTTATTTATCTGGTTTTTCAACTTAAACTTTTACAAAGATATATCAAACATAACAAGATTCCTAGGAATCTCCTGGACTTCCATCCTCCCTTTTGTGGGTCCTATTATTAATCATTTTTTTAATGATTAATTATGCATCTTTTATGATATTCCAAATCATTTGCCTCTTCCATTATGCCCAGAATTCAACCTTAAACTACAAGTGATCTTCCAATCCTACTAACGATATAACTGTTTACAATGGTCTTTAAGATAAGTTATAAATTTCCCCCATTCCTTGTTAAAATTTTGGTCTTCCTGATTTCTTACTCTTCCGGTCATTTTAGCCATTTCAGCATAGTCCATTAACTCCGTCTGCCATTCTTCTCTGGTAGGGACTTCATCTTCTTTCCATCTCTGGGCCAATAACATCCGTGCAGCTGTGGTTGCATACATAAATAGTTTTTTTTCTGCTCTTTTGGGGTTTTGGCACCTGGTGTCAGCTTTCTCTAGCCCATTGAAGCCAGCTAGCCATGCCTCTGGGTCTGAAGAACCCACTTGGACTACTGCAATGCGCTCTATATGGGGCTACCTTTGAAGGTGATCCGGAAACTGAAATAAATCCAGAATGTGGCAGCTAGACTGGTGACTCGGAGTGGCTGCCGAAAGCACATAACACTGGTCTTGAAAGAACTATATTGGCCCCCAGGGTGTTTCTGAGCACAATTCAAAGTGTTGGTGCTGACCTTTAAAGCCCTAAACGGCCTCGGCCCAGTATACCTGAAGGAGCGTCTCCACCCCCATCATTCTGCCTGGACACTAAGGTCCAGCTCCAAGGGCCTTCTGGCGGTTCCCTCATTGTGAGGTTACAGGGAACCAGGCAGAGGGCCTTCTTGGTAGAGGAGCCCGCCCTGTGGAACACCCTCCCATCAGATGTCAAGGAAATAAACAACTATCTGACTTTTAGAAGACATCTGAAGGCAGCCCTGTTTAGGGAAGTTTTTTTATGTTTGATGTTTTATCGTGTTTTTAATATTCTGTTGGGAACTGCCCAGAGTGGTTGGGGAAACCAAGCCAGATGGACGGGGTATAAATAG
Source organism: Podarcis raffonei (assembly GCF_027172205.1). Classification (NCBI taxonomy): domain Eukaryota; kingdom Metazoa; phylum Chordata; class Lepidosauria; order Squamata; family Lacertidae; genus Podarcis; species Podarcis raffonei. The sequence goes on from NC_070608.1 coordinate 76,704,431, forward strand.
TAAATAATATAAAAGTATAAAAATTGCTGGAAAAGTCAAATCCATTTATGCTGCTCTAACAGAATTTGGTGAGTTGATTTAGGCTGCAGCTTTTTGTCAGAGGTGATGAAAGTTAAAACCTGCTCGGAAGGGAGACCATCTGCCCTGAAAGTCTCCTTTGTAATCCTACATATGTATGGATCGGCTGTGGTTACTCAATAAGAAGGGAAATACATTCTGGACACCGAAACCCACAACCAGTCCCCCCCCCATGTGTATGTATGTCCTTACCCTCACAAGGTTGTGTGTGTGCGACTGGTTCAAGGTCACTCTGTGAACTGCTTAGCTAAGTGGAAATTTGACCTTGGATCTCCTTGGTCCTGGTGCGACATCATGCAGAGCCTAACACTCATTTTTATTACTGAACAACTTGGTAGACTATTGCCCATAGTAGTAGTCTACTTTTCCCAAGTAGAAGAATTAGAGATGTGCAACCTAGTCTTCTTCATTTTACTTGGGAAAAGACGATGCAAGAACCACTGAAAACAGTGGCATTTAGTTCCAAAGAAATGTGTATGCAGTTTTAGCTGCACATTGTCATGCCAGGTTTGAGCATATTACACCGATCCTGGTCTGACTGTATTAGCTACTGATTAGTATCTGAGCCCAATTCAAAGTGCTGGTTTTGACCTATAAAGCCTTAAACGGCTCAGGACCGAAATACCTCAAGGACCACCTCATTCCATATGAATCTACCTGGACCCTGAGATCATCTTCTGAGGCCCTTCTTTGCGTGCCTCCTCCTCGAGAGGTCTGGAGGGTGGCAACACGAGAACGGGGCCTTCTCTGCAGTGGCTCCCCATCTGTGGAATGCTCTCCCCAGGGAAGTTTGCCTGGCACCTTCACTATACACCTTTAGGCACCAGGCAAAAACGTTCCTGAAAGATGAAAATTGGGGGTAGGGGGTTGCTTGCACCCACAAATTACTGTTTTAATGGACCCGATTCTGCACCTACGCTTCATCTTGGTTTCAGAAATGTCAAGGTGCAACATAAGGCGTGGTAATGAAAATAGATTCGAAGGCTGAGCCATGCCACTTTAAACACTTTAAACTAATCTCTGAAATGAATGAGTGCTCCATGCTCGGTGCAGATAAGGGTGTCTCAAGTCAAACCCTCTAAGTATTTTGTTAAAAGGGTGCGGCTCCATAGAAACGCAGCACGAAGGAGTGGATTTGAAAGAATTACAAAATGGTTTAAGGAACACTTTAAGGCTTAGTCTTCCTGAAGTTGCTTCTTAGGATGAACCTGTATAATATGAGCAATTGGATAAGCCCATATGAAATTACATTTATGGATGATACAAGTCAAGACTCGTGAAAACAATTATCCCTTTTTTTGGTGGCAAAGGTCAACCACACTGAGCAAGAGAACCCATTGCTGGATTAATAAGGTACGGTCCTTTCTCCTGCCCCACATCTATGCATAAAATATATTCCAAAGCACAGGTGCTCAGTTTTCTATTTATCCAATGTTTTATTGAGAGTTTTGCCTAGTTAAACATCAGAATGAGAAGGCAGACTTATGAGATGGCGGTAGAGTGGATTGTGAATACCATTGTTGAATGCTCCCCATCATGTAAAAACAGTTAATTGCAATAAATACATGTAAGTTGTTTTTTTAAAAACCAAAACCAAACCACAATTGTGCTAATTTTAATGCTTCCAGTGAATTTCCCCACTGTGTTAAAATTTGCAAAAAAGATTCACCACCTGTCATCTGAAATATACAACCCCTTTCATCATCTGATTCTGCAGCCATGCCAGGCTTTTTTTGCCCAGGTTCCCAGTAAAGGTGACAGCAAAAGAAGCAGAAGTCCCAGCAAAGGAAGAATAGATTATGGAATATGCAGAAATGGCAAAACTTACAGGAAGAATAAGAAATCATGATAACATTTCTTTTAATTAAACGAGCAAATTATATGAATTTGGATAGGCAGAAGATATTACAAAATAAATAAATGAAGGAACAGCAGAAAGAGGGGGAAGGAAGTCAAACTCTGACATGTTAAATTGATTGTAAAACTAATGAAATGTATAAACTTGAAAAGTATAAATAAAAACTTTTTTAAAAAAGAAAAGAAAACCAAAGCAAGAAAGATGAGGGTGTCCCCCCCCAGATGTTGCGTATCCTATAATCAGCTGATTCACTAGCATGACATCTATGTTCAAAGCACTTTGTATACAAGCACAATTTGATTCCCTCCCCCTCTTCTTTTTCCCTTTCTCCTCCTGTGATGGAACTCCTATTTGGGGACTTCCCTAGCTTTTTTCTGGCCCACGTAGGCCCAGTCTGGAAAGTTAGCCTTGGTGAAGACTTGACGTTTTCAGCCCCCAAAAAGCTTTTGAGTTTCCATTGGAATGAGGCTGTATTTTAATGTTGTATTTCAATCTTGTTTTTAAGTTGTATTCCAATCAATTTGTTTTTATATTTGGTGTTAGCTGCCCTGACCCTGGTCTTGGCTGCGGAGGGCGGGATATAAATAAAATTTATTACTATTATTTATTATTATTATACACAAAACATTAGGGGACGCGGGTGGCACTGTGGTCTAAACCACAGAGCCTAGGACTTGCTGATCAGAAGGTCGGCAGTTCGAATCCCCGCGACGGGGCGAGCTCCCGTTGCTCGGTCCCTGCTCCTGCCAACCTAGCAGTTCAGAAGCACGTCAAAGTGCAAGTAGATTAATAGGTACCGCTCCGGCGGGAAGGTAAACGGCGTTTCCGTGCGCTCTTTACTAAATGAAAACAGGCTCCAAAAGTGTTTTAAGGGGCGCCAATAAAATTGGGACGCGGGTGGTGCTGTGGGTTAAACTACAGAGCCTAGGGCTTGCCGGTCAGAAGGTCGGTGGTTCGAATCCCCGCGACGGGGTGAGCTCCCGTTGCTCGGTCCCAGTTCCTGCCCACCTAGCAGTTCGAAAGCACGTCAAAGTGCAAGTAGATAAATAGGTATCGCTCCAACGGGAAGGTAAACGGCGTTTCCATGCGCTGCTCTGGTTTTCCAGAAGCGGCTTAGACATGCTGGCCACATGACCTGGAAGTTGTATGCCAGATCCCTTGGTTAATAAAGCGAGATGAGCGCTGCAACCCCAGAGTCGTCCACGACTGGACCTAATGGTCAGGGGTCCCTTTACCTTTACCTATAAAAATGGACTGGATAGCTCAGCTGGCTAGAGCGCGGTGCTGATAACGCCAAGGTTGCAGGTTCGATCCCCGTATGGGACAGCTTGTTTAGGTTGGACTACTAGATTATTCTTGGGGTCCCTTCAAACTCTATGATTCTATGATATATGGATTATATATATATATATAATATATATGGATTATATATGGATTATAAGTGTGGGTTGGCTGCCTTTGCTAGGCAGTCTTCCTACCAGTAACGAGGAGACTGACCCACTCTCTCCTGCGAATAGAGTGCAGACGTTCGTATCTCCTTCCAGGTCGTGTGCACGAATTCTGAAACGAAGTGTGGCAGGTAGAGGTGCGAGCGCGGGGGGCTGCCTGCGAGAGCCAGCCCACCATTGCGCCTCTGCAGAAAGTGCGACACAGTCAGGAAGTCTTTTGGAAATCAGAGCCTCTGCAGCAGCCAAAAAAAAAACAGAAGGCGAGAGAGAGAAAGAGGCAGCTCGCGCGCCCTCCCGGGTCCAGATTCCAAAGAGGCGCTCGCCTGGGATTGGCTGGGTCGCTCGCTCTCCAGGGCGGGGATTTGCTAATCTCAGGCGGCGGAGTGTGTGCAACACGGTCGTGGCCCGAGAGGTCCCTTGGAACCGCCGCCAGGAAACCTAACTCTCTGCGCTCTCTAGGTGTGCGCTCGTGTCCGTTTTGCGCGCACCTTTCCCTGGCCGCGCTGCGCTCTGGAGCAGCCGGATTCGTTCGGGAGAGAGAGCAGCGACGTGCTCCCCCACCCCCCATTCCTAAATCCGCCGATTGAGATCCCCCTGGTGGATTTAGTAGGGAGGAGATCGGCTCCGGTGCGAGCAGGAGCCATGTGGCACGGCCGGGGTTCCTCGCGAAGGCTTTGAGACAAAAGGCTCCTCGTGGCGCGCGTCTGGATGCGTGTGCTGGTGGCCCCTGGGCCGGAGGGCAGCGCCGGGAGGCCGAGGGATGGCAGCGCGGGGAGGAAGGGCGTGACGCCGAGCCGGAGCTCCGCCGCCCCGCCGGGAACGGCCATCGGCCCCGTGGCGGCACGTGGTAGCCCGCTGAAGCGGCCTCTCGCCCGGCCGGGCGCCCTCGAGTTGCCGCAGCGATGGAGAACTTCTTCCCCGAGGTGAGCGCACGGCTCCTGCGGGGCTGATCCTGTTGCGCGCGTTCCTACGTGGGAAGAGAGCCTCGCCGCCAGGGATGACTTCCTAGCAAAGGCTGTGATCCCCTCCGCGCTTACCTGGGGAGGGTTTTGCGATTTACGTCCGAAGAAACCCAACTGTAAATGTGTAATTTGGTTCTTCTGCGGGGTTTGGAGAGGTGAAGGAAACGGCACGTTGTTGGGGGGACGGGAGAAAGAGCGGCTTTGGCTGCTTGTTGTTGCTAATCCCGAATTTAAAAACAATTCAGGTGTGCGATCCGAGTGAAGCGCTTGGGACGGAAGGACGCTTAACTTCCGCCTTGAAAGTAACAGGAATAATAAAGCACCTTGTTGTGGATCCATAGAAAGTGATCGCCCGATAACACTTGTAGTTTAATGGCGAATTTTGGATATAATGGAGATGTAAAAGATTTGGATTATTATAAAAGATGCAGGAGGAAATGACTTATAATAGGACCCACAAAGGGGAGGAGGGAAGTCCAGGAGATTCTATGGAATCTTGTTTTTATGATGGATATGCGATTGTAAAACTTTAATTTGAAAAACGAAAGAAATAAATGTATTAAAAAAGAGAAAGTGATCGCCTGGGTTGCACCCGGCATTAACCCCGCCGAGTTCAAAGGGGTTTACTTTCAAGTAAGAATGCAGAGGATTCCAGCCTTAGAAATGTTTTAATCCTTGTGTTGGTGCGTACCCCTAGGTGAGCTGTGTTTCATTTTTCCGAGTGCGCCCGAAAGAGGCAAAGTTGGAAGAATTGCTTCCCTTCTCTCCCCCGCAAAAACACCTCCATAGGTGAATCCTATGGATGCAATGCGCAAACGACAAAAAACTGTGGGGAAGGGATCTTTGCCGCTGTTAGGATGTTGGATTGCAGAGCGAGGAGTGAGTGGTCGTTTCCCTTTTAAGCCTGGATGCAATCCTGGAGCGGAGGTGAGCTGCTTCCTTTTGTGCGCCTTTTCGCCTTGCGCTCGCTCCCCCTCTCTCGCCTTTGTGCATTTAGGTCAGTAAACCGGGAGGGCATTTTTTTTATTTTTTGGCTTGGCCCACGGAACGCATCTGCGAGCTAAGCAGGGCAGAAAGTCCGCTGCAAGTTTGTTTTGCAACAAGGGCATGTGGTTCTTGTAGAGAGAGATCAGGAATTTCCTTTTGGAAAAACTCGGCCAGGGCTTCCAGGGAGAGGGGATTGAGACGGGCCACTCACTGCAGGGGTTTCAGGAGGGCTGCCATGGCAGCACAGCCGTAGGGGAGAGATGGAGGGTTTATTTCATTTTGGTCCATTTCCTCTTTTGTCTTCTGTCCACTTCCTTAATGTTGTCCAGATGTCGCCCCCTTTTCTTTTGCAGCTTAAAAGTAATCGCAAACAATGCTGGAAGAATCTGCTAAGATCACATAATGTTCGTTGCTGTTCAAATGTGAAGATATTTTCAAAGTGTGTGGTTTGGCATAGGGGGGCTTTGCAGAGCTTCCATTAGAGCAGGGGTCAGCAAACTTTTTCAGCAGGGGGCCGGTCCATTGTCCCTCAAACCTTGTGGGGGGCCAGACTATATTTTGGGTGGGTGGGGGGAATGAATGAATTCCTATGCCCCACAGATAACCCAGAGATGCATTTTAAATAAAAGCACACATTCTACTCATGTAAAAACACGCTGATTCCCGGACCGTTTGCGGGCCAGACTTAGAAGGCAATTGGGCCGGATCCGGCCCCCAGGCCTTAGTTTGCCTACCCATGCACTAGTGGCATTGTCTCATGGATATTTTGCCAAGATTGTTTGGGTCATGACAATAAAGTAAAACAACCTTGATTGGAAAAATGGTTTGGTCAGTCGCTTGCTAAAGGTCCCATTGAAACAAACTTTAGGTGGATTTTCTGTGCAAGAGAGCTCTTTCGGTACTTGGTTTTCATATGAGCTATGGCAAAGATTTCTTCTTGCTTAACTCTTCCATTAAAATCAACGTTTACCTTTGCCCGGATTGTTCCTTGACGTCAACTTTCCCATAAAATAGCATGGTGTTTAAAGTAAAGTTTAGTGTCCTGTTTGTGTCTACACCTGATGTCTGTATTTGGGAATATAGTAGAACTCTTAGCAGAGCGATCTTGTGAAAGTGGTTATAGTTGTGATTGCAAATTTGCCTAATTTTTAAAACAAACAAAGTCACCAACCCTAAGGTGAGGGGCTGCAGTATGATCATTGCTCTATAACTATATGTGGAAAGTTAAGAGTCAGTTTGCCTGAATACAGGTGAGTCTGTAGCTTCTTGTTTTTAGTTGTCTGGTTGAGCCTTGCAGACAGGATAGTCTTGAGCAATACTTTTGCAGGCATTGAAGTGTTGTTCAGTGTAGCATGTGACGTTTTTTGCATATTTCAAGGTTCCTTTTCACTTTTGTGGTTTTCGATGAGTAAGACCAAGGGCATCTACAATCATATTGCAAGTGGGATTTCGACCTGTGTGTGTGATCAAGATGGAGAGAGAAAGTAAATTAATTTATTATCAGAAAAGGCACACATTTCTCTGATGACCTTCGTTACCCTTGGAATTAAAATCTTCCTTTGCAAATACATAAACTTAGAGGAGGTTCCCCCTGCCCCCCAAGAGATCCTGTGAACAGGTAGGTGCTATACATTAAGGGGTTAAGATTGAGTGTTTAGGGGGTGGGGTTAAGCTAATAGTATTTTTAAAAATGTAAAGGACTGCCAACAAAAAGAGGAAGGAAGGCAGCCAAAATTTGAAGAAAAGGAAGAAAAGTAACTTTGAATTATTTATTACAAATATTATTATTTACCTGTCTTGCACCATAAGGTCCCAGAGTAGTTATAAATATAAACATTAAAGTGAATTTGTTAATGTTAAGGGATGTTTTGAATTTTAAGGTGTTCATGGAATCCCTTTTGGAGGTTTTTAGAAGGAGTTGGAAAGGCACCAAGAGGAGGTTTGGAAAGAGTTTGATATTGGATAATCCTGTCTTTAGACAGGTGTTGATGCAGCACATCTGTTCAACTGTGGGTCTTTTGGAAGTGATTGTTTTCCATTTTTTATTTTAAAACATTTTAATGCGACACATTAATTTAGAAAAACCCTGAGCAATTTAGAGCAGGCCATAAAATAAATAAATACATTAATCTTCAGCCAGGAATATATGTTTCATGATGAGCCAGGCTCTTTTGTTTGCCTAAATCCTGAACTGAATTGCATATTCAGAAATATCATGTTTTAAAGCCTGCCGGGGATTTATCTGACTTCAGATTGCAAGATAAAGGTCTTGTATCTTTAAAAGTTTGCCTTCACTTAAAACTCTGTGGAAAGTTAACAAATCAAGGAAAAGGCTAGATTAGAACCTGTTCCCATGAGATGCTAGCTTTCCATGTACAAAGAGTCTCTTTGGGAGATCATCCAAACATATGACAGACTGGAGTCTTGCACCTTACAATATTTCTGAAAATGTAATTTGGTCGTGGAAATACGAAGGTGCGTTCCTGTGGTTGTACGTGCCTTCCTTGTTCACCTTTCAGTTGTTCTGGAAAAGCTGAAATTTTATGTTGAATTTCCTGACCCTGAAAATATTTGAGCAAGCAGTTCTGTGCGAGTAACTGGGCTGGTATAAAGATAAGGACGGCTGTGTTCGTGTGACATTGGATTTGTCACATGGTGGCCTGGGGAGGTCCCTTGTGAGTCCTGTCACCGACTGAATGTATGTATAACCTTGAATGAGTCACAAGCTGTTTTGTTTTTTAAAAACGTGATACCTCCCAAAAAAGATTATATCCACTCCCCTTGCTGGGCAGGCAGCATGGTGTCCGAAAAGCTGGGATAGCCAACTTTTTTCAACCCGAGGGTCACACTTTTCTGGGGACCACATGGCAGGGATGATTTGGGTCAGGAAGAAAATGTGAGTGGCGCAATAGGCATGATCCTCACCTTTCTAATGTATGTCATGTTCGAGCCATGCAAAAGCCAGAGGCCTCTATATATGCGCACAAACATGCACATCTCTTTGAGCAGGTGAGCAAGGGGGCATTGTCACAGTACAAAGACATACTTATTTATGGAAATTATTGGAGTGGTTTTAATAGATTTCATATACAGTGGTACCTCTGGATGTGAATGGGATATGTTCCGGAGTCCCGTTCGCATCCAGAAGTGAATGCAACCTGCGTCTGCGTGTGCACGGGTCACAATTCGCTGCTTCTGCGCATGTGCGTGATGTCATTTTGACCATCTGCGCATGCGCGAGCGGCGAAACCCGGAAGTAACGGGTCACCGCAGCGCGCAACCCGAAAATACTTATCTATCCCAAAGCTACTTCAACCTGAGCTATGACTGTATGTATATAACTTTAGCTTTGTCAGTGTTTAATTGTGTTTTTTTTTTTAATGATTGGTTGTTTTGAGTTTTGAGCAGTTCTGATTGTAAGCCACCTTAAGTCCCATCAGGGAAAAAGCTGAGACATGAATTATTATTTATTATTATTATTTATTGAATTTATATAGCGCCCTATACCCGGGGGTCTCAGAGCGGTTCACAGAGTAAAATCAAGATATAAAACCACAAAATACCTAATGAAAATTAAAATAGCAACTCAATACCCCCCTCCTACACAAAAAACACATTTTTAAAGGGTATAGGATGTAAATTGAGTAAGCCAAAGGCCTGGTTAAAAAGGAACATTTTCCCCTGCTGCCTAAAGGTGTGTAATGAAGGCACCAAGCGATTTTCCCTGGGCAGAGCATTCCACAGATGGGGAGCCACTACAGAGAAGGCCTGTTCTCGTGTTGCCACCCTCTGGACCTCTCAAGGAGGAGGCACACGAAGGAGGGCCTCAGAAGTTGATCTCAGGGTCCGGGTAGGTTCATATGGAAAGAGGCGGTCCTTATTAATAATAATATTCCAGCCAGGCAAAAGAACTTGAGGAGGTCAAGGAGTAGAGCCAGTGTGGAAAGTGGTCTGGTGAGAAGGAATATGGTTTGCTGAGAGTCCTGAGGTCCAGACCTTTGGTTCAATTAAATGCATATTCAATTAAAAAAATTAAAAGCACATAAATATGGTTTGTGAGGCCTCTGTGTTCCGCAGATGCATTTTATCTTGCGCTGAAAGATGTTAAGTAAATACAGGTTTGAATGGAAAACGTTTTAAGGAAATGCAGATGTTTAATCTGCAACAGTTTTAGGAGATAAGAAAGTGACGTCACGATGGCCTTATAAATTGACAAAAGATTGCTGCAAGCTGGGGCTTTCGTGCTTCTCCTTTCTTCGTCACCGGGGCCACATTGCAAAATATTTCAGCCCAACATTCACCGTTAAACCCCCTTTTCTCTCTGGAACCCAATAGCACACAATCTCATGCCATGCATTCTTTTAGTCGTCCCCTTTCTTCCCGACTCCCCTCCCTCCTTTTACGCTAGTACAGTGGTACCTCGGGTTACAGACGCTTCAGGTTACAGACTTTGCTTCAGGATGAGAACAGAAATCGTGCTGTGGCGGTGCGGCAGCAGCAGGAGGCCCCATTAGCTAAAGTGGTGCTTCAGGTTAAGAACAGTTTCAGGTTAAGAACAGACCTCCAGAACGAATTAAGTTCTTAACCTGAGGTACCACTGGACTGGCTGAGCTGACAGCAAACAAGACTTTCAGTCTCCCAGCAAATTCACATGTTAAGGGAATCACAAATGCAGGAAACTTGTGCCATGTGGCTGACAGCCTGCACTGGGTTTGGAAAAACTATTGCCAGTTCCTTTGCATGCCTTTGAATCCAGTGACAGAAGTCAAGCCATTCAGACATGCGGACTTTAGCATTGTCTTAGACTCACAGAAGGAAGGGACGCTGAGGATCGTATAATCCAGCTCCCTTAAACTGCAGGAATATGCAGCTGTCCTATACAGAGATTGAACTTGCAACTTTGGCATTAGGTTAAAAAAAAAAAAAAGGTAAAGGACCCCTGGACAGTTAACTCCAGTCAAAGGCAACTATGGGATTGCGGCGCTCATCTTGCTTTCAGGCCGAGGGAGCCAGCGTTTGTCCGCAGGCAGCTTTCTGGGTCATTTGGCCAGCATGACTAAACCGCTTCTGGCGCAACGGGACACCGTGATGGAAGCCAGAGCGCACATAAATGCTGTTTACCTTTCCTACCGCAGCGGTTCCTATTTATCTACTTGCACTGGCATGCTTTCGAACTGCTAGGTTGGCAGGAGCTGGGACAGAGCAACGGGAGCTCGCCCTGCCCCGTGGATTCGAACCGCCAACCTTCTGATCAGCAAGCCCAAGAGGCTCAGTGGTTTAGACCACAGCGCCAACTGCGTCATTATCAGCACCACACTGTAATTAACTGAGCTGTTCATGCTGGTGACAGATCTGTGGGGACTTACCTATTTTCCACCAAAGAAATGGTTCATGGGTAGGCAAACTAAGGCCCGGGGGCTGGATCCGGTCCAATCACCTTCGAAATCCGGCCTGTGGACGGTCCGGGAATCAGCGTGTTTTTACATGAGTAGAATGTCCTTTTATTTAAAATGCATCTCTGGGTTATTTGTGGGGCCTGCCTGGTGTTTTTACATGAGTAGAATGTGTGCTTTTATTTACAATGCATCTCTAGGTTATTTGTGGGGCATAGGAATATGTTCACTCCCCCCCCCAATATAGTCTGGCCCCCCCACAAGATCTGAGGGACAGTGGACCGGCCCCTGCTGAAGAAGTTTACTGACCCCTGATAATAGTTTAACACCCACCCACCTCCAGGTCCAAGCATCTTACATTGTGTGGACATCTTGTTATATTCTGAGTAGCCTCCAAAATAATTTTGCCATCTAATATTGCAAGGGGAAGAAATGGAAGAGGAGACAAGAGCCTGTACTGGTGCATGGCCTCTTGCATTCTTAAATGAGAGACTCTTGCTGGATCATGTTTTCTCTCTGGTTTTTAGTCACAAGAACGACCTTTTTCCCCCTGAAGGAAGGTCTTCATGTTTATAGTGCTCTTGCCACTCCCATAAGCAAAACAGTTGCTGTGTGTCCCAGAACGGTAATTAGTGAAACGACAATTAGGTACTCTGTGGAACCTTGTGAGCCTCTGCCTTGTGCATTTCAAAAATAAATCTAAAAGCTGTCTCAAGGGAACAGGAAAAATGGTGCTTTCCCCCCAAAATGCTATGATAGTAAGTATTTACTTTTTATTTATTGAATTTACAAACATCTGAGGATCGCAGAGCGGTTTACAGTATAAAAACAGAAAAATACATAATAGCAAGCGAAACAAGATTGGTGCCTTTTAAATGTTCAAAGTGTTTCACATTAAGCTGTACACAGTACACAAACCACAATCCAGCCAAAGATTGCCATTGAATGCATTCGTGTACATACTTAACTGAAGGTTATTTCCAATTCAACCCAATGGTATTAACATATTGTGCCTCTGTGTGTAAGATTGTGTTGTTAAACACCAACTTAACCCTCCCACTGTAATCAAGGAATCTCTTTGGCTGGATAAGGAATCAGAGTTCGAAAATCGCTGGGCGCCATTTTGCACTTGGCTTTCGATCCTTGGTGACCAAGTGAGGATGCCTGGGTGTCAGGATAGCTCCTGACATCTCCACTATCAGGAGGTGCGTGCCTGGAGGTCCTGGGATCGGGACTGTTTTCATACACTAATACCCCACCCTGTGGAATTCTATCAGTTATATTTTATCTGCACAATCGGAATGAATTTCTGGAATGAAAATGCTTTTTGGTGCAGCCTGAATGAGCAGGAACAGTCAAGATTAAGAAAAAAGACATCAGAATAGGCTAATATAATAGAGTGGTACCTCGGGTTACAAACACCTCAGGTTACAAACACTTTGGGTTACAGACTCCGCTAACCCAGAAGTAGTACCTCGGGTTAAGAACTTTACCTCAGGATGAGAACAGAAATCGCGCGGCAGCAGCGGGAGGCCCCATTAGCTAAAGTGGTACCTCAGGTTAAGAACGGTTTCAGGTTAAGAACGGACCTCTGGAACGAATTACAGTGGTTCCCCGCAAGACGAATGCCTCGCTAAACGAAAAACGCGCAAGACGAAAGGGTTTTCTGATTTTTTAGCCGCTTCGCAAGACAAATTTTCCTATGGGCCTTTCTCGCAAAACGATTTTTTTTTTGAGTTTTTCCCCACAGGCTCCCTCTAAACTTCAGCGGAGCGGGGCGGGCTGGGAGGGAATCCCTTGGACCCCCGCCGGACTTCCCGAAGCTCTTTTGAAGTCCGGCGGGGGTCCAAGGGATTCCCTCCCAGCCGCCCACCTTTAAAAGCACTCCGGGGAAAGCAGCAAAGCGCGGCGCCCGGAGTGCTTTTAAACGCGGGCGGCTGGGAGGGAATCCCTTGGACCCCCGCCGGACTTCCCGCAGCTCTTTTGAAGTCCGGTGGGGGGAGAAGGGCTTTTCTTCCCACCGCCAGCCTTCAGAACAGCCTTCTGAAGGCTGGTGGTGGGAAGAAAAGCCGTTCTCCCCCCGCCTGCCTACAGAAGAGGTTCGAGGAAAGAGGCGAAGGAGCGCTGCCCCTTCACCTCTGTCCCCGGAGCTTGCCGTTCTCCCCCGGCCTGCCTTCAGAAGAGGTCCGGGGACAGACTGTCCCCGGACCTGGTCTGAAGGCGGTCTCCATAGGAACGCATTAATTGATTTTCAATGCATTCCTATGGGAAACCGTGCTTCGCAAGACAAAAAACTCGCAAGAAGAAAAAACTCGCGGAACGAATTAATTTCGTCTTGCGGGGCACCACAACCAGAAGTACCATTGTTATGTGGACTGTCCCTGGATCAAGTGACTTTTCTTAAAGTTCTCAGAGCTCAAGGTTGTGCTCTGAACTTGCCGAACGTTTAACTGAGAACCAGTCACAGTTAGTCCATCATTTGAAAAATAAGACTTGGCTAAAAAAATGGGAACTAGACATTCTCTTTTGGTGACCGCAACCTTGGTTTAAGGAGCCATTTGGCACCCAAGTAATATACCTGAGTTTCTAACACTGCTTCTTCTTGCTTTTGGGCTTGGTTTGTGAAATACAGTGCTCATTGATCCATACTTGCTTACTAATGAAAGTTACTCACCTGAGGCAAGTGGCTACACTTTTAGAACGTGGCGGTGGCATTTCAGTATAAATGTTAATTTGCGGTTTCTGAGTGTGGCTTTGATGTCAGTTAATATCTTTTAGGCCTTCTAACATGTTGATATTACTTTAAAAGATCAGTGTATGGATATATATATATATATATATATATATATATATATATATATAGCATCTTGCCTTTAATCTTCATCCAAAGTCCCACTGCCAAGTATAAACATTTTTCTTTCCTCAAATCGAGGTAAGGCAGTGAGGCATTGAACTTCAGAGCCACAACATTTAGACAGCATGATATAATTGCCCTTGGGCGTAATTTTTCTACTGGCGAAGGTCTCCCCTTCTCTTGTCTTGTTTCCACTCATTTCAGTCGGGCTTGTGCAGGAGCAATTTCTAGTGGATTGTATTCCTTAAAATGAGCAGATTGTGTATGGATATCCTATGCTAACGTAAGAGGGAGAAAAGGATCGTGGTTTGGGGGCAGAAGGCGATGCATACCTAGATCCAAAATACAGTGGTACCTCCGGTTAAGAACTTAATTCGTTCTGGAGGTCCGTTCTTAACCTGAAACCGTTCTTAACCTGAGGTACCACTTTAGCTAATGGGGCCTCCCACTGCCGCCGCGCCACCTCTGAGCTATTTCTGTTCTCATCCTGAAGCAAAGTTCTTAACCTGAGGTACTATTTCTGGGTTACAGTGGTACCTCAGATTAAGTACTTAATTCATTCTGGAGGTCCGTTCTTAACCTGAAGCACCACTTTAGCTAATGGGGCCTCCTGCTACCGCCGCGCCGCCGGAGCACGATTTCTACTCTCATCCTGAAGCAAAGTTCTTAACCTGAAGCACTATTTCTGGGTTAGCGGAGTCTGTAACCTGAAGAGTATGTAACCTGAGGTAAAACTGTAGTGGAGTCTGTAACCTGAAGCGTCTGTAACCTGAAGCGTCTGTAACCCGAGGTACCACTGTATGTTGCATTTAGCCATACTTTATATTGGTAGCCTTTCCGTTAAAGTCAAGAGAGCTAATACAGTATGTAAAAGCTATAATACTGTTCTGTTAAGTGGCATACCCTGAGCCAACCCTGATTTCTAGTGTCAGTATCCTCCCAGTTGCTTGGGCAGATGACCCCAGCACTGCTACTGGCTAGATTTTGAAGAGTGAGTCACTCACTGACTGTACTGCACCATCATCCTAATGGTTTCTGTGGGGACTTCCCAGCTCAATTCCAAACCTTTACTGAATCACGCTCCTCCCTTCATCCTGCTCTCTTTTCTTCTACAGCGAAAGTCTGAGAGTGTTCAGTTCACAGTCGAGTTACTGTTTTGTGGCCCATAAAACGTTTCTTAATTCCTTTCAGTAATTGCAATAGCTGTGGCTTTTTTACATGAGGGTCTTTGGCAGCCTTTCTAATTTGTTGTTTTGTTTTTTTACTCCGGGGATTTATAACGCCGTTAAAAAGTTGCTTGAGGCATAAAACTCCATTTAGGAATATTTTAGAGGTCTGGTTATTTAAAACCGTGGTTGATTTCAGGGAAGAGGCAAAACAAAGTTAGCTTTTTCTGCATTTTTCAGTAATGTGGTCTGGAGAAATGAGACTTTGACTAAAACATGGCCCTGCGCCCATTTGTGCCTTTGCTCGCTCACTAACACACACGGACATATACACATGCGGAAAACAACAACTGCTGGGTTGATTCATGATTCCTACATTCCTATAGTTTAGTAGGTTGGGGCACGACTCCTTCAGTGCTTCTGAAATTAGCAGAATACTTGAAGAAGCGTCTCCACCAACATTGTTTAACCTCGACACTGAGGTTCAGCTCCGAGAGCCTTCTGACGGTTCCCTCATTGCGAGAAGTGAGGTTACGGGGAACCAGGCCTTCTCGGTGGTGGCGCCCGCCCTGTGGAACACCCTCCCATCAGATGTGAAGGAGATAAAGATGGTGTCTGGTTGTATGTATGTTGTGGTGCACTGATTGCGAT
Organism: Podarcis raffonei; assembly: GCF_027172205.1. Taxonomy (NCBI): domain Eukaryota; kingdom Metazoa; phylum Chordata; class Lepidosauria; order Squamata; family Lacertidae; genus Podarcis; species Podarcis raffonei. Next base: position 76,719,828 of record NC_070608.1, read on the forward strand.
TCTGTATTACACTTCCGTGTAGAAAATGGCTCCTTCGGAGGATATGAAGTATACGCAGCAATGCAATTTGTGTTAATTTGAGATAGAAAAGTTGGATGTGTGCAGCTGATACCATCTTTTGCCCTCCAGAATCTCCTGCCCTGCCCGGCAATGCATTTAGTGTTTTATTACGGCACAGAGGATGAAAGCAAGAGGTGAATATTTCATCAATAAATGCCATGTTAACTGGACCATATATTGTATTTCCTTTGCGATATTGCTGCATTTTGTTGGTAAGAGTTATGAAAGCCTATTAGTTTTTTATGAGGCTCTTCAATAATTTAAATTTGAAGAGTGATCTCAATGCAAATCGATGGTTGTATACTCTTAACTTATTGGAAGTGGCGCTGATGTTAGGCTTATTAAAGGTGATGCATTTTTTATGCGCAGACATGAATTAAGGCATGCACTCTTATTATTTGATATACTGAAAAGGGAAAAAACAGTTAACTCTGTACATACAAGATTATATGTGTGGAGTTCAGCACCCTGCTGGCTGGCAATTAGTTGAGGTAGGAAGGGCCTGTTTGTGTAGGAATTCAAACCTATCCAAACATTTGTGCAAGTGGAAGATTTTGAGGTTGATCCTCTGCAGGCCAGTACATGTTTCTATACAGAAAAATTGTCCTTTTGTTTCACTGACACTTACTTATACAATTGCAGTATAAGTAAGCTAGTTGACTGTATTATAAAACCATCTGCAACCTTCGTTGCAGTTAAACCCAACGAAGGTTTAGTTTGAAGGAGCAAACATGTCCCCTTGAGAGGAGATTGCTCTTCCTCTAGTCATGGCTGTTGTGTGGAGCTAAGCCATGGTTCGGCTTCCATAAACCCTAGAGAGAGAAACCTTGGTTACAACTCGTGGTTTGTCTGGAAAGAACCGAAGCACGTTGAACCCAGCTTTGGATGACATGTAAGCTCAGTAGCAGAATGACTAGAAGAGGAACAACATGGCTGTGACCTCGCTGGGAGCCCAAATGTTTGCTCTTAGCAGTTGAACACTTGGGACCCCTCCAGGATGCTTGTGTTCCTCCTTGTGTACAAAGGCGCTGTGGTCTAAACCACTGAGCCTCTTGGGCTTTTGTCGATCAGAAGGTCGGCGGTTCGAATCCCCGTGATGGAGTGAGCTCCTGTTGCTCTGTCCCAGCTCCTGTCAACCTAGCAGTTTGAAAGCATGCCAGTGCAAGTAGATAGATAGGTACCATTGTGGCGGGAAGGTAAACAGCATTTCCGTGCGCTCTGGTTTCCGTCACAGTGTCCCGTTGCACCAGAAGCGGTTTAGTCATGCTGGCCACATGACCTGGAAAGCTGTCAGTGGAGAAACGTCGTCTCCCTCAGTCTGACAGCGAAATGAGCGCCGCAACCCCATAGTTGTCTTTGACTGGACTTAACCGTCCAGGGGTCCTTTGCCTTTACCTTACAAAGACAGGAAGAATTGTCATTCAGAGGAAGCTATTGTCTCCATTCCATAGAGTGGCAGTCTATTTCCTGCCTTCACTCAAAGCAGTCCTCCTTTTAGCTTGCTCTGGATCTCTGGTCTACATCAGAAGTGAAGGATCTTTGGACCTCCATAGGTTGTTGAACTACAATTCCTATCAGCCCTAAGAAGCATGGCCAATGTCCAGGGATAATGGGATTTGTAGTTCATCAGCATCTGTAGGACTAGAGGTTCCCCACACCTGGCTTACAGCATTGTTTACTGCCTCCCTCCTGAGTAATTAATGTCATTTATGTGTGTAATAAATCCAAAATTATGTAAGCCTAAAACCCTAGCCATGACATGGTTACATGCCAATTGGGCCTTAGGTCTGCAGAGATACCAGGATTATTTGACACCATCTATTAAACAAAATAGTGATTTTTTTTTCACTTTCAAATTAAGCAAGTATTCAATGTAGCTGTCTCCTTTTTCATTTACTAAACAATTTCTCCTGTGAAATTAATCCAGTAATTGCCTAATTGCCCAGCATGCTGAGTGGCTTTTTTCCCCTTTTTGTAATGCCATGCATTGATAGAATAATATTTAAGTTATCCAGGAAAAAGCTGATATTGCAAGACAAAGGAGTTCAGGTCAGGACAAGGTACAAGAGTATGTGCCTAGTTTGTCATACTGGATTGTGGTTTCGTGATGAGTTCCAGACCCGCGTAGTCTTTTAATAGTTTTTGGCGATGTGTAACTAAATTTGCTTGTTTTCATTTTGATGCTCAAGAATGCGTTTATCTAAAGGAACATGCAGATGTCATGTTGACAAGCTGCACTCCCTGGGTTATTCTGTGCCTAGCTGGAACAAAGATGAAGTAAAGAAAGAAAACAGGAAGGAAACTCTCTTTTTCCTCCTGTGCAGTTTAAACAATCCGCAGAACTAAGTAGCAAAGCTTTTCCTGGACCCTGAAATTTCAAAGGCTGTAGGTGAGGGGGGAAATAAATGTTTGAATCGTCTCCCATTGGGGTAGGGGGGAGGATCCCTGTACAGTGGTACCTCGGGTTATATACGCTTCAGGTTATAGACTCCGCTAACCCAGAAATAGTGCTTCAGGTTAAGAACTTTGGTTCAGGATAAGAACAGAAATCGTGCTCCGGCGGCAGCAGGAGGCCCCATTAGCTAAAGTGGTGCTTCAGGTTAAGAACAGTTTCAGGTTAAGAACGGACCTCCGGAACGAATTAGGTACTTAACCCGAGGTAGCACTGTACACACTTTTTAAAATATCTGAAGATAGGCTTGCTGTGAAACCTTTTTCCCCCTTAAATGCTTGCTTTTAACCTACAGAGCTTAATATATATATGTTCTCACCCTGGGCCAGCAGCGGGATACTGTAGATAGTTTTCACTCAGGTCCACATATGCAAATAAGGGATTGAAAGTGACGTTCAGTGATTGGATAGTTACAGAAAATGGTTACTGTTGCGTTCTAGTGGAGCTCTATATAAGCAGGCTGGCTGAACCCTTCAGTTCTGTTCTGTTCTGGCCTGTGAATAAACTAGAGGTGTTTGAAGAATCGCTGCGTCGTCTTGATATGTTCACACACAACTTTGTAACAGTTTTATATATATATTTATATATATATTTAATTTTATATCCTACATTTCCAAGTACTCCCCATCAACAACCCTGCAAGCTAATTAGGCTAAATGATTGTGAGAGATTTGAACCCTGGTCTCCGAGCTCCTGTTTTATGACACTTGAACCCTGTGGAGGGAGCCTTCAAACATGGAACTGTCTTTCACTTTCAAACGGCAATGGCTCAGTCCAGGCAGAGGGCTTTCTCGGTAGTGGCACCCGCCCTGTGGAATGCCCTCGCATCAGATGTCAAGGAAATAAAACAACTACCTGACTTTTAGAAGACATCTGAAGGCAGCCCTGTATTGGGAAGTTTTTAATGTTTGATGCATTTATCGTGTTTTTAATATTCTGTTGGGAGCCGCCCAGAGTGGCTGGGGAAACCCAGCCAGATGGGTGGGGTATAAATAATAAATTATTATTATTATTGTTAATCCAAAAAAAAAAGCTTTACTGATTGATTCTGTAGAAATGGGCCGCATGAATAGGCAGCAACAATTTACTTGTTTCCCTGTGCTGAGTCCCCCTCCAGGCAAGATTTTTGAACATTCACTATGTGGTATGTTGTGTATTTCTCAGGCTGATTGATGCCAGTGTGGGGGCAGGGGAATATATTTGTTATATGGGGAACGTTCCGAAATATTTAACACAGACGGGGGTATCTCCTTCGATGGCATCGTGTCCACAAATCTGCATTTCGGAACAAACTAAACAAATGGGGTACCAAAAAATCCTTTTCTAAAAGTGGGCATCTGTACTGTGCCTAAGAGGAAAATATCCTAGTGGCTTTTATAGCCAACTCCAAAAGCTGGTATTTCCTGTTTTTTCCCTTCCCCAAGTGTGCATCAGAAAGAATGTGAAGTAAATGAGCCCTTTGTTTTTTAAAAATATTAGAATCACATTGTGCCATGAGAAATCCTCACCAAAGAATAAACAACTGTTGTCTTTGTGTGTGTTAGATAGTACAGTTCATGAAACTCTTGTGTCTTCCCCCTGCCCAGAAAAATACCCCTTGCTGTTTCTAATATGTTACGCTTCAAATGACAAATAAACAGGAAAAATTAGTTTTTCCATCAAAGGGGCAGAAGAAAAGGATAGCAGCTTTTAATTTCTTTTAAAGTTGTGTGGCAGCTGCTATTTTTTAAAAAAAACAAAACCCCACATCAACTGTCAAAATGGACAGTTTTTATTCAAGAAGTTTGTTGTGTGGATACAGAGCTTTGTCATGTACAAAGGATTTCTTGACACTAGATTGAAGCACTTGGTTGGCATCCATTTGTCTGGAAAGACAATGGAGTGTGCCTCCAGGGGTGGTGTCAAACTACTGGAGAATCACAGCACCTGCTGTGGCTGCAGAGACTGGTAACTCATAACTGCGGCAGCCCTGCATTGCTATTGCTGCGTTAGCAGTACTGAAATGACCTCTCTGGAGGTCCCAATCAAAGAAGAATGGCAACTTAAGTTGATAGAACCTTCGTAGCACAGGCAATTTGGAAAATTCAAAGAATATTGGGAAATAATCCATAATGAATTGGAAAAAAATGTTTAAAAATACTTTCCCCAAAAAACCCAGAGTCCTTTTTGTTGGGGATAATTCAGACGGGAATTCCCAGGTGTCAAAAAAGGTTGTTTATGTATGCCACTACTGTGGCCTGTGTTTTGTTAGCCCCAAAATGGAAAACGAGTGAGGTCCCAGCTAAAGAAGAATGGCAACTTAAGCTGATGGAATATGCACAGCTTGCGGACCTCACATATAGAATAAGAGAACAAGAAGAACATACATTTAGAAAAGATTGGAAAAGGTTTATTGAATATATGGGAAATAATTGTGTAGAGCTGAAAATGCTGGCATCATTAAGATAAATTCAACAGGGTAAATAAGAATGCGATAATGGAAAACTGATTGGTATATTTTTTGTAAAATATGCAGCGATTTATAGTATGTAAAATGAACCATGGAAAGAGAAGAAGGGAAGTCAGTGATATCTTAAGGATGTAAAAACGAGTACTTTAAATTGTTAAACAGAAAATTTAATAAAAATTATATACAAAAAAATAAATAAAAATGAAATGACTTCTCTGGGGCCCAAGCCTGGGCAATATGTATGGAGGTCTTGGGCTGCCCTGAGAACAAGGACCACCGCCCGCCCTTGGCCTTGCTGATGTGGTCCAGAGGAAAGCAGAACAGTATGTTTGGCACCAACTTGGTTGCAGAAGTTGCGGGAAGGAGGAGTGCAAGCCTTAGGGGCTCCAGTCTGGACTTACGTACAGTTTACTCCTTAGCTTTTTCTTCTTCTTGAGTTGGAGATTCCAAAGTTAATTGTACATTTCTGAGAGAAGACAGTGTTAAGCCTACAGTTGGTTTTAGGGGCGATGGAGGAGTTTTTGCAGACTGAGTTATTATTGTGCAGAAAATCTTTGGTTACTCAGAGCTATGATAAGGGGGAAGTAAACAGGTCCTCCCTTTTGAAAAAGGAAACCTCAACTTTCTGCTCTGACCTCTAGCGCTTTAGGTTTGCTTGGCAATAAACTTCAGCACAAGCTACCAAATTAGAAGATCCACAGAGAAAGTATAACTCTTTTGCAGTCGAAATGTAGTAGAAGCAGATGTCTCCTGGAAGGAACTTTGTCTGGCCAAAGTAATTTGGATATTATATAGACGTGAGCTGCTCACTGGTATGGTTGGGTGTGGCAAAGGAGGAAATGGAGATTTGAATTTTCCTTTGCAGTGTGGTAAAGACTAGAGCATATCCAGTTCCTTTTAATACAAAATCATAATTTGATTTGAAGGCAGGCTGGTTAAAGTACTTTTTAGAAGATGTGTAAAACAAACAGAACTCCAGATATGGAAATTCCCCACCAGAGAAGAATGGCAAATCAAGTTGATGGATTAGGCCGAAATGGCTAAAATGACCGGAAGAATCAGAAATCAGGAAGACCAAAATTTTAATAAGGAATGGGAGGAAATTTTATAATTTATCTTAAAAACCATGGTAAACGGTTAAAATCGTTAGTAGGATTGGAATAACACTTGTAGTTTAATGGTGAATTTTGGACCCGATGGAGAGGTTAAAGATTTGGATTATTATAAAAGATGCAGGAGGAAATGATTAACAATAGGACCCACAAAAGGGAGGAGCAAAGTCCAGGAGATTCTTTGGAATCTTGTTTCTATGTTGTGTGTTGGGTATGTGACTGTAAAATTTTAATCTGAAAAACCAAATGAATGAATGACAACTGAACTTGACAAGGGCTGTAATATAAATTCTGAGACCTTCTTCTGAGGGACTTGGCACTTTTCTTGAAGCTTTCTCTCATGGTTCATGTTTCTCAAACTTCTGATACCTGAGACACATTTCTCTCCTCCCCCAAAAAACATTTCCATGCCAACTTCACACTTACTCACAAAGGTTTGCCATCAGAGCGTGGCAGAGTAATCCCCTAAGGGGAACGTACCACTTCTGTATATGCCTGAGTCATGGCTCCACCTTTGTCTCTCCTCCAGGCATTCCTCCTGACTGAGAAGTAGGTGACTGATGCAAAACTGTGTCGGACAGACATCTCTGGGGGTGGGTAATTCTGCAGTGTCTCTGCATTGATTGAGCCCATTGCACCATGTGCAGAGATGTGGCAGAACTTGGCTGCATTCTTATACAGTGGTACCTCTGGCTGTGAACGGGATCTGTTCTGGAGACCCGTTCACAACATAAAAAGAGCGCAATCCGCATCTGCGCATGCACGGTTGCAATTCACCGCTTTTGCGCATGCGCGTGACGTCATTTTGCGCTTTTGCGCGAGCGGCGAAACTCGGAAGTAACCCTTTCTGGTACTTCCGGGTCGCCGCAGAATGTAACCTGAAAGAACGTAACATGAAGCGGACGTAACATGAGGTATGATTGTACGCACTTATCTGGGAATAAGACCCATTGAATTAAGCGGGACTTACGTATTTCAGAGCAGACAAAGTTGAAAAAGTTTGCTGACCTCTGGTTTAGAGGCACTGCTTGTGGAAATGCTCCTTGAGATTTTGTGGGTGAACTCCCCCCACCCACTTGACTCCCCCTTTCTCTTCTTTCCTTGTTAAATACTCTTTCTGTTTCCTGCCTGCTGTCTGCTGCCTTTATATCCCAGCTGTTCCCAATTAATTCACTGGGATAGGCCGGCCTAGGAAACAGACCTCTTCAGCCTCCCTCAAACATGCTTAGACACAGGCCTGAATTTAATGGTGCATTAATCATAAAGTATGAGTATATTCTTGTCTTGTGGGTGTTCCACTTCTGCAGCGCCCAAATGCAAAAGAGGCAAATTCAAAACGCAGACCATTATTTTTCATTGTCAGTTTGGGATTGTGAAATAGTTGGGATTATTAACAAATACCGGTGGAATAAAATCATAGCCACCTTTCTTCTTTGGAAACGAAAGCAAGGTTGTTCCTCCTCTTTTTATCATGTGCATAGAAATGAGCTCATGGCTTATTACCTTAAGAGTGTAAGGGCAAATTCCACCTTTGCACAGCAATGTTTTATTCCGCAGGTGGAGCACTCGGCTTCTGTCGCAGTCCCCACAGCCAACTCGATTTACTCCTCGCCGCCGTTGGTGACGGCAAGAAGACAGAAGCAAAGCACTTCACTGCTTGAGTAATAACTGCCGCTGGAGTGTGCGGGTGTGAATGCACCCCTCACACATGTTGAATCTATGAAAAGTCAAATATTCCAGCAGCTGCTGTAGCTAAAGATTTAAGAGTGAGCGGGGAATCGCATTTGAGCATGGGGACTGGAACAGAATTAAAATGTGATTCCGTTTTCACTGAACCAAGTTTTTTGGTGGATCCCAGTTTACCAGGAGGTGGAGAAGAAATGGATAGGAGAAAGTCTCCTGTGATTTGTGTCTGAGGCTGTCTTTTTATTTATCGTATTTATTAAATTTTCTAATTTACGTTTTAAAGTATTCATTTAAACAAACTTAAATCAATGACTTCCCTTCTCTTTCCATGGTTCATTTTGCGTACCATTTGTTGTTGTTGTTGTTTAGTCGTTTAGTCGTGTCCGACTCTTCGTGACCCCATGGACCAGAGCATGCCAGGCACTCCTGTCTTCCACTGCCTCCTGCAGTTTGGTCAAACTCATGCTGGTAACTTTGACGAATGAATCTTACCTTGCAGAATTTTTCTAAGTAATAGAGTAACAAAACAGTAGGTGGTAGGTGAATGCAAGTATAACTTCTGCTTTTTGTGAGCAGGTACAGATAAAAGTAGCCCTGAATTTATGTCATTTCCTTCTGAGGCTGTCTTCTCAGAGGCTGGTAGAGGGGTTTACCATTGATCAGTTCTGAACATGTTCTCTCTCCAGCTGGCAAAGTGAGCATTGATTCGGGCCCTGAAAGAGAACTCCTTGGGTATTCTTGGATCACAGCATCTACTTTTTTGCATTCCCCCATCTGCAGACAAATTCAAAGGCTGCTGACCCCCTTGACTTTGTGACTGCTTCCCCCCACCCTGTTAAAAAAAAAAGGGCCCCTGGACGGTTAAGTCCAGTCTAAGGCGACTCTGGGGTTGCAGCGCTCATCTCGCTTTCAGGCTAAGGGAGCCGGCGTTTGTCCACAGACAGTTTTCCGGGTCATGTGGCCAGCATGACGAAACCACTTCTGGCGCAACAGGACACCGTGTTGGAAACCAGAGCGCATGGAAATAGCATTTACCTTCCCGCCGCAGTGGTACCTATTTATCTACTTGCACTGGCGTGCTTTCAAACTGCTAGGTTGGCAGGAGCTGGGACTGAGCAACGGGAGCTCACTCCGTCGCGGGGATTCGAACCTCCAAACTTTCGATCGGCAAGCCCAAGAGGCTCAGTGGTTTAGACCACAGCACCACCTGCATCCGCCTCTGTACTCCCATGGCCTCATAATGAAAACTATGCAAACACCTCAGAGATTTTGAAACCCGCATGTTCCTTTGCTGCCATGCAGAGTATTTGACTGAGTCAACATTTTCCATTTTTTTGGATGGTGAAACAGATACATGGAAAGCAGCCCTTCTAAAGTGACATCTGCATGCCTCTTAAGACATGGTTCTTGAGGTATGTACATGCAAAAATATGATGTCGGAAATGACCTCCAGCCTCTCCGTTTTTTGTTGCTATAATTGAAATGGACTTTGCTGTCACTCTTGAATCATAAAGAACCAAGACGGGGAGGCCTTCATCACAACTGGTTTTCTGTACTCCCTACATAAGGACATCTTTGTTACAAAATGGGTGTTCTGATTTTTTTCTGTGACTTTTAGGGGACCTTTGGCCCCGTTGTCTTTTGATGCCTTTTTCATCGCACTGACACGGCATGCTCTTTTCTTGGCAACCGCAGGTCCCTAAGACTCTGGAGTTGCCTTCCAAAATCAAAAGTTAGACCTCCCACCTTCTCTCATAGCCCAACAACAAGCAGCTTATGTATGAGTAAGTTGCAGCGATTGTTACGCTTATAGCATGGGTAGGCAAACTAAGGCCCGGGGTCCGGATCCGGCCTAGTCACCTTCTAAATCCGGCCCGTGGACGGTCCGGGAATCAGCGTGTTTTTACATGAGTAGAATGTCCTTTTATTTAAAATGCATCTCTGGGTGATTTGTGGGGCCTGCCTGGTGTTTTTACTTAAGTAAAATGTGTGCTTTTATTTAAAATGCACCTCTGGGTTATTTGTGGGGCATAGGAATTCGTTCATCCCCCCCCCAAATATAGACCAGCCCCCCACAAGGTCTGAGGGACAGTGGCCTGGCCCCCTGCTGAAAAAGTGTGCTGACCCCTGACTTATAGGGTGCCTTCTATGACCAGTGTTTTGTTTGGTAGTTCTCCATGCGTTGTTGGTGTACAGGGATATTTTTTTTAAAAAAAAGTTTTATAAGTTGTGTGTCTTTGTTTCTCAATTTGATCCTTTTACATGGTTTTGTATGCTTTGTGGTATTTTATGCATTGTGATTTGGTGTTGTTTTTATTGATTGTAGATTGGTAATTCTTTTTCGTAGTGGATAAGCGTGAACTGTTTAATTATTATTTGTTGATGTTTAATTTTACTGTTTACTATTAGATTCTGATGTATTGTTGAATGTAGCTTTGATATAAGTTGTCTATTTTAGTTATTGTGACTTTTATATTGAATCAGGTGGTTACTATTAATGTTGGATGTTTTATTATGTTTTTATGTCTTGGAAGCCGCCCAAAGTGGCTGGGGCTACCCAGCCAGATGCGCGGGGTATAAAACACACACACACACACACACACACACACACAAACAGAGAGAGAGAGAGAGTGGTACCTCGGTTTTCGAACGTAATCCATTCTGGAAGACCATTTGAGTTCTGAAATGTCCGAAAACTCAATAGCCGACATCTAGGCCTCGGGCTCTTGCACTCAGTGGAAGCCACATGGCATGTTTGACTTCCGAGGCGTGTTTGAAAACCAAAGCATTTACGGTGTTCGAAAACTGAAATGTTTGTCAACAGAGACGTTCGAAAACGGAGGTACCACTGTGTGTGTGTGTATATATATATATATATGTCAGGGAACTGCCATCTGAGACTAAGGAGGTGAAAGGGCTCATGGAGGGTGAGAGAGACCATTCAGCGGAGGAGGGGACCAGCAGGGGGAGAAGTGGAGTTCCAAGGGAAAGTGAGTCGGAGGGAGGGCTCAGAGACACTTCAAGCGGGAGCAGCGGGGAGATTTCAGGACCTCCTGTAGGGACACCCACTCCTCGGCGGAAACTGTCACGCCGAGAGTCCAGAAGACGCGTTTCCGTTAAGGAGCTTTTATGCTGGAAGAAGTTCCGTAAACGCCCACTGTCCGATTCAACGAGCGATTGATGGAGTCATGTTTAAGGAGCTCCATCACAGACAGAGGTTTGGGGACTTAGCCAAACTCTGAGGGATTAGGATTTTACGCACAAGCAGCTCATCATCCCATCACAGCAATCGGACAGTCCCTGAAAGCAGCTTGTGCAGAGAGGCATCATGAGTAACCCAGCCGGAGCCGGAGGAGCAGCAGGAGCTGGAGAGGGTCCAAGCCTGGAAGAAAGGTACAGAGTGTTGGAACTCCAGCTAGCAATGCAAACGGCGAGGCTAGAAGAAAGGAGGGCGCAGGATGCAGAAAAGGCAAAAGGCGCTACACTAGCAAGAAAGATGCCAGGAATGGTGCAGAAGTTTGGGGGGGACCCCAGGAACTACCAAGCCTTTAGGACAGAGATGCAGTATGCTCTTGAACTGCAGTTTAATGACTTTCCCGACGAGGCATCGAGAGTGGCGTTTGTGATTGGCCATCTCGAAGGAGGGGCGAGAGATTGGGTCAGACCCCTGATGGCAGGGAATAGTGACATGCTGAAGGACGCGAGGAAGTTTTTTCGCGCCATGGATTTGATGTTTTCCAGCGAGATTGAACAGGGGCTGGTGCGCAGACAATTGATGGCGTGCAAACAGGGGAGCCGATCGGTTCGTGAGTACTGGACTGAGTTTACAATGTTGATACATAGATTGGGGTGGGACCTTTCGGCGGAACCCATTCAAATGCTCTTTGAAGAGGGGCTTTCTTCGGCGGTGAAAGATGAACTTTCCCGGGCGCCCAGGGCGGAGTCTATGGACCAGCTGACCAAATCAGCGCTGACCATTGGAGCACGCCAGGAGGCAAGAGCCTTGGAGAAGCGGGAGGGGAAAGGAGAGCGTTGGAGGGATTTCCGCATTCCAGAGATTCCAGAACCAAGTTTCCCGCCAGGAGAGCCAATGGAAGTTGGAACAGCGCGCGCGCGCGCAGTTTCAAATCCCAGTGAAGGGAGGAAGAAGGAGGGAAAGAGCGCCAAGAAATGTTATCTCTGCCAGCAGCCAGGTCACTTTGCCAGAGTCTGCCCGCAAAGAAAGGAATGGCAAGGGATGGCGGGAGCTGTTGGGGGGAAGGAGGAGGAAGTCCAGGAGCCAGTAAAAGTCAACGCCTGTCTGCCTCTGTCAGGGCACTGCAGACAGGCCAAGGAGCAGTAAAAGTGCCCACTCCGGAACCTCCAAGACCAGCCCTAGTAATAGAGGTGTTGCTAGAGCTGGCAAACGGATACCCACTAAAGACTAAGGCGCTGCTGGACTCAGGCAGCTCCTGTAATTTTATGAGCAAGGAGTTTGCAGCTGAACACCAGATACAGACACTCCCTTTAAGCAACCCCCTGCAGGTCACCACGATCGATGGGAGGGAGCTGCTGGGAGGAGAAGTCAGCCTACAAACCGTCCCAATGGTTATGAGGGTGGCCAGGCACACTGAGAGGATAGCGTTCAATGTAGCCACCCTGGGAGGGGCTCCAGTCATTTTGGGAATGAGCTGGCTAGCGTTGCATGACCCGCTAGTGGGCTGGCATCAGAGAGTGGTCTCCTTTGGGTCAGCACATTGTCTGGAACACTGCAGAGAGGGAAAGGTGCCAGAAGGGGCAAAAGCCTCTCTAGCAGGGACGGAAGTGGCGGACAAAGGGAAGGTGCCCAAACAATACGCTGACCTGAGCAAGGTCTTCAGTGAAAGGGAAGCAGATAAATTACCACCGCACAGAGACTTTGACTGCCAAATTAATCTGGTCCCGGGGGCCCAACTCCCCGTGGGCAAGCTGTACGCCATGTCAGACAGGGAAATGCAGGAGTTAAGGGAGTTTATTGATAAAAACCTGAAGAGGGGCTTCATCAGAGAGTCCAGAGCGGTGGGGGGGAGCCCAGTGTTTTTTGTGGACAAAAAAAACACGGATAAACCGAGATTGGTCGTGGACTACCGGGCCCTAAATGCCGTGTCAGAACCAGTGACTTTCCCCATGCCCAGGATTGATGACATTTTGACCAGGGTGAGGAAGGGAAAGATATTCACGAAACTGGACCTGAGAGGAGCATACAACCTGATACGAATAAAGAAGGGGGATGAATGGAAAACCACCATGTTCACCCCTTTGGGGGCGTTTGAATATCTCGTTATGCCATTCGGATTACAATCAGGCTCCGCCTGTTTTCAATCGCTCATGAACCACGTACTGGGACCTTTGCTCTACAAGAATTGCGTGGCCTTCCTCGATGACGTGCTGATATATTCAGAGAATGAGGAGCAGCATGTAAAGGATGTCAGGGAAGTGCTGAGCCAGCTGCAAGCAAACCAGTTGTGGGTGAAATTGGAGAAGTGTCAGTTCCACACCAAGGAGGTGGAATTCCTGGGGTACCGCTTATCAGACAAGGGATTAGCCATGGATCCAGGCAAGGTCCAGGCGGTGCTGGAATGGAAGACACCGAAAACGAAAAAAGATGTGCAAAGGTTCTTAGGGTTTGGGAACTTTTACCGTAAATTCATCAAGAACTTTGCCCACTTAACGGCTCCCATCACGGACTGTCTAAGCAGCAAGAAGAAATTCGTTTGGACGGCGGAGGCGGAGCATGCTTTTGAGGAATTGAAAAGGGCATTCGCTTCGGAAGAACAGCTCCTGCATGTGGATTTACAAAAACCCATGAGAGTGGAAACTGATGCCTCAGACCGGGCGGTGGGGGCGGTGCTGCTTCAGCCAGGGAGCAATAAGTCGGAATGGAGACCGTGTGCCTTCTTTTCGCGTAAGCTGAACAAATCCGAGAGGAACTACACGGTATATGACCGAGAACTACTCGCCATTCACGAAGCGTTCCGGAGATGGAGACACTTACTAATTGGCGCACAACATAAGGTGCAAGTGTGTACGGACCACAAGAATTTGGAGTATTGGAGAACGGCACGGGTGCTCAACCAACGACAAGTGAGATGGGCCCAGGAGTTCTCCAAATTCCATTTTGAAATTTGCTATGTGCCAGGTCCAGAAAACATCAGAGCGGACGCTCTCTCTCGCAAACCTGAATATTTGGAGGGGGAGGGAGCGCCGGAAGAGAGACATATTATCCCAGAGGACCACTGGGTGTGTGGTGCGGCCTGGGTGGGGCAAAGAGAACTGGTAGAGGGAACGGTAAATGATGAGTACGCCCAGGACAAGCTCAGAGGTCTAAGGAGAGAGGGAGAAGACCCCGGGGGTTTTGAAGAAAGAAACGGGGCATTGTATTACAGAGGGGCGCTATATATACCCGAAGGGGAATTGAGGGGGAGAGTACTCAAACAGCTGCACGACAATCCCACAGCGGGGCATTTTGGGCAACACAAGACCATGTGGTTGGTGACCAGGGAGTTTTGGTGGCCCAAGGTGAGGGAGGATGTACGGGAGTATGTGAGAAGGTGTGACCAATGCCAGAGAGCCAAAGGAGAAAGGCGGGCACCAGCGGGGTTATTAGAACCGTTACCCACACCAGAACGACCGTGGGAGGCGGTGTCGATAGATTTTATGACTGATCTGCCCAAATCCCAGGGGAAAACCGCCATACTAGTCGTAGTAGACCTGTTAACTAAGATGGGTCACTTTGTAGCTTGCTCACATGCAGTCACGGCGGAAGAAACAGCGAAATTGTTTGTAGAACATATTTTCAGACTGCATGGCGCCCCCTTGAGGGTGGTTTCCGACAGAGGGAAACAGTTCACGTCCAGATTCTGGAGGAAACTTATGAGCTTATTGCACGTAGAGGTCAACTTTTCGACTGCCAGGCACCCTGAGACCAATGGGCAGGCGGAGAGAGCAAACGGTATTCTCCAACAATACCTGAGGTGTTATGTCAATGACAGAGAGAACGATTGGGTCGAAAAGTTGGCACTAGCGGAATTTGCTTACAATAATGCTGAGAATGTGTCCACCGGGATGAGCCCCTTTTTGGCTAATTATGGGTGCCACCCCAGGGCGTTTCCAGGGGAAGGAGGGGAAAGATGGAGTGTTCCGGCCGCGGAACTTTTTGTAGAAGAAATGGAAGCGATCCATCGTCAACTCCAACTCAACTTAGAAAGGGCCAAGGAAGAATATAAGAGGCAGGCAGACAAGAGCAGAAGGGAAGGTGAAACAATTAGGGTGGGGAGTCGGGTCTGGCTATCAACCCAAGGGTTGCCGTTCAAGGGGGGTTGCAAGAAATTGAGACCCAAAAGATTGGGACCATTTGAGGTCATCCAACAGGTCAACCCAGTGGCGTTCAGACTCCGGTTACCGAACCACATGAAACTGCACCCAGTATTCCACAGGTCATTACTGTCACCATACAGGGGGGAAGGTGAAGGGGTATCCACACGGGGGCCAGCCATAGAAGAAAGGGAAAGCCGCAACCATGTGGCGGAAATCATCGACTCCAGGTGGAAGGGTAATCAGGTGGAGTATTTGGTCGCGTGGGAAGGGGAACCGGAGTCGGAAAACACCTGGGTGAAGGCAGAGGAGGTCCGTGACGAGATCTTGATTGAAACGTTCCACCAAAGGTTCCCCAGGAAACCTCAGCCAGTAGCGAGGTTTCGGAGGGAGTACTTTGGCACCACCGACGATGAGGAGGAACTGGAGGGATTCAGGGAATCGGAGTTGGAAGGAGGAACAGACTCCGATGAGGAGGAGTACTTGGAAACCGGAGACAGCAAAAGGTGGAGGGAAGTGTTCGAAACTTCGGAAGATGAGGGAGGTTCCTTCAGGGGTTTTGCTCCCTCGCCTCCCGCAGAGGAGGGGAGGGAAGGGGGTGAAGGGGGCCCTGGAGGGGAGGTGGATGTCAGGGAACTGCCATCTGAGACTAAGGAGGTGAAAGGGCTCATGGAGGGTGAGAGAGACCATTCAGCGGAGGAGGGGACCAGCAGGGGGAGAAGTGGAGTTCCAAGGGAAAGTGAGTCGGAGGGAGGGCTCAGAGACACTTCAAGCGGGAGCAGCGGGGAGATTTCAGGACCTCCTGTAGGGACACCCACTCCTCGGCGGAAACTGTCACGCCGAGAGTCCAGAAGACGCGTTTCCGTTAAGGAGCTTTTATGCTGGAAGAAGTTCCGTAAACGCCCACTGTCCGATTCAACGAGCGATTGATGGAGTCATGTTTAAGGAGCTCCATCACAGACAGAGGTTTGGGGACTTAGCCAAACTCTGAGGGATTAGGATTTTACGCACAAGCAGCTCATCATCCCATTACAATATATATATATATATAATGAAAATACAGTGGTACCTCGCAAGACGAATGCCTCGGAAGACGAAAAACTCGCAAGACGAAAGAGTTTTTCGTTTTTTAAGTTGCTTTGCAAAACGAATTTCCCTATGGGCTTGCTTCGCAAGACGAAAACGTCTTGTGAGTTTGTTTCCTTTTTCTTAAAACCGCTTGAAGAGGTGCAGTTGCGACTTGACCGTGCTTTGCAAGACGAAAAACTCACAAGACGGAAAGACTTGCGGAACGAATTAATTTCGTCTTGCGAGGTACCACTGTAAAAATCTGCACTTACATATTAGGGAAAACACGGGTGTAAAATTGCTAGATGGGCTTCGTTTGTGGGAGGAAGAAAATGAAGGCTGGATCTAGTTTTGCTCTAACTTCAGGATAGATGACAGCACAACTACTGTGTAGTGTTTTTGTGTAATGGGGGAAGGTCTAAAGCCTTGCAGAACCTGTTAGTCAGCACATACTGTAGGCCAAAAAAACCAAATGAGTTTTCCAAAGAGTTTTTAGTGCAAAGGCTACTCATAAAACACCGCTGCTCTGGCGTTTTAACACCCACATGCAATCTCCAGGAGCGAAGGTTTCGTCTTATCTTCCATCTCCATGATTCATCATGTAGAACGATACTTGGTATAATCCTTCAAGAGCAAACTTGCTAAAGAGAGAATTGGTCTGTTGCAAAAAATAATAATAATATCTGTTTTCATTTCTCGTAGCTATGACACGGGCAAAACCCAGGTGGGTGGCAGTAAATATTTGTGTGGAAACCTACCTTACGGGCATGGGGTATAACATGCAGATCCCTGAGGTTGTCTTCAGGGGCCTGGCCTCTGAGAATCTTCCAGCAACTTGCCAAATGACGGGTCTGTGGGAATGTTGTGATTCAGCTGCCTAGAATTAGCTAATTGAAAATAACAAATGGTGTGGTGGACTCCCAAATCCCATGATGGAAGTCAAAGTCTGCCACATATGGAGGGTAGCATATTGGCTACCCCCTGCTGTGACCACCACATTGTGCTGGCTATTCTTGATCATCTGAAGGCATGCACTTTCGCCTTCCTAGACCCCTGCTAAGTTTGCTGTTAAGCTGATAAGTGAAATCTGTCCTTAGAAAAGCCATAAAACCAGTTGGAGTTCACAATTTACCAGAATATTTTCCTGCAGTCCTAGGCAGCTGCTTTGTTTATGGTTTTGTTGATCTATGGCAGGGATGTCCAACAGGTTGATCGCTATCCACTGGTAGATCCCTGGGAGGTTTTGGTAGATCGCGGTCAATCGCTGGGTCCCTTTCCTTAGCGTTGGTAAAACAGAATCTGGCCCTGCCCTCCATTGTTGCACGATCTGCAGAACAGAAGACGGAGTTTACTCTGTTTATTTCCCCAGGGATCTGTTGTTGAGTGGCCGTTCCCCTTTCTCCCTTGAGCTTAGGCTTGAATTCTCAAAAATCGGGGCTTTCCTCCTCCCTAAGAAAAGCTCAACAACTTTGCCCTGAACCCCCCCAAAACAGGGCTTTCCTTCCTTAAAAAATCTCAGCAACTTTGAGCTGAACCCCCCAAAAGGGGGTAGGTCACTGCCAGTTTTTAATTCTGTGAGTAGATCGCAGTCTCTTGGAAGTTGGCCACCCCTGATCTTTGGGATATAAGACTTCCAAGGGTCTGTCTTGTCCAGTTGTTTGGACCAGTTTCCATTAGCATTTCCCTCTGCGTTGCAATCTGAAATGTGTTGGGCTTCGTTTATGGTTCTCATCGCGCCCACTCCCCCCTTTTTGTGTGTGTATTCTGGTTGCTAAGTAGAACAATCACCACTACCATGTTCTTGATTTATCTTACTATTGTCCCTTTACCCAAATCTAGACTTCTCCCCAGTCCTAAAATGCATACAAGTTAATGGGTAATGTTTGTTTGAATGAAACGTGGATTAAATGTGGGATAGCAGTTCCTCTAGACATTTTTATAGCACACGGAATGGACCAAGATTCATTGTGCTGGTTTCATCTTTCACTGGCCATTTTCAAAAACAATTCTATTTACATTTTACAGGGATGCCTGTGGACAACCAAGGCAATTAAGACAGGTTAAATTAAGTGGAAATCACTGGTGCATTTGAAAGGTTTAGTGGATTCTAGAGTTTATTGTTCCTTTCTGTTGTGTTTGGATTGGGTGACTAAAATCTCACGTTCCTGGTTGCTTGTAGGTATTTTTGAGACCAGAATTGTGAAATATCCTTTTAGCGCTCTCCACAGTTCGTAAGTGAAAGGTTAGTTTCTGTGAATCAGAAGTTTCCTTCTTCCAACCCTGATTATTTCCACATACAGTTCTGTAAGGGTTTCATTAGGTTGTCATAGCGAATTTCTGACTGATAGTAATACAGGCCGAAATAAACAAAAGCAGCCTTATAAATAAGTCCATTTTTTTTTACTAGCCTGCTCACGCATGATCTTTGTTCATCATTTGTGGTAGATATATTTACCGTATTTTTTGCTCTATAAGACTCACCTTTTCCCTCCTAAAAAGTAAGGGGAAATGTGTGTGCGTCTTATGGAGCAAATGCAGGCTGCACAGCTATCCCAGAAGCCAGAACAGAAGGGGGATTGCTGCTTTCACTGCGCAGCGATCCCTCTCGGTGTTCTGGCTTCTGAGATTCAGAATATTTTTTTCCTTGTTTTCCTCCTCCAAAAACTAGGTGCGTCTTGTGGTCTGGTGCGTCTTACAGAGTGAAAAATACGGTAATGTTTGAAAGGGGAGGGAGAAAGGCTGTCTTCTCATTTGCAACAGCTTTGTCGCTTGGTTGTCTGGAAATGACTTGCTTACCACAAGTGACCAGGTCAGTGACTGTACCAGCTTAAGAGAAATTGTATCTCCTCGTGCATCAATTTTTGCAAGTGGGTTTTCAAGCTGCACATGGCTCTTCAAGCAGAAATCAACTCTTGCTCATTCTCAGCTGTAAAAAATGCAAATCGTCTGTGGATAAGAGATCCCCTCCAACCCCACAGTTTAAGGCAGCGAGTGACAAATTTATTGCCCCCCTCCTGCCGAATTTTCCACTCCAGCCATATCTCCATTCCACCCATTGTCCTTTCCAATCAAGAAAGTTAATTAATTTTACTTCCCAGACATATCTTTTGAAAGCGCTGTATAGGTTTTCTTTTAAGTCACAGGCCAAGAGGTCAGGGATGGAGTGGTTGTGTTCAATTAATAGGGGAACATTGCTGTGCTTTAAGCCTCTCTCGACTCCTCTGCTGGTTTTTTGTGTGTATTTCTTCTTAGAAAGGAAGGATGGGCAGGTTCTGTGAACTAGTCCACTGCTTGGCAGACAATAGTTCATACAACTGTTTGATTTAAAAAGTTTGGTGGCAACTTTTCATTGATAGATCAATCAGCTAAATATTCAATTACTTAAAGTGTCAATTTTAATTGGTGAGGGCAAATTTTAATGGGCAGATTTCAGGCTGTAAAAAATCAGGGGCGAAGTTTATTTGCTTTTAAAATATCAGAAATGAGGAAGAAAACCCCACACTGAGTTTTAGTTAAGCTGAACCCTGCTGCATACTTCCTTTCATATCTTTAAAAGGCATCTATACAGAGGATTTTGGTATTCTGCAATTTTATTTGCGGCCCATTGATTAATAAATGGAAAAATTATTTAATTCTTTGGGATTGTGTTTGAACTTTTAAAATTGTTGTGGGTCCTGGTGCATTCTCCTGTGAGGTAGCTTTTACTTACCGTATTTGTACTCCAGTGTCAAAAATGAGTGGAGGAATTCCTAAGCAACTGCTTGTTGGGTTGTCTTAGTTTCCCTTTTCCTCGTCGTCCGTCTTGGAGGAGCAGCTGCAGGCTTTCAGGTCCAATCCTTGACATCTCCTGGCAATGTTCTGGACTAGCAAGACAAGCCGGAGAATTCCATCCGTTATATTTTATCTGCCTAGTCAGAATGAATTGCAGGAGCCAAAATGCTTTTTCTGTGCAGCCTGAGCAGGAGCAGTGAAACAAAGTTGGTTAGCTGTTGTCACTTGTCTTCACTTACACCACTGTCCTGCTCACAGTTGTGAAGAATATGCGGCGCTCATCTCGCTTTATTGGCCGAGGGAGCCGGCGTACAGCTTTGACGTGCTTTCAAACTGCTAGGTTGGCAGGAGCAGGGACCAAGCAACGGGAGCTCACCCCGTCGCAGGGATTCGAACCGCCGACCTTCTGATCGGCAAGTCTTCCTAGGCCCTGTGGTTTAACCCACAGAGCCACCCGCATCCCTTGGAGAACAAGTTGGGATGCCATAAATAAGATCCTCTGCTTATCTGCGCCTGGCACCTGGCTAATTTCGAGTCCTTTTCGGTGGGTAACCCAGACTGAAATTCCCAGGTGTCAGAAAAGGTTGCTTATCTATGCAACAGCTGCGGCCTGTGTTTTGTTAGTCCCAAAATGGAAAATGCGCGAGGTCCCAACTAAACTTGTTGACAGAATATGCACACCTTGCAGAGTTTTTTTAAAAAATCATTTTTATTTGATTTTACAGCTATAAATTTATAACCAAACGACATCCATATAAAGACATTTCTCTGAATTCCGAGACTTCCCTCCATGGGCCCTATCGTCAACGTTTTCAACTGCATATTATTTCATAATCTATATTTTAAATCTGTCCATATTGTCCATAGTATTTGTTACATTACAAGTGAGATTAAAATCCTGCTAATGTTTTCATCTGCTTACAGTGGTCTCCTGAATAAATCAAACTTTCCCCCCATTCTTTCTTGAAGTTTTTGTCATATCGGTACCTGAGCTTTCTGTCACTTTTTCCATTCCGGCGTAGCCCAACAGCTTGGTTTGCCATTCCTCCACAACTTGCAGATTAAACATATAGAATAAGAGCTGAAAAAGAACACACGTTTAAAGAAGGTTGGAAAACGTTTATTGAATATGTGGAATACAATTGTATGCAGCTGAAAACGCTGGCTGCGTTAAGATCAATTCAACGGAGTAAATAATTTTTGATGGATGTAAAAGTTGAAAACTGATTTGAATGGTTATAGTAAAATATGCAAGGATGTAGGATATTTAAAATGAACCATGGAAAGAGAAGAAGGGAAGTCATTGGATACTTTAAAGTTTGTAAAATGTTTATTTGAAATTGTAGAACAAAATTTAATAAAGCATATTATAAAAAAGACAGGTCTGAAGCAGACTCCCTGCATGATTTAGAATGGTGCAAAATTGTGCAGGGAGATTTTCATGAGTAGATCTCTGTCTACAGATGACGTACAACAAAGGATGTTTGGCAGCGCAGCTCTGCTTGTCTACACACAAGGAAGCTGAATGCCCTTCTACCGACTTTCAAGTTGCAATAACCTGCAGAGGAAAATCTACCTAGACACACTGCCATTCGTAGCAGTCAACAGTCAAAAGTTCATGTAGGGTTTTTATGATGATGATGATTAACTGCAAAGACTTGTGTGTCAGTGTACCACACAGACTGATAAAACCTTTAATCTGATCCTAAACCAGAAAGCAATTATCCAAGCTTAACTAAATAAAAAAAGGTTTAAGGCATTAATATCTGACAAAATCTGCATTTAGCCCAGACATGATGGAAAATACGGCAGAGGGTCTTGGAATGCGGAACGGGAGTAATGCCTCTGAAACACTGAGAAAGAGTTTCAGTGTAAATGGATTTAGTCAAGGTAACTAAGGTTACATAGGTGAAATATTTTGTAGCTGTTGCAAGAAAGCGGTGTGTCCTTTGGTAACAGAGCATCCCTGTGAATTACTGCTTGCTGAAGAGAAGCAGGATTGAACCGCTGAGTTGCGAACAGGACCATTCTTCCTTGCCCACTTCTGCCTGTGGTGTTGAAAACCTTGCTTTCAGTAGTCCTAATGTGACAGAGACCTACACTATTGGGGCTGAGACCCACACTTGCACTATGTTCAATATACAGTGGTACCTTAGGTTAAGTACTTAATTCATTCCGGAGGTCCGTACTTAACCTGAAACTGTTCTTAACCTGAAGCACCACTTTAGCTAATGGAGCCTGCTGCTGTTGCCGCGCCGCCGGAGCACAATTTCTGTTCTCATCCTGAAGCAAAGTTCTGAACCTGAAGCAATATTTCTGGGTTAGCGGAGTCTGTAACCTGACGCGTATGTAACCTGAAGTGTATGTAACCTGAGGTACCACTGTACTGCACAAAGTGCACGAACTTTCAGTTCATTAAACTGCTAATTTAAAAGGAAAGGCTATCTTTAACCTATTGAAAACAGAAGCAATTTCTTCCAGGTTTTTGGTGTTTGGGTTCCGAATCGTTCGGCTTCCGAGACGCTCGGAAACTGAGGTTCCACTGTACCCAGAATCATTTGCATTCATTTTCTAGCTTCCTAGGCTTTCCGTTGCTCTATAACAAAGAACTGCGGTGCTAACATATGTAGTGAAAATGTTTAACATCTCAGGTATGGTAAAATGAGAGGAATGAGCGTGATACAGTTATGGAACTCTGCGTATTTTCAGTCTCAGGTTTTCCCCATTGGGAGTCACAATGTTGTTGCTTTAATGCGCCTTGCAAGATGAAATGTGTACAGATGCACGTGCAAACAATATAACATCAGTAATTTTTATTTTTTTTAGCAAAGTTCGTTTCCAGTGGAGTGACTTAGAATCATAGAATTGTAGAGGGACGCTGAGGATAATCTTGTCCAACCGCCTGCAGCGTAGGAATATGCAGCTGAAGTTAACATCTGGGGGAAAACTTGGAAAAGTTATTTGAAGTTTCAAGCTTGTTATTTTTTGAAGGAGAACTACCTGAAAATTCACAGATGGTATTTAACTCCGAGTAGGCTTGCTAAGGGGACGTGGGTGGCGCTGTGGGTTAAACCACAGAGCCTAGGATTTGCCGATCAGAAGGTTGGCAGTTCGAATCCCCGCGATGGGGTGACCTCCCGTTGCTTGGTCCCTGCTCCTGCCAACCTAGCAGTTCGAAAGCACGTAAAAGTGCAAGTAGATAAATAGGTACCGCTCTGGTGGGAAGGTAAACGGCGTTTCCGTGCGCTGATCTGGTTCGCCAGATGCGGCTTAGACATGCTGGCCACATGACCCGGAAGCTGTATGCCAGCTCCCTTGGCCAATAAAGCGAGATGAGTGCCGCAACCCCAGAGTCGGTCACAACTGGACCTAATGGTCAGGGGTCCCTTTACCTTTACCTTTACCTTTAGGCTTGCTAAGATGTATAAGACTGACTCAGATAAGTGTTGGAGATGCAATGAGGTGGAGGGAACGTTCTTTCATATGTGGTGTACTTGTAAAAGGGTAAAAGAGTATTGGGAAATAGTCCATAATGAATTGAAAAAAATGTTTAAAAGTACTTTCCACACAAAAAAACAGAGTCCTTTTTGTTGGGGATAATTCAGATGGAAATTCCCAGGTTTCAAAAAAGGTTATTTATGTATGCCACTACTGCTGCTCATGTTTTGTTAGCCCAGAAATGGAAAACGAGTGAGGTCCCAACTAAAGAAGAATGACAACTTAAGCTGACCGAATATGCACAGCTTGCAGATTTAACATATAGAATAAGAAAACAATACGAATGTACGTATAGAGAAGACTGGAAAATGTTTGTTGAATGTAAGGGAAATAACTGTGTACAATTGGAAATGTTGGCAGCATTAAGAAGAATTCAACAGTGTAAATAAGTTTTGATGGATATAATAATGGGATACTGAATGGTTTAGTTTTTGTAAAATATGCAGGGATTTATGATATGCAAAATGAAACATTGAAGGAGAAGAAGGGAAATATTGACATTTTAAGGATGTGTATATGTATATTATATATAGATATATATAGATATAGATATAGATATTATATGCAGTTGTCCTATGCAGGGATCGAACATGCAACCTTTGTGTTATCAGCGCCACACTCTAACCAAGTGCGCCACCCAGGGTTGCATGCATGTTACCAAGGGGTACACCTGACAAACAGACAGACAGACAGACAGACAGACAGACAGACAGAAATTGTGTCTGAAGTTGGCTTGTGTGGCACTGAAGCTATGCCTTGTAGTGGAGTACAGGTGTTGTTTTTTTAATTGTGGAAAAATGGCAAGCTCACCTTATGCTAATGTGCTATAAATCCATACTGATAATTAAACTGGATACGTTCATGTTAGCTCATCCCTTAAGCCTGGCTAAGACTGAAGCTTTGTTCCGCATCGACTGCAGTAACGGCGATGCCAACATCACATCCGTGTGCCAGGCTAGCAGGAGGAAATCTATGCTGGGGCGGGAATAGCATAAAATCCCGCCGACGGTTCCGACCTTCTAACCATGGTTAAGGGATTGACCACGTTGCGTTGGCTCCAGTGTCTGTGGGGAGGGGGATTCATTTGTGTAAGTGGGTCAGGGGCTTCCCTATGGTTATCTCCTTTGGCAGCGGCATCGTTACAGAAAAATAAAATACCATATGTTAATAGGGTGCTGGATTAATAGCGCCACCCGCTCCCTCCAGATAAAAGCTTCTGGTGGTGTTTGCAGAGGAGCAAGTGCAGGAGGTTGGTTTTTTCCTAGGATTTGTGACATTGACAGCAAACACTGGATGCAGTGATTTTTGATTTTTTTTTGCAGCTCTCTTTTACCTGCCGGACAGCGAGGGGAGACTTGGGGACATTTGCAGCGTGTTGAACTTTTCGTTCTTAGTCAAGGGTCATAACTTTTTGCAGCACTGGAAAGTTTTTGCAGAGGGGCTTCTGCTCCCATATCAAAAGCAGATGTCCTCGAGTATCATGATATGCCTATGTTTGACTCACAAGGAGGAACGTGGGGGGCAGAATCCTTTCGGCATTACGAATGTCCTCATATAAGTGATTTAAAGGTGCGTTCTCATGAGCAGGAGCTATACAGTGGTAGCTCGGGTTAAGAACTTAATTTGTTCTACAGCATAGCTGTCAACTTACAGATTTGAAAATAAGGGGCCATCAGCCTCGAAAATAAGGGATCAGCAGCCAAAATAAGGGATTTTCCGGGCTCAGGTATGTTCGACTTCTGAGCCCCTCCGAGCGAAAGGCATAAAGCCCAGCCAGCAGCCAAACGAAGCCTCAAGCGGTGGTTCCCACAGCGCAGCAACCCGGCAAAGGGGATGCAGCAAGGAAAACCACCGTCACCTCTCCGCCGTGAAGCACTGAGCAAAGGCGAGTCCCCAGGCAACGCGGCCGATTTGATCGGCACAAGGCATGCAAGCTCCACCCCCCAGTCGTTCTTAGACTCCTTATTGGGTGAGCAACACAGCCAAGCAACAGAGTTGGAGCCTCCCTCCTCCCTGACCGGCAGGGAGGGAGAGGAGCTGCTTCCTTTGAAACCTGGGAAATTTAAGGGACATCATCAATCCGGGACAGCAGCGGGAAACGGCCCTGGGATAAGGGAGTTTCCCACCAAATAAGGGACGGTTGACAGCTATGTTTTGGAGGTCTGTTCTTAACCTGAAACTCTTCTTAACCTGAAGTACCACTTTAGCTAATGGGGCCTCCCATTGCTGCTGTATCTCCACCACATGATTTCTGTTCTCATCCTGAAGTAAAGTTCTTAACCTGAGGTACTGTTTCTGGGTTAGCGGAGTCTGTGAGCTGAAGCGCCCGTAACCTGAAACGTCTGTAACCTGAGGTACCACTGTACTGAGTTTTCTGAAGGCATCAAATCCCCGTCAGTAGTGCTAGGAAATCTGCAGAGACCATGCAAAATACGCTAAGACATTCCCTTTTAACTAGGCCTTTGGTTGCCCTGATTGACATCCTAGACCTATACCCTTTTGTGGGGGTTGTGTGTGTGTTATTGGGTTGTTATTTTTATTCTGATTATATTATGTTGTGATCTTTTCTGTGAACTGCCCTGAGACCTCCGGGTATAGGATGGTATATAAACTCCACAAATAATGATGATGATAGAATCCTAGAGTTGGAAGGGACCACAATGGCCATCTAGTACAACCCTCCCCTGTGAGGCATGGGTCTTTTGCCCCACGGTTGCTCCTGCATGCAGGTTTCTTCCGTGTTTTCGTTTCTCTTTTTCCACAATCTTCTGCAATCTCCAAACTGGGAAGTTACGGATAGCAGCTTGCCTTTAAACTATGGTTTGCAGACCAAATTCAAACCATGGTTTGCAAACCAGGCTTTTGGTGGAACGGTACTAACTGTGGTTTGCCGATGGAGATCCCACGGGAAACCGTGGCTGGTGAGAAGCTGGTGAGGAAGGCAAAGAAGGAACCCACCATTTCCTGACAAATGTGCAACTTGGTTGAGTTTGTGTCATCTGCAATTTGGGCTTTCAGCCCTTGCTTTGCAATTAAAAGAAATCAGACAATTTGGCAATCGTTTTCATCATTTAATTTTTCTCTTTCAACAGACCGGTGCAAGCTGGACTGAATAGTTTTGTGTCACTGACCTTGGGGTGTTTTGTATGGGGTTTTTTAATTCATTCCGGGTGAAGGAGGAGTGTTGTGTTTATTCTCATGTGAGATTTGGCTTTGAGCAGGATTGTGTGTTTTGTTTCTTGATGTAAAACGCACAAATGCTGAAAAGGGCTTGGCGATAACAATGTGGAGTTAGAACCTAAGGCAACAGCTGTAACTGACAGGCAGACCTGCAGACTGAGCCAAGAGAATAATGACAAGCTTCCAGTACTGGCCTTCTCTATTTAGTGAGACCAGCCAAACAAGGAATCAAGTAAAAGAGCCCAGGGTGAAACGAGCAGCTAAAGGAAAATGTTCCTTACCAGTATCCTTCCAGAGAAGGCAATGGGTCTAATTTTAAAGAACTTTTTAATTTTTTTAAAGGTGAGCATTTTGTAGACTTTCAATCTGTGTGGTGGTGTTTTTCTTCTGAAAATGTTGAGATTTGATTTTTGGGAAAAGTAGCGGGTTTATTTTTACCTTGCGGGATGATGCAGGAATGGATAATAAGGAGAACCAAGTGCAAAGAAGTGGAGCCCAGAGGGAGAGCTCGGTCGGTAGAGCATGAGACTCTTAATCTCAAGGTTGTGGGTTCAAGTCTCACATTGGGTGAAAGATTCCTGGACTGGATGACAAAGCGTGTTCTCCTTCATGGAGAGCACGTGTTGCGGTGGGGGCCGCCAGGACACTCCAAAGTTGTGGGGCGGGCTAATTGACCGTTGGCCACTGATGTGATTGGGCGTCCCTTGTCATTGGGAAGAAGTTAATGTTGCCATTTGTTGATTGACAGCCAGAAATGCTAAAACTCCTTGCACGAGGCTAGGGCTTCCTCTTTTCGCCTTGTGCATCGGATTGCCCCCCCCCCCCCAGAATTAGGGTTGTTCGCTTGACCTTGCTATGCCTGTCATGGGGTCGTTTGCTCTTGAGGCAGGGGCCTGGTAGGAATTTTGTCCATTTGGCTGATTGGCTGGGGCCATTTGGTTTTTGCCTACTGCGTAGCAAATTGTCACAACTTGTAAGGTTACGGTTAGGCATTGGTTTATGGCTTGGTTGGTTGAGGGGCACGGATTGGCTGTGCCTGCCCCTCTAATGCTGCTGCTGCAAAGGATTCCATTAAAGGAATCGGGGGCTAACTATTGCTTGTCCACCCTGTCAAGGGGGCTCGGGCCATAGCAATGAGCTCCTGGTTGCATTTGGGGTGAGGGCAGGTTCCCTGCTCCGTCGCTAGCCCCAAGGGTATTCCCCTTTTCTGACTTTCGCAGGCGTGCGGAATGTCAGTCTGTCCCCCATGGTGGGGGCAGCTAGTTGCAACCAATGCCTAAGCAACCACTCACATGTTTGTATTTTAATAAAGTTGTGGCCAAAATTATGCCAAAAATCTTAAACAAAAATTCTGTGTGATGTGTGAGTTATTTGGGGTGGCCCTGGGGACCTCGACACGCAACCAAGTGCAAAGAAGAAGTGGAAACCCAGAGGGATAGCTCAGTCGGTAGAGCATAAGACTCTTAATCTCAAGGTTGTGGGTTCGAGTCTCACATTGGGTGAAAGATTCCTGGACTGGATGACAACCCACATGGTCCCTCTTCCAGCTCTACAAATCTGTGATTCCGTTCCTGAGGAAAATTAAAATGTTCAGAAGAGAATACATGTCAAAAATGGGTCACTGAACCATCGGCATTAAGTTTGTGCGCTTGTAGATTTTGTTTTGCACATTTTGGTATGCAATTGAAATCAATGCGGGGCAGAGGCAGGCGTTTTATTACAACACCACAAAATTCGAGAATAAGGCTCGGAAGCACCTGCCAAACGTCTCAAAGGGAAAACTGCTGCTTCTGCTTATAACTTTGCACTGTCTGTTGTCTTTATTTGGTCTACTCAGGAAGCTGACATTTTAAACACCAGAAGGATTTTCTAATATTGGCAAATGGTTACCAGTCCTGCACATGACGGGGGGATACTGTATATTTTACTTGCTTGCCAGTGGGTGAAGAGTTTATCTGTCCTTTTGTTTGAAAGGCTTGCGTTGCAAAAATATTTGTTGCCTATTTTTTCAAGGATAGAAGCTGTCTAAAAGTCTGCCAGTATTTTGTTATGATAATTTTTTTCGGAGCACTTATTTGTTTAAAATATGCTTCATTTTGTTCTGAAGTGAAGGATGTCCGGTATTACATTCCTCAAGGAGTGTAAACATCCTTGCATCTCTCTCCAAAAGGACAAAGAAAAACAATTGTCTTCATGAACATCTTAAGGAGTATTGCAGATATTTTTTAAAATGAGCTGGCTATTACCATTGACCAAAATAATAATAATAATCCATGTGGATAATATTTACATAACAAGTTATTAAAAATCAGTAGATTTTGCTGGAAATGGATTGGATGAAACCTTTATTGGACCAACTATGTTGACAGAATAGGACTATCCTATTGATCCCTGAGGGACGTGGGTGGCGCTCATCTCGCTTGATTGGCTGAGGGAGCCGGTGTACAGCTTCCGGGTCATGTGGCCAGCATGACTAAGCTGCTTCTGGAGAACCAGAGCAGTGCACGGAAACGCCGTTTACCTTCCCGCTGGAACGGTACCTATTTATCTACTTGCACTTTGAGGTGCTTTCGAACTGCTATTTTGGCAGGAGCAGGGACCGAGCAACGGGAGCTCACCCCGTCACGGGGATTCAAATCGCCGACCTTCTGATCGGCAAGTCCTAGGCTCTGTGGTTTAACCCACAGTGTGTCATAGTAAGATAAAAAATCAAGATACAAAAAATAAAAGCGAGAACAGCAACAACCCTAAACAACATTGCAGCCCAGGAGTCTGCTTAACAGCCTCAGCTTTTGCAGCTGGAGTCAGTCTAGGTTCTGCCCTTCCCTGGTGGGAAAAGGTCTGCAAGGCAAGGAGCAGATCTTCCGGGACTCACAGCCAAGATGGTCTCTGGCCTTTATTAGCAGCCTCAGCTTTTGTAGCTGGAGCCAATGAGGGTGTCATCCTCCCAGACAGGTGGGAAAGGATGGCAAGGCAGGGAACAGGTCTTCCAGGACTCACAGCCAAGATGGCCTCTGGCCTTTTTAACAACCTCAGCTTTTGCAGCTGGAGTCAGTCAAGGCCCTTCCCTTCCCTGTTGGGAAAAGGTTTGCAAGGCAAGGAGCAGATCTTCCAGGACTCACAGCCAAGATGGCCTCTGGCCTTTTTAGCAACCTCAGCTTTTGCAGCTGGAGTCAGTCAAGGCCCTTCCCTTCCCTGGTGGGAAAAGGTCTGCAAGGCAAGGAGCAGATCTTCCGGGACTCACAGCCAAGATGGTCTCTGGCCTTTATTAGCAGCCTCGGCTTTTGTAGCTGGAGCCAATGAGGGTGTCATCCTCCCAGACAGGTGGGAAAGGATGGCAAGGCAGGGAACAGGTCTTCCAGGACTCACAGCCAAGATGGCCTCTGGCCTTTTTAGCAACCTCAGCTTTTGCAGCTGGAGTCAGTCAAGGCCCTTCCCTTGCCAGTGTGGTGTAGTGGTTAAGAGCGGTAGTCTTGTAATCTGGTGAACTGGGCTCGCGTCTCTGCTCCTCCACATGCAGCTGCTGGGTGGCCTTGGGCCAGTCACACTTCTCTGAAGTCTCTCAGCCCCACTCACCTCACAGAGTGTTTGTTGTGGGGGAGGAAGGGAAAGGAGAATGTTAGCCGCTTTGAGACTCCTTCGGGTAGTGATAAAGCGGGATATCAAATCCAAACTCTTCTTCTTCTTCCCTGGTGGGAAAAGGTTTGCAAGGCAAGGAGCAGATCTTCCAGGACTCACAGCCAAGATGGCCTCTGGCCTTTTTAGCAGCTGGAGTCAGTGAGGATCTCACCCTCCCAGACCAGGTAGAAAAAGGACTGCAAGGCAGGGAGCAGGTCTTCCAGGACTCATAAGATGATGCTAAGTTCCAAGCAATGAGATCCACTTTTGTCTGATGCTATATAATTCTTGATGATGTGATAAGCACTTCATTTGAGAGCATTTTAATGTACTTCCTGAATTAATGAAGAAGAACTGGGAAAGGCTATAGCAAGGGGCTGCTACTATAACTAAGAATTTTAAAGTGGATCAGTCAACGGATGGAGACGTGGATATTTCCCAGGAGAGAGATGAGATTCTGAAAAACCTGTCACATTCCCTGCTCTGTTTATACGCTTCCTAGTGCCTGGTATGTAAAGACCACCCAGTTTTCCAAGACCAGAGGCCCAAATGTAACTGTGGCGGGGGACAGAGAGCCCACAACTCCTCCATTTACTTTGCTAGTGTTTATTATCTTAACTTTATTTTGGTATTTGCATCCTGTATGAATATTGCCCTGTCTTTCTTGTCCATGCTTGCTGTAGAAAATTGCATTGGCTCATCTGTAAGTGTGGAAATTTGTGGTTGGGTTTCTGTGCCATTCTTCTTTACTGTGCCCTATGGTCAGGAAAAGCGTTAATTGCCCGTGAAGATAACAGTCTTATTATCAGAATATAAAGGAATTGCACTTGTGGGCAGCATAGCTTGATTTTGGCTTGCGTAATTTAAAACCGGATAGTATTGAAACATCTCATCTTAATGGCGATGTTTTTCAAATGACTTGTTGCTTGTAGTCCTACTTTGAGTTTGTTCATATGTAATAATAATATAATAATAATTTATTATTTATACCCCGCCCATCTGGCTGAGTTTCCCCAGCCACTCTGGGCGGCTCCCAATCAGTGTTAAAAACAGTACAGCGTTACATATTAAAAACTTCCCTGAACAGGGCTGCCTTAAGATGTCTTCTGAATGTCAGGTAATTATTTATCTCTTTGACATCTGATGGGAGGGCGTTCCACAGGGCGGGCGCCACTACCGAGAAGGCCCTCTGTCTGGTTCCCTGTAGCCTCACTTCTCGCAATGAGGGAACCGCCAGAAGGCCCTTGGAGCTGGACCTCAGTGTCCAGGCTGAACGCTGGTGGTGGAGAGGCTCCTTCAGGTATACTGGGCCAGTATAGAGGGGTCTGAACACTCATCCCCCACCACCACTTTCTGGACACGGCCCAGGAGGAAGGAGCGGAACCACTGTATGACAGTGCCCCCAGCTCCCAGCCCCTCTAGACGGTCCAGAAGGATGTTATGGTCGATGGTGTCAAAGGCCGCTGAGAGATCCAGCAGAACTAGGAAACAGCTCTCACCTTTGTCCCTAGCCCGCCGGAGATCATCAATATGGTTGGATAATCCTCAGTACCAAGCAGTTGTGATGACGCCGTATGAACCAGCCGCCGTCTTCTTCTGGGCGGGGTCTAAATAAATAAAGCATTATTATTATTATTATTATTATTATTATTATTATTATTATTATCTCCAGTTCATGGTATTACCTCTGATGTGCCCAGACGTGGTAATAATAATAATAATAATAATTAATAATAATAATTATTATTATTATTAATAATTATTATTATTATTTACAGTCATACCTCGGGATAAATACGCTTCAGGTTGAGTGCTTTTGGGTTGAGGTTCGCGGTGACCCGGAAGTAACGGAGTGCGTTGCAGCCGGGTTTCGCCGCTCACGCATGCGCAGATGGTCAAAATGATGTCAGGCACATGCATGGAAGCGGCAACACGCACAGACACGCTGTCACGTCTTACGTTCTGTTCGGGATGTGAACAGGGCTCCGGAACAGATCCCGTTCGCATCCCGAGGTACCACTGTATACCGCACCCAACAAAATATTTAAAACACGATAAAACATCAAACATAAAAACTTCCCTAAACAGGGCTGCTTTCAGATGTCTTCTAAAAGTCAGATAGTTGTTTATTTCCTTGACATCTGCTGGGAGGGCGTTCCACAGGGCGGGTGCCACTACCGAGAAGACCCTCTGCCTGGTTCCCTGTAGCTTCACTTCTCGCAGTGAGGGAACCGCCAGAAGGCCCTTGGAGCTGGACCTCAGTGTCCAGGCTGAACGCTGGTGGTGGAGAGGCTCCTTCAGGTATACTGGGCCAAGGTCGTTTAGGGTTTTAAAGGTCAGCACCAGCACTTTGAACTGTGCTTGGAAACGTACTGGGAGCCAATGTAGGTCTTTCAAGACCGGTGTTATGTGGTCTCGGCTGCCGCTCCCAGTCACCAGTCTGGCTGCCGCATTCTGGGTTAGTTGTAGTTTCCAGGTCACCTTCAAAGGTAGCCCCACGTATCTGCCTGGTACACAACATGCACAACTCTAGTCCAGCTGTTCCTCTTTCTCTCTTACACACATTTACTTTTTAACTTCCATTAAGTGTTCAATAATATTTTGGAATGTCTGGGGAACAGCCAGAGCTGCAGAGCGGCGGCGGGTTTACAAGTGAAAGAAGGGAAAACCTAAAAAAAAACTTTAAAATGAAATGATCCATGTGTTTATTCATTTAGCTGTTGAAATGAAGAGCAATGAAAAGTACGTCAGAGATCTGCACTTATTAAAAGTGTATTATATTTCAGATGTTAATAATAGCATGCAGTCTCTGGGGATGGTGTGTTGCCATTTTTACTGTATTGAGTTCAAGGCTAATCAACAGCTGTTTAAGCCTCTGGAGGGAGAAAGCTGGTAACTTTTGATCTCAGGGGGAAGGACTGTAAAAATGTCAATTGATTCTTAAGGATCTTTTTGACTACACAGCACTGGAGTTCTTATTAAGGCTGCAGTCTCTGAGATTAACAAAAGCTTGAGTTGATTAGGGGACTCTTTTAATCACTGGCAGTAAACTGGTGGTTCTTTAAATTAAGGGCACATTTTCTTATGTTCTGGTGACATCTTAGTTCGGATCCGTTACTGTGACAGGGAACCAAAAAGAAAGCAAGGAATCTTGTTTTATGAGAAGCGGTTTAGCACGCCAAATCGCAAGCGATGCGGTACAAATAGGCAAATTATGTGTATGTGGAAGGCTGTTCGCACAGGTGAGTCTCCCTGTCTTGGTCAGGGAGTAAGTGATTTTTGCAAAAGCGGAGCATCGTACACCAGTATAATATACCCGTGCAAAGTCACTTTACCTATTCCCCCCCAACCCATCCAGGATTTCTGTGCAGCGAGCTGGCTATACTTGAATATTCCAGTGAATTAAAGCTTTTATTTATTTTTTTAAGCCCACTCACTTATTTAGAAACACATACTCAGTGCTGCCATAGGAACAAACCTGGGGTTGAAAAGTAGGTCCCTCAGCAGATTAAAAATGTGTAAATTAAGTTATCACCTGCTTTTTAATAGATTTTAATAGATTTCCATATTATCAAAACCTGAGTATAGGTGGCTTTTGGATATACCGCACAAAGTGCAAGAACTTTCAGTTCATTAAACTGCTAATTTAAAAGGAGAGGCCATCTTTAACCTATCCCCGGCAGCAGTGTTCAAAATTCGCCAGGCGCATTTTGCACCTGGCTATCATCTACTTGCGACCGAGTGAAGTTGCCCGGGTACCATGATGGCTCCTGACATCTCCACCATCTGGAGGTGCATGCCTGAGGATTCTTGCATCTGGACTATTTCCACACAAGTATACTCCACCCTATAGAATTCTATAAATTACCGTATTGGCCTGAATATACACTGCACCCGAATATAAGACGCACCTTTAAAATGGGGGGGGGGAGAAAAATATACCTGAATATAAGCCGCTCCATTCCTCGTGGCTGCTGGGGGGCGGGAAGCCACACTGTGTTGCCTTTCCCCTTCCTCGCTCTCTCCCCCCCCCAGCCTTAGGGGAGAGGACGGGGGACTATGGGGGGGCGGCGCAGCTTTGCCGCGCTCCTGGCACTGTTTGCCCCGCGCTCCTGGCTACGTACCGTAAGGTCACGAATATAAGCTGCACTTTAACTTTTCACGGTCGGAATTGGGGGGGGGGTGAGGCTTATATTCAGGCCAATACGGTATATATTATCTGCATAATCAGAATGAATTTCAGGAACCCAAAAGTCGCATAGGAAAATACGAGTTTCAAGCCGTATAGCCCCCAAACGGCAACTAGGCATTCCGTTTTGCAGACTGTAACCCTGGCATCCAATTTATATATCAGAGTTTCTAAGACTGCAGTATTCAATCCCACCTTTCTCCTGGGGTTGCCAACTTTATTGCAGCTATCCTGGCAGGAAAGGGACGCGGGTGGCGCTGTGGCTTAAACCACAGAGCCTAGGACTTGCTGATCGGAAGGTCGGCAGTTCGAATACCCGTGACCGGGTGATCTCCCGTTGCTTGGTCCCTGCTCCTGCCAACCTAGCAGTTCGAAAGCACATCAAAGTGCAAGTAGATAAATAGGTACCACTCCAGCGGGAAGGTAAACGGCGTTTCTGTGCGCTGCTCTGGTTCACCAGAAGCGGCTTAGTCATGCTGGCCACATGACCCGGAAGCTGTAGGCCGGCTCCCTCGGCCAGTAAAGCGAGATGAGCGCCGCAACCCCAGAGTCGGCCACGACTGGACCTAATGGTCAGGGGTCCCTTTACCTTTACCTTTATCCTGGCAGGAAGAGTGCTTAACACCCCCCCATGCCCTGATCCTTATCTGTATCTTTCCCTTTCAAAATTCCATACACATGCCTCCTGGTGCCGTTTGTGTTGCCATACAGTGCAGTGCAAATGGTTTAAAAAGAAGACGTTTAAAACAGACTTAATAATACAGCGTCAGCATGCCAAGAGGAATTCAGTGAAAGCTGTTCTACGTTAATCCAACCCAGCTGCCATATGTCTGTGAAAATATTTGCATTATCAGGGGCAGGGAAATATTTCAGATTCTTAAAGACTAGCATCAGATGAATCAGTATTAGAAATTCACAAGCAACAGCATCGGATCAAGGCAACTAGGTGCCCAGATTATTCTAGGCAATTTAACCTATTAAATGTTTCTGTTCTTGGCATAGAATGTTCAGTTCTGATTAATCAAACATCAAATTCTTAGTTTTGCAATTGTAAAGGGTTCCCATGATACTTTCTAAAAGACAGAAATATATATAAAGCGTATGAAATAGTCTCTAAACATCCAAATGTCATAGCACATTGACAATATGTCATTCTGCCCCTCACTTCAATATTTGAGAAATATGCAGAATTTTAAGTCGGAAATCACAATAACAGCAAGTTATATTTTTGGTTAATTTTAAACCTTGAGCACCGGAAATAAAATGTTGTCTCGAATGTAGCACAGGGCTATATCGCGTTCATATATTTTACAGATTCAGAATTGCTATTTTGTTGTATGATTGGCAGTGTGGTTAATTGTGTGCAAGGAGATTCTAACAAAGTTGGTTGCGTTTTCATTTAAAACAGAAAATGTTTGGAAAACAGCAATCTGCTCTTTTCCATCACCAGTCTGTTGCAGGAATACAAACATCAGGCTGGCCCAAAGAACCTAGAACCAATGTTGCTTGCAAAGTTCATTTAACCTCTTGTTGGTGATTTATGCACCTTTGCAATAAAGGCATCCTTTATATCTTGCTGTCTCTTTGTAGTTCTGCAATTTGATGAAGGCCTCCTATGAAGTGATAAGCATTTTCAGCCTTAAATAGTCCAGATATAATGTTGCCAACCTTCTTCAAATCATGGTTTGACCATGAACTTGGTTTTGTGGCAGCGCTCAGGCAGCTGACAAGTGCATCTTTATCTTCCAGGAACACAAACAAATTGTGAAGTACTGAAAACAGTAATTGTGGATTGCTTAAGAATAAATCAAGGGACGGTGTGTGTTTTTGTTAGCTATCAGCAAGAAAAATGCTAACAGTTCTGCGTCAGCCCTGTGGTCTGCTAGCGTTTTGGTTCTCGGCGAAATTCTCATTTGGCCCAAAGAAATTGTCATGCAGATTATCATGTTATAGGAGTTATTCTTTTTGAACACTTCTCTCAGATCATTTAGGCGCTATTTAGTTTCAGGAGTAGCACGTACTCCCTGGAACTCCCTGCTTATTGATATTCTTCCTCCTCTTTGGCGATCACTCGTAGCTGAGTAAGATTGTCTTCCATAACACGGTTTTAACAGTGAGTCCGTAAGTGACCCTGGAGGCCAATTCTGGATCCACACGTCCTTCCACAGTGGGGACATAGGTTTCTGGGCGGGAGTTGATCACGGTGAGGGTTTGCCAAGCGTGTCTTCCTCTTAGTGCGTTTCTCCCTTTCATCCTGAGTTTGAGCATCTTCAAAGGCTGTTCTCCAATTGGAGCGCTCGCAGGCCAGTGTTTCCCAGTTGTCGGTGTTCATACTACATTTTTTTTTTAGATTTCCCTTGAGAGAGTCTTTAAACCTCTTTTGTTGACCACCAGCATTCTGCTTTCCATTCTTAATTTGGGAATAGAGTAGTTGCTTTGGAAGATGATAATCAGGCATCCGCCCAACATGACTAGTGCAACAAAGTTGATGTTGAAGAATCATTGCTTTGACACTGGCAATCTTTGCTTCTTCCAGGACACTGGCATTAGTTTGCCTGTCTTCCCAAGTGATGCATACAAATTTTGGAGACACTGTTGATGGAATCTTTCAAGGAGTTAGTGATGGCGTTCATAAGTGGTCCATGTTTCACAAGCATACAGTAAGGTTGGTAGGACAATAGCTTTGTAAACAAGCTTTTTGGTTTCCCTGTGAGTATCCTGATCCTCAAGTACTCTGCACTTCAGTCGGGAGAAAGCTGCTCCCTGCTTTTTGATATTAGGCAGGTGCCTTCACTGCATAGTTTTCAGCACCTGCTAAAACATTTTTTGTTTAGGCAAGCCTAAATTATTTTAACATGCACTTTTATTTTATGATGTATCTCTTCATTTTTCACTACCACAGAGCAGCTTTCAGTTGCGAAGAGAGATTGTTTGGGCAGCGTTTCGCCCTCCCTCCTTTCTCCTCCCTTTACTCTTTCCGATTAGAGTGGAAAAACTTTTTTCTCTCTCAGTGAGGGTATTGCCATGCGCTGAAAGTCTGTCTTCATTGTATAGCTGAGCCATTTTGCCCCAGAACCCTTAATCCCTACTCTTGTATTCTTTCTTATCCTGGCATCTTTGTCTTATGAGTTCTGTTCCGGACACCATTGTTTAAGAGCCCCTTTGTATGTGTACAACTGAGGAAGATGCTTAAAGCATGGGTAGGCAAACTAAGGCCTGGGGGCCGGATCCAGCCCAATCACCTTCTAAATCCGGCCCGCGGACGGTCCGGGAATCAGCATGTTTTTACATGAGTAGAATGTGTCCTTTTACAGTGGTACCTTGGGTTACAAACACTTCAGGTTACAGACTCCGCTATCCCGGAAGTAGTACCTCGG
Source organism: Podarcis raffonei (assembly GCF_027172205.1). NCBI lineage: Eukaryota > Metazoa > Chordata > Lepidosauria > Squamata > Lacertidae > Podarcis > Podarcis raffonei. Next base: position 76,757,620 of record NC_070608.1, read on the forward strand.
GTTAAGAACTTTACCTCAGGATGAGGACAGAAATCGCGCAGCGGCTGCATGGCAGCAGTGGGAGGCCCCATTAGCTAAAGTGGTACCTCAGGTTAAGAATGGTGTCAGGTTAAGAATGGACCTCTGGGACGAATTAAGTTCGTAACCAGAGGTACCACTGTATTTAAAATGCATCTCTGGGTTATTTGTGGGGCATAGGAATTTGTTCATTCCCCCCCTCCCCAATATAGTCCGGCCCCCTCCACAAGGTCTGTGGGACAGTGGACCGGCCCCTTGCTGAAAAAGTTTGCTGACCCCTGGCTTAAAGCATGCAGAAGCCTTTCAGTCTCAGGCTTGCCATGGAAAGGAAGGGGTGAAACATACCTAAGGAGAAGCAGATTAAGGCAATGTAACAGAAATCTATGAGATTTCATTGATGCTAGCAGGGGGTAGAGGAAGGGAGACAGCTTCATGTGCAGGAAGGGGCTGTTCTCTTTCCTAAACTTATGCTTATGAAATGTCAAAGATCCCAAGGTGCAAATAAACCACCACCACTGAGGGCTGGGCGATACCCAGTTATAAACATCACAATATAGTGGTACCTCGGGTTACATACACTTTAAGTTACAGACTCTGCTAACCCACCTCGGGTTAAGAACTTTGCTTCAGGATGAGAACAGCACCTGAGAAATAGCACCTCGGGTTAAGAACTTTGCTTCAGGATGAGAACAGAAATCGTGCTCCGGCGGCACGGAGGCAGCAGGAGGCCCCATTAGCAAAAGTGGTGCTTCAGGTTAAGAACAGTTTCAGGTTAAGAATGGACCTCCGGAACGAATTAAGTACTTAACCTCAGGTACCACTGTATAGCCAGCTCGCTGCACAGAAATCCTGGACGGGTTTGTTTTTAAGCCCCCTCACTTATTTAGAAACACATACTCAGTGCTGCCATAGGAACAAATCTGGGATTAAAAAGTAGGGCTGTCAGCAGATTGAAAATGTGTAAATTAAGTTATCATCTGCTTTTAAATATATTTCCATATTATCAAAAGCTCAGTATAGGTGGCTTTTGGATATACTGCACACAGTGCAAGAACTTTCAATTCATTTTTTAAAAAAATATATCTTTATTGTTTTAAAATAGATACATTTATGCCAGGAAAGCAAACCAACCAACAAACAAACATACAATCAATCAAATAAACAAACAAACTGTAAATTGACAAACAGACAATAGCAATATATGAAACAACACAATTTTTATAACTAACATCATTTGTACTCCCAATGATGTGAACGATTGTAAAACTTATAAAACAAGAAATTAGAAATGACTTCCAGTTAGTCTCACTGTATTTTATCTGTTGATTATCTTATATCGCACAGTTACATATTTCTTACATAGTTTCTCTTAACTTCCCTACAAACTTATATTTATACAAAGGAAGGTTCAGTCTAATTCTGCCCAGAAGTTTCCTTTTATACCGTAATTTTTAAAGTATTATTTTAAAAAATCTCCAACCCTTATAGACTATTCATTTTGTTTGGCCTCTTATCCTTCCTGTCGTCTTTGCTAGCTGCAGGTATTCTACCATTAGGATTTGCCAATCCGCCGTGTTAGTTATTGCTGTATTTTTTTCCAATTTCTTTTTTTTTTTTTTTAAATAAATTTTTATTAATTTTTCAACACATATTAAGTAACAATACAAAACAATACAAAAACAAACACACATATAAACATGTATAATTTCTTAACCTTCTTTTCCTTAAACCTTCTTTCAGCGACTTCCCCATACCTCCTTTTTCTGCATCCTTGTTTTAAATTTTTCCAGCAACCTCTAATTTTATTTACTTATGGCACTTCCTTTAAATCCTTTTTCCCATGTCCAATTGTTTATCGCTGCAATTCTATTTTACATTACTCAAAACATTTTAACACTCATTAATTTTACAACAGTTCTTAAGGTAAACTTTAAATTTCTTCCAGTCTTCTTCCACCGTCCCTTTCCCTTGGTCTCGGATTCTGCCAGTCATCTCAGCCAATCCCATGTAGTCAATCACCTTCGTCTGCCATTCTTCCAGTGTGGGTAGTTCTTGTGTCTTCCAGTACTTTGCTAAAAGTACTCTTGCTGCTGTTGTCGCATACATAAAAAACATCCTATCTTTCTTTGACACCAATTGGCCTACCATGCCCAAGAGAAAGGCCTCTGGTTTCTTCACAAAAGTGCATTTAAGCACCTTTTTCATTTCATTATAGATCCTTTCCCAGAAAGCCTTAATCTTTGGGCATGTCCACCAAAGGTGGTAAAAAGTACCTTCAGTTTCATTACATTTCCAGCATTTGTTATTGGGCAAATGGTAAATTTTTGCAAGCTTGACTGGGGTCATGTACCACCTATAAATCATTTTCATAATATTCTCTCTTAAGGCATTACATGCCGTAAACTTTATACCGGTGGTCCATAACTGTTCCCAGTCTGCAAACATAATGTCATGTCCAATGTCCTGTGCCCATTTAATCATAGCTGATTTAACCATCTCATCCTGTGTATTCCATTTCAACAGCAAGTTATACATTCTTGACAAATTCTTAGTACTGGGTTCCAAAAGCTCTGTTTCTAATTTCGACCTTTCCACCTGAAAGCCAATTTTCCTGTCCTGTTTAAAAACTTTGTTTATCTGGTAATAATGGAGCCAATCTCTTACTTTGGACTTCAATTTCTCATAACTTTGCAATTTAACTTTTCCCTCCTCATACTCTATAATTTCCCAATATTTCGGCCATTTAGATTCCATGTTTAATTTTTTCACTTCCTTAGCTTCCATCGGTGACAACCACCTGGGTGTTTTGTTTTCCAACAAGTCTTTATATCTAATCCATACATTATATAGGGCTTTTCTAACAATATGATTTTTGAAACCTTGGTGGATCTTGACCTTGTCGTACCATATATATGCATGCCAGCCAAATCTATTATTAAACCCTTCCAAGTCCAAAATGTCTGTATTTTCAAGAAGCAGCCAGTTTTTCAGCCAGCACAATTTCTTGCTACTAAGATTATGGCCGCTGTTATCCCATAAGAACTTTCAATTCAGTAAACTTCTAATTTAAAAGGAGAGGCCATCTTTAACCTATTTCCGGCAGCGGCGTTCAAAATTCGCCAGACGCATTTTGCACCTGGCTATTAGCCTCTTGGGACCGAGTGAAGATGCCTGGGTCCCAGGATGACTCCTGACATCGCTATCGTCTGGAGGTACATGCCTGAGGATGCTGTCCGTCACAAAACAAAGTTGTTAGGGAGGGTGCACATCTCTAATAGTTGTGCCTTTTTTAAAGGGGTTCTCTCTCCAGTGTTGGTTAGTGTGTTTTTTAAGGAAATTGATCAATACCCTGGGAGAGAGGTGATGCCGACTGCCACCGACCTCTTTGTTGTTGTTGTTTAGTCGTTTAGTCGTGTCCGACTCTTCGTGACCCCATGGACCAGAGCAGGCCAGGCACTTCTGTCTTCCACTGCCTCCCGCAGTTTGGTCAAACTCATGCTGGTAGCTTCGAGAACACTATCCAACCATCTCGTCCTCTGTCGTCCCCTTCTCCTTGTGCCCTCCATCTTTCCCAACATCAGGGTCTTTTCCAGGGAGTCTTCTCTTCTCATGAGGTGGCCAAAATATTGGAGTCTCAGCTTCAGGATCTGTCCTTCCAGTGAGCACTCAGGGCCGATTTCCTTCAGAATGGATAGGTTTGGTCTTCTTGCAGTCCATGGGACTCTCAAGAGTTTCCTCCAGCACCATAATTCAAAAGCATCAATTCTTCGGCGATCAGCCTTCTTTATGGTCCAGCTTTCACTTTTATACATCACTACTGGGAAAACCATAGCTTTTACTATACGGACCTTTCTTGGCAAGGTGATGTCTCTGCTTTTTAAGATGCTGTCTAGGTTTGTCATTGCTTTTCTCCCAAGGAGCAAGACGTCTTTTAATTTCGTGGCTGCTGTCACCATCTGCAGTGATCATGGAGCCCAAGAAAGTAAAATCTCTCACTGCCTCCATTTCTTCCTCTTCTATTTGCCAGGAGGTGATGGGACCAGTGGCCACGATCTTCATTTTTTTGATGCTGAACTTCAGACCATATTTTGCACTCTCCTCTTTCACCCTCAATAAAAGGTTCTTTAATTCCTCCTCACTTTCTGCCATCAAGGTTGTGTCATCTGCATATCTGAGGTTGTTGATATTTCTTCCGGCAATCTTAATTCCAGTTTGGGATTCATTCAGCCCAGCCTTTCACATGATGAATTCTGCATATAAGTTAAATAAGCAGGGAGACAATATACAGCCTTGTCGTACTCCTTTCCCAATTTTGAACCAATCAGTTGTTCCATATCCAGTTCTTACTGTAGCTTCTTGTTGGGAATCCATAAAAGGAGAAATGTCTTTTGGGTGAAGAGTGAAAGGACGGCAATTCAGACCGAGCCCAGTGATCACAAAAGGGTGGGAAATGGTGTTTGTGTGCTCTCCCATATACACCTCACTGCAAGCTGCAGCCCAGGTGCCCAGCTCCACTTCCGGCAACTTGTATGATTATTGTTCTTTTATTATTATTTTTTAAAGAGCCAGTTGGCAAAGAGAAGGGAAGCAGCTGTGTCTCCCAGGCAGCAGCTGTCTGCTGATAACCGAATCAGCCAGGCTTTGACAGGCAGCTGTAAGTGTCCGTCAGCTTTTATCTCTCCAGCTACTGCTGTTGTCCTTATTGCTCTGTCAGCAGCCAAGGCTGCTTGAATTCGGAGGGAGAGACTTGAGTGGACGGAAACAATAAGCCAGTCTCCGGGCAAGTGTGTGCCTGCACAAGTTGCCGGCTCTTTCAGGCGAAGGGAAAAGTCTTGGCAACATGGGTGCTTGTCGATGGTTGTTTGGTCCACTTATCTCAGTGTGGTAGCTGAGTTCTTCCCATTTGTAATGGTCGTGATAAATATGCATGGGGACCCGTGGAAAAACTGCAGGAAGAAGAGGGAGATCTCCCTAGTTCTGTCTTCCCCTTCATGTTAGAAATTCAGATACATAAGCTAGGCGCCAAATGGCTCCTTAAACTAAGATTACAGTGGCCAAAATGGAAGGACTAGTTGCCATTTTTGAGCAACTTTTGACTCTAAAGTCTTATTTTTCAAAGGATGGACTGGCTGATCGATTCTCAGTTAAACATCTGGCTAGTTCAAATGACACTGCCCTTATCTTGTGTGTGTGTGTGTGTGTGTGTGTGGATTAAATTTCCTGTTTTACAATTTTGAATACTCATTTAAACATCCTTAAAATATCGATGACTTCCCTTCTCTTTTCATAGATCATTTTGCATACCATAAATCCCTACATACAGTGGTACCTCGGGTTACATACGCTTCAGGTTACATACACTTCAGGTTACAGACTCCGCTAACCCAAAAATAGTGCTTCAGGTTAAGAACTTTGCTTCAGGATGAGAACAGAAATTGTGCTCTGGCGGCGCGGCAGCAGCAGGAGGCCCCATTAGCTAAAGTGGTGCTTCAGGTTAAAAACAGTTTCAGGTTAAGTACGGGCCTCCAGAACGAGTTAAGTACTTAACTTGAGGTACCACTGTATTTTACATAAACTGAACCATTCAGAATTCCATTATTACATCAATCAAAACTTATTTACACTGTTGAATTTTTCTTAATGCTGCCAACGTTTTCAAGTGTACACAATTCCCCCCCATATATTCAGTAAACATTTCCCAATCTTCTGTAAACCTATGTTCTTCTTGTTCTCTTATTCTGTATGTTAGGTCTGCAAGCTACACATATTCCATCAGCTTAAGTTGCCATTATTTTTCTAGTTGAGACCTCGCTCGTTTTCCATTTTGGGGCTAACAAGACATGGGCATACACAAATAACCTTCTCTGCCCTTTTCTTGTGTCTTGTCTTGGGATCTATAAAATCATTTATAAACCTGGCAGGCTCCGAGGATTTCAGAAGCCTATTGGTTTTGAGAAATTGCATAGAACAGTGGTTTTCAGCCAGTGTGCCGTGGCACCTTGGGGTGCCTTGAATGATGGTCAGGGCTGCTGCAGTCAACACTGGTCTCTGTCCCTCTTTCCTTCCCCCATTCCTCTGATGTCCTCTGGCATCTCTGCCTCCCAAAGGCTTGCATGGCTGTTTGTTGCAGCAGCCCTGACTACAAACTCCGCAGGCGAATGTATCCTCTGGGGCTGGCCAGTGGGTGCTGGTTGCCAGGAGTCGAGGTGGCTCAGAGACTGGGGTGGCTGCCTGGAGGCCAGTCTCTGTTGGGCGACTAAGGCTGGGTGAATCTTCTTCCCAGGCCCCTGTGGGGCAGTGAATGGAGGCATCTCTCTTTGGGGCAGGGGCTGCTGCAGCTGCCGGACGGATTCCCAAGGAGAAGGGGAAGAGGCTGAGGTACCACTCCACAAGGGAGAGTGTTTGAAGAAGAAGCTTCCAGCTCTGCAGGCAAGGGGTGACAGAACTGGGCTCCTGAGCCCCATAGGGGTGCCGCAGAAAGAAGGTAGCTGGTCAAGGGAACCGTGGACCTTTGGCACAGAATCATAGAGTTGGAAGGGTCCACGAGGGCCATCCAGCCCAACCCCCTGCAATGCAAGAATCTTTTGGCCCACGTGGGACTCGAACCCATGACTGATATGACGACTGTCTTGCCAGAGTGGTGCATGCTCTAGTTATCTCCCGCTTGGACTACTGTAATACGCTCTATGTGGGGCTACCTTTTAAGGTGACTCGGAAACTGCAATTAATCCAGAATGCGGCAGCTAGACTTGTGACTGGGAGTGGCCGCCAAGACCATATAGCACCGGTCCTGAAAGATCTTCATTGGCTCCCAGTACGTTTCCGAGCACAATTTAAAGTGTTGGTGCTGACCTTTAAAGCCCTAAATGGCCTCGGTCCTGTACAGTGGTACCTCAGGTTACATACGCTTCAGGTTACAGACTCTACTAACCCAGAAATAGTACCTCGGGTTAAAAACTTTGCTTCAGGATGAGAACAGAAATCGTTCTCTGGCGGCGCGGCCGCAGCAGGAGGCCCTATTAGCTAAAGTGGTGCTTCAGGTTAAGAACAATTTCAGGTTAAGAACGGACCTCCGGAATGAATTAAGTACTTAACCCGAGGTACCACTGTATACCTGAAGGAGCATCTCCACCCCCATTGTTCAGCCTGGACACTGAGGTACAGCTGCAAGGGCCTTCTCGGTAGTGGCACCTGCCCTGAGGAACACCCTCCCATCAGATGTCAAGGCAATAAGCAACTATTTTACTTTTAAAAGACAACTGAAGGTGGCCCTGTTTGGGGAAGTTTTTAATGTCTGACGCTGCATTGTTTTTAATATTTGGTTGGAAGCCACCCAGAGTGGCTGGGGAGAGCCAGCCAGATGGGCGGGGTATAAATAATATATTATTATTATTATTATTATTATTATTATTATTATTATTATTATTAGAGTCTCGTGCTCTGCTGACTGAGCTATCCCAGCTGCATTCAAGAGATTATACATCAGCTCCGTAAGGAAACGTGGAAGGTACTCGTGGCTGTTTGAAGTTAGCGAACTGCAAACTTTCCAGCAGGCTTGTTGATTTTGCTCTCCGTGCAGAGACAATAACAAAGTATATAACCCAACATTGTCCCCATTGTATGCAGGCCACAACAGGCACAAAGTGTGCACTAAGCCGAAGGGCACTCATATCTTTAAATGTATACTAAAAGAGAAATGACGTCCGCCTTTCAATTACTGTTCCTATTACTGTTAAGATAAGAAACGTTTAAAAGAACTGGTTATAAATTGCTACTTGAGTTTCTAACGTGTCGCTACCAGTTGGATGAAGAAAAAGGGAGAAAGGAAGGCAACTTTAATGGTGCAATCCTTGAGCACGTTTTCAAGATTCCTGCTGCAAACACGAGAGCTGAAAGCTTGTTCTCATCCTTAAAAGCTTTTTCACATATATATCAGTTTTCGGATTCTGTGAAGTTCAGTGCATGCACCGTCATGCAGCGTATTAAAAACATTCTGCCTATGGCCAGCCCTGTACTTGTGCAGTATATATTTATATAATTTCAATCCAAGTCCTTTGAGTAAGAAGAGATGTTCTGAAACTAGCTCCCTTGGCGTACAAATGAAAGCTTGTCTTGCTCCTCTCCCACCCCACCTGCTCAAAATTTTTCCTTTACATTTTCTTAGGGGGGCGCGGTAAGGAGGACATTGGAATGTTTGTTCTCAAGCCATGAAAGAATTAAAGTTTTCTTTTTTTTTTTTTTTTATAATATTTTTTATTACGTTTCTTTCCAAATTTTATACATTACAAACAAGGAGTTTACAAGAAACCATTTTTTTTTTTTTTAACAAAAATCCCAAATTGGACTTCCCCACCCCTTCCGATTCTGCGTTCTTTATATTAACAATGTCAGCAATTTGTTACCTTATGTCATACCTTATTGTAACTTTTACATGTTATGTATCTATATTCAATGTATTATGTCAGAATTTTTATACCTTTAAAATAAACGTAACATGTTCAATTTCATATTATCTCCTTTTCTCTTTTATCACTTAGTTTACTATTTACTTAATCATAATTGCTAAAGCGTATCATTTTCAAATCATGCACCATCTTAAGATTCATACAGTTTGTAATACTTTTGCAAGTAGTCTTTAAACTTTTTCCAGTCCACCTCAATTGTTTCTACATCCAAATCTCGGATTCTGCCGGTCAGTTCAGCTATCTCCATGTAGTCCATCAACTGCGTCTGCCATTCCTCCAGCGTGGGTAAATCTTGTGTCTTCCAGTTCTTTGCGATGAGTATTCTTGCTGCTGTACTAGCATACATAAACAAAGTTCTGTCCTTCTTTAACACTTTCTGGTCTACCATGCCCAACAGGAAGGCCTCTGGTTTCTTGGGAAAGGTATACCTAAATACCTTTTTCAACTCATTGTAAATCATTTCCCAGAAAGCCTTAACCTTTGGGCATGTCCACCAGAGGTGAAAGAAAGTCCCCTCTGCTTCCTTACACTTCCAACATTTATTGTCAGACAGGTGATGTATCTTAGCTAACTTGACTGGGGTCATGTACCACCGGTATATCATTTTCATAATGTTTTCCTTCAAGGCCATACTGGCCGTAAATTTCATTCCGGTGTTCCATAACCTTTCCCAGTCTTCAAACATAATGTTGTGTCCAACATCCTGTGCCCATTTAATCATAGCAGATTTAACTGTCTCATCCTGTAAATTCCACATAAGCAGCAAGTTATACATCCTAGATAACAGCTTTGTCTTTGGTTCTAACAATTCTGTCTCTAATTTCGACTTTTCCACCTGGAAACCAACTTTTTTGTCCATTTTGAAAACCTCTTGAATTTGAGCATAATGTAGCCAGTCTCGCACCTTATTTTTTAGTTTGTCCTGGCTCTGCAACTTCCAATTGTCTCCAATTTTTTCAGTCAATTCCCAATATTTCGGCCAATAGGCCTCCATATTGGGTCTTTTTCGGGCCTTGGCCTCTAAAGTTTTCTTTCTTAATGCACCTCAGCGAAGCAGGAGACTTGTTTTTGTGAAGGCTTGCCAGATTTTAAGAGTTTGGAGAGAGCCCATGCGTTGTGCCATAAATCTGAACGTCACTTGCAATTTTGCATATGTGACGCGGTGAATTGGATTCAGCTGTTCTTACGGCTGCCGATACCGTTTTTTCAGATCCTTTTCGGATTGTAACTTGAGTGAAAACAGCCATCTGTTCACTGGGGGGTGATCTCCATCTTTCTCGCGAGTCGCACGACTGGATCTGACTCTGCCTGCGTGGGCTGCTTGCGGGAAATAGAAAAAGGAAAGTCATGGTGTTTGCTTTACATTTGGGTGTACAAACGGCTAATTCCTGTGTTTTTGTGTTTCTCATTGTAGGGAGCACGGGTTTGGTTGCGAGAAAATGGCCAGCATTATCCAAGTACTGTAATTTCCTGTGCGGAGGGAATTGTTGTGTTCAGGACGGATTATGGCCAGGTAAATATATCTATTCTAAAGACTTTTTATTTATTTTTAAAGATATATAAAGTAAAACTCAGTGTGCTAGCAACTCTCCCCCTCTAAATGCTGGAGTGTTCTCATACATAGTTTATTCCAACTTTTCAACCAATCTTTTGTCTCTAGACTTGGTGCATTTCCCCCCCCCCCAATTTATTTTACCACCACCTGTAATGATTTAGCTCCCCAGCATGACAAAGGTGTGTTTTGCTGTAAAGGTATTCAGCTAAGAGGTCAGTTTGGGGCAGAAATCCCCATACTTGTGTGCTGCGGAGAATAATATACCCTGCTAGGGCACTGCGAGAAAGGAAGACTTCTGTGAGCCACAGAGAATTTCAGAGGAGCCTACCTGCTATGCCTCTGCATGAGTTACTGCTCTGCTTTTTGCTTCCGTCCTCTCAACCTTCATGGTGTGTGTACAATACTTCTTCTGACCTGCATTTAAGGAAGGCTGCTACATCCCCCCGTCCATCTCTGTCTGACTCACTGCTTTCGGATAGTCTACTGCTGGTCTGAACCCCAGGGGCAAGTACCTCAGAAAGCGTACATTTGGGAATGTTCAGGGTAGCAAGAGAGGATATATTGTATATTAATATCCTTCCTACCTTGCACTAGCAAGTTCCTTTATGCAGCAGAGTTACATTCCCCCTTTTGCATGCATAGCAGATAGCTGGTGAGCCTCTCACTAGTATACAATTTAATCTGTCTCAGATTGAATTGTACGTTCCTGGTAGGTTCCCTTGAATCCCTCTTAAAAGAATAAAAATGCCACAATCTTATTCAAAGTCAATAAAAGAAGTTTACTAACATCAGTTCGCAGTTGGATTCCTGAAGGCAGACTTAGTTACAAATATGTACATGTGGGTCTATCCCATACGGAGGAACAATTCCAGTCCTTCTGCTAGCTGAGAGCTAGCAGTGCTGTCCTAGCTAAAAGCTGGTCAAACAAAGAAGGAAGTCAAAAAGAAGGAAGGGTGCTGCGTGACTCGTCCTTTTGTTACCTGGACAGGTAAGGTCACGCCCACCTTCTGTCGCATGCAAAAGGAAGGATGCTTTAGCCAGGAGGAACAGGAAGTTTTGACTGGCTGAACCAAACATTCCCTCGCATGTCTTCTCTAGCGTTACAAGGAATGTTGTACTTGACTGCTTCTCGTGGATCAGATCCTGCAATACGGTTCCTACACATATGCCTCCGAAACTGCATCTCTTTGGGGGTGAAAGGCAAATCTACTTCTAAGTGATTCTGAAAAAAGTTGTACTGTGGGAGCCCAGCTGTGGCTCAATACAGTGGACGCTTGGGTTGCAAACGTGATCCGTGCAGGATGCACATTCGCAACCTGCAGTAGCGTGTCCGCGCGCGCGTGGGTTGTGATTCGGCGCTTATGCGCAAAGCGTGATTTAGCGCTTCTGCGCATGCGCAACTCCCGAAACCCAGAAGTAACCCGTTCTGGTACTTCCGGGTTTTGGCGGGTCCGTAACCTGAAAAAACGCTACCTGAAGCGTCTGTAACCCGAGGTATGACTGTAACCCACTTGTTTTTGCTGCCTGCCTGGCAGCATCTGTGGGATGCAGGTGGCGCTGTGGGTTAAACCACAGAGCCTAGGACTTGCATATCAGAAGGTCAGCAGTTCAAATCCCTGCGACGGGGTGAGCTCCCGTTGTTCAGTCCCTGCTCCTGCCAACCTAGCAGTTCGAAAGCACATCAAAATGCAAGTAAATAAATAGGTACCGCTCTGGCGGGAAGGTAAACGGCGTTTCCGAGCACTGCTCTGGTTCGCCAGAAGCGGCTTAGTCATGCTGGCCACATGACCCGGAAGCTGTACGCCGGCTCCCTCGGCCTATAAAGCGAAATGAGTGCCACAACCCCAGAGTTGGCCACGACTGGACCTAATGGTCAGGAGTCCCTTTACCTTTACCTTTACCTGGCAGCCTCTGTAAGGCCATAATGCATACCTGTTGGGCTGTTTGCTGGAAGGGTTACAGTTTGCACAGTCGTGCTTTACAGAACTCACCGACTCCAATTTCTTTGCACTGTCCCTCTGTTGCTCACTTTCGTGAAAATCTATATATTTTAATTGAAAGTTACTTTAAAAGACTCTATAAAGCATGCAAAATACCTTATCCTTTTGCAAACGATTCAAGGTTTTTTGTTTAGCAACAGAATTCAGATGGGGAGAAGCATGGGACACACTCTCACAAAAAGAGGAATGCACACAGCCCTATCGCATTAATTGCATCCTACACCTTTAACAAAGAAATGGATGCAAAACCTATTCCGTGTTGCAGAGTTCATTTCTAGACATAGTAAATTCAGGCTCGCTTCTCAGGTTGCTTCTGAAAGGTGCCTGGGGCGCCCTGAGGAACGTTCGCTCTTGTCGGGAGATTTATTTTATTTATTTGAGGTACTTGCCATTGCGATCTGCCCTTTGCTCAAGCTTCCCAGAGTGGCACACAGTAAACCTTGAATTTGTGTTCAGCAGTAAAAATGCGAAACAAAATAAATCAAACAATACCACAAAATCCGATAGCAGTTGCTGTTAAAAAAGGCAGTGGAAAGCAGAATGAAATATCGCCATGCACTTCATCCCTCCCCAGAGATGCAGGATTTGTTACTCCCGAGCTGTGATGACTTAACTTTGGAAAATAATATGTGTATTTCTGGTCCTTTTGTTGTTATTTATATGTCACCCGTTGGTGCATTTATAAAAAGTAGTTTTTGCAAAAAATAGGCATATGGGGCTTTGCCCACAAGGAGGTTAAGCGTGTGTGTGTGTGTAAATAATTTTCTGTTTTACAATTTAAAATACTCATTTAAACATCCTTAAAATATCAATGACTTCCCTTCTTCTCCTTTCATGGTTTCATTTTGCATATCATAAATCCCTGCATATTTTCCATAAACTAAACCAGTCAGTATTCCATTATTACATCCATCAAAACTTATTTACACTGTTGAATTTATCTTAATACTGCCAACATTTTCAGGTGCACACAATCCCCCCTCCAATATACAGTAAACATTTTCCAATCTTCTCTAAACATATGTTCTTCTTGTTCTCTTATTCTGTATGTTAAGTCTGCAAGTTGTGCATATTCTGTCAACTTAAGTTGCCATTCCTCTTTGGTTAAATGTTGATAGTGGCACATAGAAGCCAGCAGGGGGAAGGGGAAGTGAGAGATAGTTCAGTTGATAAAGCATGAGACTCTTAATCTCAGGGTCGTGGAGCCCACCCTGGGCAGCAGATTCCTGCAGTGCAGGGGGTTGGCCCTACGGGACCGCCTCTCCTGGTATGCCCTGCGGAGGACCTTAAGGTCCACAAATGACAACACCTTGGAGGTCCCAAGTCGGAAGGTGGTTAGATTGGTCTCAACTAGGGCCAGGGCCTTTTCAGCACCGGCCCCGACTTGGTGGAACGCTCTGTCACAAGAGACTAGGGTCCTGCAGGACTTGACATCTTTCCGCAGGGCCTGCAAGACAGAGCTGTTCCGTCTGGCCTTTGGTTTGGACTCAGTCTGACCCTCATGTTTCCCTCCCCTTATGGTTTTGATCTATGGGCTGCTATTAAAATGAGGCTGCATTTTAAATTATATTTTAACCTGTGTTTTAAATTGGTTTATTTATTTATTTTATTTATTTATTGGAATTTTACTGGTGTTCGCTGCCCTGAGCCCGGCTCTGGCTGGGGAGGGCGGGGATAAAAATAAATTATTATTATTATTATTATTATTATTATTATTATTATTATTATTATTAAATGACCCTTGGGGGGTCCCTTCCAACTCTACAGTTCTAGGATTCTAGGAACGAAGGAAGGAAGAAATACCAGTAACAGAATGGAAGTCTAGGAGAGGCAAAGGTAATCAGGAATAAACATGAGCAGTTACACATACTTAAGTTTTATTGTTACTGCTTTCCGAGCTTTTCCGACTGTCTGAGATAAATGCCTGTACAATTCTGACATGGTACGATGATGTATCTTTTTCTATATAATAATTTTTATTTGGTTTTACAAATATAAAATTATAACAATACAGTCATACACTTCCACATTTACAGATTCTTCCGAATCCCTAGACTTCTCCCCGCCCCTCCATGGTCCCTATTATTAAACTTTTTCTACTGCATCTTTCCAATAATCTATGTTTTATATAACTCCATTGTCTCCGTAGTACTCGCGGCATTACAAGTGTTATTGTAACCCTGCTAATGTTTTCATCTGCTTACAGCAAGGTAAATTATAAATTTTCCCCATTCTTTGTTAAAGTTCTGGTCTTCTTGGTTCCTGAGCTTTGTGGTCAACTTTGCCATTTCGGCATAGTCCAACAGTTTGATTTGCCATTCTTCTCTGGTAGGGACTTTATCTTCTTTCCATCTCTGGGCTAATAGCATCTGGGCAGCTGTCGTTGCATATATATAAAGTCTTCTCTGCTCCCTTGGAATATCTGCACCTACAATTCCCAATAAAAAAGCCCCTGGTTGTTCTTGGTTTTTTTACAGTTACCTTAAGTTAATTTAAACACTTTTTTCATCTCTTATATATCATTTCCCAGAATGCTTTTATTACCCTTTGTTGTTGTTTAGTCATTTACTCGTGTCAGACTCTTCGTGACTCCATGGACCAGAACACGCCAGGCACTCCTGTCTTCCACTGCCTCCCGCAGTTTGGTCAAACTCGTGCTGGTAGCTTCGAGAACAGTGTCCAACCATCTCGTCCTCTGTCATCCCCTTCTCCTTGTGCCCTCCATCTTTCCCAACATCAGGGTCTTTTCCAGGGAGTCTTCTCTTCTCATGAGGTGGCCCAAGTATTGGAGCCTCAGCTTCAGGATCTGTCCTTCCAGTGAGCACTCATGGCTGATTTCCTTAAGAATGGATAGGTTTGATCTTCTTGCAGTCCATGGGACTCTCAAGAGTCTCCTCCAGCACCATAATTCAAAAGCATCAATTCTTCGGCGATCAGCCTTCTTTATGGTCCAGCTTTCACTTCCATACATCACTATTCCATACATTTATTACCCTTGGCACCTATCATTAACCCTGGCGACTTTTGAAGGAGCACCCCTATCCCCAAACTGTGACTTGGGGGTGGCAGGCCTTCTGAATCTGAGTTCTTGTGTACGGGGTCTGCCGGTGGCAGGATCATGCGATGCTTTAGAAAGTTTGGAGCTCCAGCTGCATGAGTGGCACTAGCTAGACATATTAAATTTTGTGTACTCTCTGCTGGCTTCAAGCCTGATCACCGAGAAAAGTTTAAAGGTGTTTATGATAAAATGACTGCATTGAGAAGCCCATTAACGCGCCCTGCGAATGGGAGACTGGCGAGTTGCAGTTATTCTCACCATGTAGGAGAATCTGAGCGTTGGCAGAGATGCTGTTTGTTTTTACCTGCACGCAGGGGGAAGAGGTTAAAGGCAGAATTCATCGTTATTTGGGCAAGAATTGCAAGATAGTTATGATACCGGCTAGGCCAGCCATGCCCCACTGTTGTACACATAACCCTTTTAAATGCCATCTATGTGGTGCTGTGGGTTAAACTACAGAGCCTAGGACTTGCCGATCAGAAGGTCAGTGGTTCGAATCCCCGCGACGGAGTAAGCTCCCGTTGCTCTGTCCCAGCTCCTGCCAACCTAGCAGTTCAATAGCACGTCAAAGTGCAAGTAGATAAATAGGTACCGCTCCAGCGGGAAGGTAAACGGCGTTTCCGTGTGCTGCTCTGGTTGGCCAGAAGCGGCTTAGTCATGCTGGCCACATGACCCGGAAGCTGTACGCCGGCTCCCTCAGCCAATAAAGCGAGATGAGCACCGCAACCCCAGAGTCGGCCATGACTTAACCTAATGGTCAGGGGTCCCTTTACCTTTACCTTTATTCCGTTTTTAGAAATAAACCAATACCAAAGTTGAAAAAGTCAGGGCGAGAGCCAAACCAGTATCACACAGCAAATGGACTGATCTTACAGAGGTGTCCCTACTTTCAGAAAGTTAAACTCATGGGTCAACAGGCAGCCAGTGGGATGCCAACAGATAGACAAATGGGGTTATGACACGTTATATAATAATAATAATAATAATAATAATAATAATAATAATAATAATAATAATAACAACACGATAACAATTTATTATTTATACCCACCTGCCTGGATTTTCTACATTAAGGCATCGGTTGTTATCTCAGTCAGTAGAACACAAGACTCTTAATCTCAGGGTCGTGGGCTTGAGCTTGAATTGCAAGGGCTTCGATTAGATGACACTACAATGCTATGCTTCTTCTATGCTCATCAAGGACGCGGGTGGTGCTGTGGGTTAAACCACAGAGCCTAGGACTTGCCGATCAGAAGGTCGGCAGTTCGAATCCCCGTGACGGGGTGAGCTCCTGTTGCTCCTGCCAACCTAGCAGTTCGAAAGCACCTCAAAGTGCAAGTAGATAAATAGGTACTGCTCCGGCGGGAAGGTAAACAGTGTTTCCGTGCGCTGCTCTGGTTCGCCAGAAGCGGCTTAGTCATGCTGGTCACATGACCCGGAAGCTGTATGCCGGCTCCCTCGGCCAATAAAGCCAGATGAGCGCCGCAACCCCAGAGTCTGCCACGACTGGACCTAATGGTCAGGGGTCCCTTTACCTTTACCTTATGCTCATCAAACACAGAGGATGAAAACGAACAACTATTTCAAAAGGTTTCCTGAACATAAGCCTCAGCAGCTTGGTGCTGTTTAAGAAAGGTTTTGATTTTTAGGTTTTTCATTTTATTTTGACATTTGACCTTCAGGAGGCAGCGTCTCCGAGATCTTCCTTCTTGTTTCTTGGGAAGTCAGAATGGCCATCGGCATTGAAAGCTTGCTGTCCTTGGTTGTGGGGCAGTTTGGAAGGAAAGTGGAAACAAAATGCATGACCAGCTTCAGTTCATTCCCAACAATAATACACTTTGGCTTCTCTCCCTCTCTCCCTCTCTTACGTTCTAAATTTTATTGCAGCACACTTTAGCTTTCCCTGGCTTTTTGTTTTGTTTTGCAAATTCAGCTTTTCTACAGTTGCAAGCTCCTGAGTCCGTTTCAGCTGTTTGTTCTTGGCAAGGGGATATTGTGGAGTGGGATGTTGAAAGCTTCAGCTGAGCTGATAACAGGACAGATGTTCTCTTTGCTGAGAACAGAACCATATCAGGGTCTTGATATTAACTTATCTGCCTTTCAGCAACGTAGCTGAATACATAACAGCCTTCAGTCCTGTCGCCAAGGTTAGTTTCCTACAAACAACTGCCTCTTGCTGGAGGCTTGATGAAATGGACCTGGTGGGTTAGCATCCAATTCTAATCTTAATATTGTCAATTTTTACGTTAAATGTGTGAAAATGAACCAGGAGTGGAAGGCTCAGTTAGGCAGACCAGGGTTCAGATGGTTGGGTGAATCATGCCAGTCCAGACTTCGATTTCATTGCTAGGTGGGTTTGCAACAAGAAGACTACTTGCTAAACACAAAAGTTTAATCAAAGTACTGTACTGTTTTGGAAATGGGGTTCTCAGAATTTGCAAGGCGGTTGTTGGCATGAGAATAAAATTGAGATTAGCATGGCATTTTGGAAGTGTTGGTGCTGCAACTGGATTATCTAGCCAAAAAAGCAGCCAAATTTATTTTGTGAAAGTACGCGTTGAACTGACAATAACATGGGGCATCACAATTGCCTCGATGGATGTGTATTTTGTTTCGTTATAATTCTACACTTGTAAAATCAAGTCAAATAAAAAATAAAATAAAAAATTATTGTTACTATTATCCATAAAAGGACTTCCAATTCCTCCTTCTCTCTACAAAGGAAGTTGCTGTAGTCATTTTTGTTGGGAACCTACTTAGTGAATCAATTTTCCTGCATGAAAAAAATAATGTTTATGGCTTTACATTTTAAAAAAACAATGGCAGCCACACGCTCGGAGGGCCATTACGGATATATATACCTTATGAAATTACTGGTCTATATCTCGGTTACTGATATATACCTCACGGTATTTGTTTAAGTAAAGAAACAGAAACTTTTAAATTCTTATTTGCAGACCTGTTTGTTGTATTATGAAACCAGGAGAGTGTGGCTATTGTTTTAAATGACAGAATGAAGTTTTGGCCCATAATACTGTACAAGAAAAAACACCCCCGAATCCTCACTCTGGGGAATATGGCAGTGGCAGGCTATGCAGGATGAGCAGCCAGAATTATACTGGATTTTGTAATAAATGTGGTTTGCTTCAAAAATGAAGTCCTTTGAGAAATTTTAGTCTCCGGTCTTAAATCATTCTTCTGATAGTGGATATTATAGTTCTGTTTTGTAAAGCAGCGCTTCCATGGAAACCTGGGAAGTCCTTCAATAAGTCTTACTGGGTTCAGTGGGGTTTAGTGTGCATAGGGATGTGGGTGACGCTGTGGTCTAAACCACTGAGCCTCTTGGGTTTGCCGATCAGAAGGTCGGTGGTTCGAATCCCCGCAACCGAGTGATCTCCCGTTGCTCTGTCCCAGCTCCTGCCAACCTAGCAGTTCAAAAGCACACCAGTCCAAGTAGATAAATAGGTACCACTGCGGCGGGAAGGTAAGCGGCATTTCCGTGCGCTCTGGTTTTGGTCACAGTGTCCCGTTGCACCAGAAGCAGTTTAGTCATGCTGGGCACATGACCCAGAAAGCTGTCTGTGGACAAACGCCGGCTCCCTCGGCCTGAAAGTGAGATGAGCGCCGCAACTCCAAAGTTGCCTTTGACTAGACTTAACCGTCCGGGGGTCCTTTACCCTTTTACCTTTTTTCGTGTTCATAGGACAGTAGCCTGAGGTTACCTTAAATACAACCTATTTGTGCTTCTAGAGAAGCCTCTCTCAATTTTGAGTCCCCTGATGTGCTTGAACTGCCATTCCCATCTTCCCTGACCATAGGCCATGCTGGCTAAGGATGATGGGAGTTGTAGTCCCTCAACCCAAGGCTGAGAATGGCTGACCTAGAGGTTTCAGCCTTGTCTGGAAATGGAACATAGAACCTTCTAAGAACATTCAAAGCAGATGTTCTATCCTGCCTTTCCCCAGAGAATACAATAGTTCTGTTCCTGGCACCCAGAGTTTGTTTGTATGCACGATGTCAAAGATAGCTTGCTTTTCTTTTCCTTTTTGTAGGTATTTTCTTTTCAACAGCTACATAATGAAACGGGATTTCTGAAATGGGTTTTCTCTTTCTGTTTCACTGAAGGGGGTGTGGGGTGCGGAATATATACCCTTCGCTCTGAATATAACAAGATCTGACTCAAAAGAAAATAACTCCGGTATGGAATAACTCGCCGCAGTTTGGTTGGGGGTCTAGTCAATGACCACAGCCTGATTAGCATCTGTAACATCAAACTGCAAGAATGCTTAAAATTATGTCTTCTAATGGACAGAAAGCGGTAGTGGGGCCGGAGCCTTTCGAAGCCAGACCGTCTAAATGGAAGCAGCTGAGAGAGACATAATATCTCAGAAATGTACTCTTGTGTGTGAGTGAGAATGAGAGTGTTTGCATGCACATTTCCCGCCCGCCCCCCAAACCACAGATGGTAAGTATCACTAGGAAAGAGCTTGTCATTCAAAAACCCTCCCCTGAATTCAGTTAACAAAGAAGTCATTCATAGCTGTGCATTGCAAAGTGGGGGCATAGTCCCGAATCTTCTGCCTTAAATAAGAGGCACCTGTAGATTCTCCCTTTCTCCACCTCAGCTTTCTTTCTCCTTGGGAATTGAACTTAAAATGTTTCCGCTCAGCCAGAGTGACATCTTATTAGCTTGAAATCGCTGCATATTTATATATCAGTTGGGGTTTTGTGGGAGCGGGTGAGGGAGGGGGAAATAAAGTTAATTGTTCGGGAGAGCCTGGCCTCTTTTTTTCTTGTGAATTCGCTTTTGTTGGGGATGGTGCTTGCAAGCAGATGGTGGCAACAGGCACCCATGAGGCCGAGTCTTGTGTGAATTGCAAACCTTGAGGGAGACCCTTTGAGGCATGAGCATTTGCAGATATTTTGTTAAAAGTCATCAAGTCGTCTCCTTAAGATACTACTTTTTTTTTGCTTTTTATTTTATTTTTTATTTTGACAAATTAATAGTCATAAAAAGAATAAAAATGGGGACCCCACCCACTTGACCATTCCATTGTAACTGTCCAACCTCCCAAAATCTTGTGATGGTTTGACCCCTTTCCATTTTAACAGTACAGTGGTACCTCAGGTTAAGTACTTCATTCATTCCGGAGGTCCATACCTAACCTGAAACTGTTTTTAACCTGAAGCACCACTTTAGCTAATGGGGCCTCCTGCTGCTGCGCCGCCGGAGCCCGATTTCTGTTCTCATCCTGAAGCAAAGTTCTTAATCTGAAGCACTATTTCTGGGTTAGCGGAGTCTGTAACCTGAAGCGTATGTAACCTGAAGTGTATGTAACCTGAGGTACCACCGTACACATTCTACAAACACCCTCCATATTTCCTCAAAATCATTTCTCCTTCATATTCTTACCTTAATGGCACATGTTAACTTATCATTAATAGCTATATCCCATACCTATTTATACCATTTATACCTATTTATACTATTTATACCATTCTTCTACTTTATCTTCTGCTTGCCCCTTCCACTTCCTGGCTATCATAATTTGTGCATATGTCCATAATTTTTTGAGCAAGTCCTTCTTAGCCTGTGAACCTTCCACCCCATCGTAAATTGATAATAGTGCTACCTCTGGACTTTTGATCAGCTTTAACCCAGTGATTTCTGTTATCTCCTTAAACACCCTTTGCAAAAAAATAAAAAAATAGTGCATATTACAAAAGTAGATACTGTTTTTGAGGTTCACTTCTTGTTTTACTTCTCCATCCGGTAGCCATGGAGCAGGGGGACTAGTCTGTGGTCTTTCAGAAGTTGCTGGGCTATAGCTTCCATCGTTCCTGATGGTTGGCCGTGTTGCCTGGGGCTGAGGAGAGCTGGGAGTCCAACCACTGTTTTCCCTGTCCCAATGAAAGGCTATACAGCCCTCAAATTGTCAACCTAGACATACAAGAGAGAGCTGTGGAGGGAATAGCAGCTATTTGGGAAAGGGCCTAAAGTGGTTGGGAATTTGACACTATCTGCTCAGAATGCAACTTGCTTTGCCAGAGCACCAAACAGTGCTGTTAAATCAAGGTATTGCAGTTGTTCCTGCTTTGATTTCCCTCGTAACTGTGATGCTAATGTTTCTACCTCGTCTCATACCTAGCAAACACCTTTACTACTAAATTTCTCTTTTTTGAAGAAAGGTGGATTTCAGAGAGCTAAACCACTGAGCCTCATGGGCTTGCTGATAAGAAGGTTGGCGGTTCGAATCCCCGCAACGGAATGAGCTCCCATTGCTTTGTCCCAGTTCCTGCCAACCTAGCAGTTCAAAAGCACACCAGTGCAAGCAGATAAATAGATACCACTGTGGCGGGAAGGTAAACGGCATTTTCGTGCACTCCGGCACGCGTCGTGGTGTCCTGTTGCACCAGAAGCGGTTTTGTCATGCTGGCCACATCATCATCATAATATAATACTTTATTATTTATACCCCACCCACCTGGCCTGGCCCACCCCCAGCCACTCTGGGTGGCTTCCAACAGGATACTGAAAACACAATAAAACATCCAACATTAGAAACTTCCCTAAACAGGGCTGCTTTTAAATGTCCCGGAAAGCTGTCTCTGGACAAGTGCCGGTTCCCTTGGCCTGAAGCGAGATGAGAGCCGCAACCCCATAGTCGCCTTTGACTGGACTTAACCGTCCAGGGGTCCTTTCCCTTTACCAGCTACCCAATATCAACAATTATATAGATAAAAGCCTGTGTTCAAATTTCCACTCAAATGGAGCCCACTGGTTGACCTTGGCAGTGTGATTGTGAAGATAAAATGAGAGGGGGCAATAAAAGGGGCATTGTTGAACCATGAGCCACACACTCTCTCAGCTCCTTGAAGGAAGCATGGGGTAAGAAGTAATTAATCAAATAAAAGTTGGCAAGTTATTCAGTGGGCCAGCTTGGCAAGATGAGTCTCGCTGTATTGTTTGGGCTGAAAGCTTAGATCAAGTGTGGAATAAATGCTAGAAGCTTTTAAGGGTTGTGCGTGTGGTTCAGTCCTCTAGTTTATCTTATTTACACCTCCAGGCAGGTTGTCCAAAGTTTCGGGCACCATGGTGTGTGAGAGAAAACAGCAGATGTAAGCTGGGCTTTGCTTGGAGAATCAAATCCATGTAACAATGGCTGAGAACATATGTTCTTCACAGTTAGTGAGACTGACCCAACTTTTTGTACCTTCTAGGCTTTGTTTCAGAATAGCTTTTGCAGGATATGAAAAGGCCTGTTCATCACTTCCCAACTTGTGAGGTCAAGACTTTTGAGGGGTCATTGGGAAGGAAGAGGACAGAGGAAAGGGACTGGTCCTGTCGGGTTTTGTGGTTATTATTTTCCCCTTCGGTTTCTTTGAACTAAATCCAATTGCTCTTCCTAGCTTAGAAGTCCTGTATTGTGCTTGTATTCCTTTGCCTTCTGTTCTGTCCTTGTAGATTACCTTGTGAGCATCACACAAAGAGCCGTTGGCCGCATGTAGCATATTGCCAAAAAACCCACTTGGTCAAGGATGGAGGCTGCTCATTTCTGATCTTTATATACCACTACCAGAATCTAGAAGTAGTCATCAACCTTTTAAATGTGTGCAACTTGGGGCTTGCTTTTACTTACATTTATTCATTCAAAAGATATATATCCTGCCCTCCCAGTGTATTTGCATTTTTAAAATTTATCTTTCTCTCTGGCCTTTAACCTTACCTTAAAATCCTAAACAAAAATGGAAATGACCCAACAGCAAAATAAAGGATGGCAGTTGATTTGATAGCTTGGGTTTTTGTTTTGTTTTACAAATGCTCCTTTTATCTTACAAATCACACCTCCTCTTCATGCGTTAAGCCCAAACTAATTTGCCTGAAAATTAGCAGCAGCAGGCCTGTGTCTTTAAGCATAGTCATCTCCCCTATTCATATGTAAAACAGAGGCTGGGGTGCTATTTAAAGAGGGATGCAGGCAGTTGCCAGGGTTGGCTCCTCCACCTGGCACTCTCTCCATTCTCTGGCCAGGCACCAGAGAACACCTGGAGAAGGAACACCAATACCTAAGGCTCAGTACTCCTTACCTGTTCAGTCTTTGCCCCCCAAATAAGCACCCTGTTCTCGTTTTACAGGTGCATTGAAGCATCCTCCTATGTAAAGAAGCAGCAGTGACATCACTGTGCATAGTTCTGAGCCTTAGTCCAATTCAATCAGGCTTGTGGGTGGAAAAAAGCAAATGATAATTTTAATGGACCACCTGCGTCTGGCGTTGCAAATACTGTCCCTAACTGACCCGTGGTGGTGCAGTCAGTATATTGAGTCTGGGTGCAAAGAAACATCCATGAAGGTTCCCTAGATTGCTACAGTGGTACCTCAGGTTAAGTACTTAATTCGTTCTGGAGGTCCGTACTTAACCTGAAACTGTTCTTAACCTGAACCACCACTTTAGCTATTGGGGCCTCCTGCTGCCGCTGTTTCTGTTCTCATCCTGAAGCAAAGTTCTTAACCTGAAGCACTATTTCTGGGTTAGCGGAGTCTGTAACCTGAAACGTATGTAATCTGAAGCGTATGTAACCTGAGATACCACTGTATTTGGATCATCACAAATGCTACTCCTAAGGTCCTTGGGGGAAAGGATGGCCTTAATAATTCAATAAACAAGCAGCCCTTCAAATTTCATAGAGTTTTTATGCCATATTTAAACTGAAAACTCATTAAGACAGACTTCTTTGCTTATGTTATAGTGCTATGAAAATAGATGGCACTACCCCCCCCCCCGTCTACAGTGCAAGCCTTTACATGTCTACTCAGAAGTAAATGCCACTGAGTGTTCACAGGATTGCTGCTCAAGGGTTCCGTGAAATTTGAAAGCTCTTTCAGCAACTTGAGTTTGCCATGTTAACCTATTGCTTTGCCTAATCTATATTCTACCCTTTGGTGCTAGCAAATGCACTGAGTGTTTACTGATACAAATAGTTAAAACTTCCATCCTTTGTGTAGGTTTTCTGGAAAATAAACCCCCCCATCTGTTCTTTTCTTGTTCTTTTCTTACGTGTGCGTTAAAAAGAGCGGAGTTCCTTTTGTGTTAAGATTAAAGCAGATGTACACAGACTGCAGTTTAAATACTCTTTAAGCGATTTAGGGCACGTTTCAGTTGTTCACACAAAATAAACCATTCCGGCTCTCCTCGCCCCGCCAGCATCTCTGTGTCATGATTGTTGTCATCTGTTCAAATGTTAAGCACAGTTACAAAATTCCTATGGCTGCGGGATCAGGTTTATTGTTCAGTGCTTTGGGTGTCACAGAAACATATGGCTTGGCTTAAACAAGAGCCAAATTACTATGTCTTCCAATTTGCATAAGGAAGAATTGCTGGTGCTATCCAGCAGAACTGAATTGTGGTTTAGAGAAAAATAAACAAAGGTCCGCATTAAAAATGTGAAC
This sequence comes from Podarcis raffonei, assembly GCF_027172205.1. NCBI lineage: Eukaryota > Metazoa > Chordata > Lepidosauria > Squamata > Lacertidae > Podarcis > Podarcis raffonei. Next base: position 76,782,164 of record NC_070608.1, read on the forward strand.
GTGTGGAGGAAAGGGCATGACTGTTGTTGTTTTTAAAATCCGGTGATGGTGCAGTTATTTGGTGCTAAATAACTCAGGAAGGGGACCTTTCCTGTAAATGCAGGATGTTCCCTTACTTAAATCTCAATCTCACTGAAGAGCTGTGCAGCAGAATCATTTTGAGTAAAAAAAATAAAATGCCTAGGGTTGCAGTGCCAGAAGCAAATTATGACCATGAAATGCGGAATTAGGGAAGGATGGGGAAGCTCTGCCCCTCTGAATGACTCTGGACTGTATCACTCCTGACCACTGATCATTGATGGCTGGGGCAGATGAGCATCCAGTAATGTCTGGAGGGCTATGGGGTCTCCGTCCATATTATAAGAGCTATTTGCTTATAGCCAGTGATTTGACCAGATATTTCCAAACTCGCTATCTGATTGCTTAACTCTGCAGGTAAAAAAAGGTAAAGGTCCCCTGGATGGTTAAGTCCAGTCAAAGGTGACTATGGGGTCGCGGCGCTCATCTCGCTTTCAGGCCGAGGGAGCCGGCGTTTGTCCACAGACAGCTTTCTGGATCATGTAGCCAACAGGAGTAAACTGCTTCTGGCACAGTGGAACACCTTGACGAAATCCAGAGCGCACAGAAGTACCATTTACCTTCCTGCTGCAGTGGTTCCTATTTATCTACTTGCACTGGTGTGCTTTCGAACTGCTGGGTTGGCAGGAGCTGGGACAGAGCAATGGGAGCTCACCCCATCGCGGGGATTCGAACCGCCGACCTTCTTTATCGGCAAGCCCAAGAGGCTCAGTGGTTTGGACCACAGCGCCACCCGCGTCTTAACTCTGCAGGGTGCAGCAGCTCTGCTGCTTGCAGATTACTCCCTCTAAGAAAGAACTCAGGTGGTTTAACGTCAGCTGAAATGGAACCCCAAGCGGGCTCTGAGAAACAAAAGGAGGGAGGTGTTTGCGTGTTCAGCGGAACAAAGAAGGTTGTAAAAGTGCATCAAATGAAACAAACTAAGGGGCAGCCCTGCTTGAGAATTGAGCATGCTCAGTTGGAAACGAAAACGAGAAAACTTGGTGGGATTGTAGCTCCTTGCATCTTGCGGTTTCCTGCTTGACTGGCAGAATCTTCTGCCAGTTTTCTTTCACAGACTTATACCTTAGCCTCTCCCCTTTTTTTCTGTGGTCTGCTACTTCTTATCACTTAACACATCCCCCCTTCCCTTGTGCTGCTACAGTGGTACCTCGGGTTAAGTACTTAATTCGTTCCGGAGGTCCGTTCTTAACCTGAAACTGTTCTTAACCTGAAGCACCACTTTAGCTAATGGGGCCTCCTGCTGCCGCCACGCCACCAGAGCATGATTTCTGTTCTCATCCTGAAGCAAAGTTCTTAACCTGAAGCACTATTTCTGGGTTAGCAGAGTGTGTAACCTGAAGCGTATGTAACCCGAGGTGCCACTGTACTTTCTTTGGCCCCTGCTTCCTCCTCCTCTTCTGGGTCCTTCTGCTCATCCCATCCTTCTGTGGTGCTGCCAATGCAGCCAATAACTGCCAGGTGCCACGTCACGACTCCAGTGGTACCTTGGTTCTCAAACGCCTTGGTACTCAAACAACTTGGAACCCAAACACTGCAAACCTGGAAGTAAGTGTTCCGGTTTGCAGTCTTTTTTCAGAAGCCGAACGTGCTCCGTTTTGAGTGTTATGCTTCCGTTTTGAGTGCCACACTTCCGTTTTGAGTGTTACACTGAGGTCTGTCTCTTTTTGCTATTTATTTTGCGTGTTTGTTTTTGCGGCTCTTTTTTGTTTTGTTTTTGTGACTATGTGGAACCCAGTTCAGCAGTGTGGTGTAGTGGTTAAGAGCGGTGGACTCGTAATCTGGTGAATCGGGTTCACTTCCCCGCTCCTCCACATGCAGCTGCTGGGTGACCTTGGGCCAGTCACACTTCTTGGAAGTCGCTCAGCCTCACTCACCTCACAGTGTTTGTTGTGGGGGAGGAAGGGAAAGGAGAATGTTAGCCGCTTTGAGACTCCTTCGGGTAGTGATAAAGCGGGATATCAAATCCAAACTCTTCTTCTCTACTGATCGATTGATTGTGTGACTGCAGTACATTGTTTATTGCTTTCATTTTACGGATCAGTGGTCTCGTTAGATAGGTAAATTCATGTTAAATTGCTGTTTGAGGGGTTGTTTTTAAAAATTAATCCATTTTGCATTACTTCCTATGGGAAAACGCGCCTTGGTTTTGGAACGCTTTGGTTTTGGAACGGACTTCCGGAACGGATTAAGTTTGAGAACCTAGGTACCACTGTACTGTCCAATTCCTCCCTACATCACCCTATGGGTTGTGGATTGCGTTATTTTTATGTACCTGCTTGGGTCCCAGTCATTCCACTGGAGTTTGTGTAGGAAACTTCCTGGTAGCTTATCCCTCAAATTCAAGTGCCAAAACAGTCTTTGTCTCCCTGCCCATAATGGCCCTCTCCCCAGTAGGAAAAACACAAATAGTGGTTACACAATGATCTTTTGTCCAGCGGTTGCAAACTGTGACATGTTAATTGCAAGCATTTTGCCTCTTAAGCCTGCGTAAGATCTAAAATGTGCCAGGAAAGGCTCGAACCCCATTTTCTTTAGCTTAAAGCAAACAGCTGCTCTAGCAAGGCCAGCAGCACCTGTAATTTTTGAGAGCAGCCTGTTCACAATGAAGCAGGAATACGTGAGTCCTTAAACTGCCTGCTGTAAATATTTTGATAGCGAGGGTGAGACTCTAAAAGGTGGTTGTTAAGCTGACCTGCAATTTATACTCCGAGGCCTCATTCATTAGTGCTGACTTAAGAGGGATGCATAAGTCTCTCTTTGTTTCTGCTGGGCCCCTTCAGAGCAATCCTGGCTACTGCAAACCACTAATATTAAATTAGAGTTCTTTAGCAACTCTATTTACATACGCAAACATTGCGGGAAGGGCAGTTAGTTGAGCAAACTCCTTCATAAACTCCAAATTAATTGCAGCTGATGGAAAAGTCAGTTTTATGTTGGCTCAATAAGTCATCTTTTCACAAGAAAACTCTTAATTAATTTTCCAAAAGTCACTTTGAGTTCTGAAGACTGCTTTTTCATTGCTTTAAAGAATTGCTTTGAGGTTTCAGAAGGAGATGAATTTGTATTTGTAACGACGCCAATGAAATTTCTTCTTGCTGGTGAAGAGGAGTCCTTTTATTCATCCCCAAAGTGGCCCAAAGTGTTTGTTTAAGGAAATGTTCGTAATGTAATTTTTATTTATCATTGAATTAAGTATATTAAATTTATGTGTGGGAGAGACATACTTATCCTCACAGTTTCCCACTAGTGCTTTTCCTGCTTACCGGCTGAGTTCATTTTAATGGCTTTCAAAAACTACCTTTTGAAGATTTGTGTTTTGGTGAAATATAAACTTTGTAAAAAGGCCTGAATCCAAAAGTTAACCTTCTTTTCATTTTAATTCAGTTTTGTACACAGATGGGAAATAATGATTTATGCAGGTAGACTCTCAAAAACTTACTAATTGCAAAACGCCTTGGTATTCAAACAAAGATCCTTACTAGTTTTGTGACAAGTTAGTGGACGGAGGGCCACCTGTCACCAGTGTCAAATATATGCTAATCAGTATTCAAAACTCCCATAGTTCTGTGTGCATTTTGTGACAGGGAATTTCATTAGCACAAGCAGCTTCTGAGCTCTGGGCGCAGTACTGCGCCTGAGATTTCAGATTAAAACTTCAGAGTGGAAGGAAAGGACGTCCTTTTCCTGCCTCCCCACCTCCAGCTGCTCTCTGAAGACTGGAGAAGAGACCCTCTTAAGAATATTAGGGGGGTGGGCAGGGGAAGGACTGGACCATGTGAAAAATGAGCACAATATTTTAACTGCAGTTCATTCATTTTCAGCTTTGTATTCTTGTTATATAAAAAAGTGTGCCTTGACATTCCATTGTCGCGCCCATAACGTAGGTTTAAGGTGCCATTTGGGATGAGTTGGAAAACATGCGTACATTCAAAAAAGATCACAGGCTTTTTTATTTTTGGACTAATTTATTTCTGGAGCAACTGAGATGCGCCTTATAAAATACAGGAAACCGTTACAAAAACATGGAATTTGTAGACATCAGCAATGTTTTTTCCTCGCTTCTGCAGTGGTCTGTTATATTTTTGTGACAACTACCGACCGCAAGATCCAGGGGAGTAACTTTTTTTCTCCTGAGCCAAATCAAGTTAACCTCTGGATAAAAGGCAACAATATTTACATCATATTTGATCGTCTAAACATTTTAAATCCCTCCAAGGCCAGTGAGATAAAAAAGGATGCTGTGTGAGTCAGCCAGGCAGGGACAAGGAGAAGTTGCTATGAAAGTTCTTAGGTTTTGTTTTCAGAGGAAGGTTTTCAAGCAAGGAAGACAATATGGTCCCTGCTAAAAGATGTGAAGAGAGTTGCTAGTTGCCATGCGTAGAAGACAGCTTCCATAGCTAGTGTTAGCACAGATGGCTCTCGTCTGGAGTGGATGAGACCATCTAACATTAGAAACTAGTATATCGGGGAAAATCACCCTTTTGCCTGTTTACTGTGTTCAAAGGGTATGTATGTGAGAGAGCGCATGTGTATATGTGCAGTCATGTTACACACGCACCTTATTTCTGAAGTTGTATGCAGTCCACAGAGGTTTACCATATGATGTGGTATGTGGCCAGACCTTGTTATGTGAAATAAAGGAGAATACAGTGGTACCTCGGTTTAAGAACAGCCCTGGTTACGAACAATTTGGTTTACGAACTCCGCAAAACTGGAAGTACTTCCCGGTTTGCGAACTTTACCTCGGTCTTAGATGTGGGTGGCATTGTGCTCTAAACCTAAGCCTAGGGTTTGGCGATCAGAAGGTTGGCAGTTCGAATCCCTGCGACGGCATGAGCTCCCGTTGTTCTGTCCCAGCTCCTGCCAACCTATCAGTTCAAAGGCATGTCAAAGTGCAAGTAGATAAATAGGTACCGCTCCGGCGGGAAGGTAAACGGCGTTTCTGTGTGCTGCTCTGGTTCGCCAGAAGCGGCTTAGTCATGCTGACCATGTTTCCGAATGTGCACAAGTAAAGAGACTGGGTCAATATAATTTTTTTTCCATTTTGCAGATACTTAAACGAGTGAGGCTTGAGCTGCTGGAAGAATAAGTACTTTGTTCTGCAGCAAGGATGGGATAAATGTTTACATACTCACTCCTATGTGCTAAAGTGTTGCATTTTGTGTTGTGCGTGAATCCGCTACAGAATAGGAACTCTGGGCACTGTCCTTGCAGTATTTTATTTTATTCAGATGCCGACTCAGAAAAATTAGGCAAGTCAGGAACTAAGGAAGCAAAAGCAGTTCTGCAACCCAATTTCCTCCTCCGCTGTAGTGAGATGTTGCCTAGAAGATAAGTGATTGTTATTAAACTAGCCTGCAGTCCAAAATTAAAGATGCAGATATGAATTAATTCCATTCCAAGCACCCAAATGACTAGCTTGTAGATCAAGCACCTTGCCTTTAATATACATGACCTGGCAATTATTTGAAGAGAGCTGTAAAGAGTGTGACCAGAATAACAGGTACCTCAACAAGGAAAGCAGCCTCCTATAAAATAATAAATGATAGGTAGGGTTTCTTAAGAGTTGTACAATAGCAACACATGTCTTAAGGGATATTAGTTTTGCATTTCAAGTAACTGCAGCCGAGTCGCTTTTGCAGATTGGGACATGCGTACTTTGGCAAGATTTATTGCTGATTAGTAGAACGTGACTTAATTAAAATTTGGTGTCTGTAGTTCTGAACCCTTTTATATACAGTGGTACCTCCGGTTACAAACTTACTTCGTTCCAGAGGTCCGTTCTTAACCTGAGGTACCACTTTAGCTAATGGGGCTTTCCTGCTGCCGCCGCGTGATTTCTGTTCTCATTCTGAGGTAAAGTTCTTAACCCGAGGTACTATTTCTGGGTTAACGGAGTCTGTAACCTGAGGTGTTTGTAACCTGAGGTACCACTGTATTTGTTTTGCTTGCCTGTCTCTTCTGGAAAGCGTAATTAAAGAGTACCGTAAAGGAAGTAGAATGTAAGAATGCAAAAGAAAATATTGTGTTGGCAGAAGGAGGATAGATTACTGGATTTGTGAAACATGGACTGGAAATAGACATTGCAAGAAGCCACATATGTTCCATACGATCTTGTTGCAGCCCTAGAGACAGATAAGCCTACAGTGCAATCTTGCATTACAGTGGTACCTAGGTTCTCAAACTTAATCCGTTCCGGAAGTCCGTTTCAAAACCAAAGCGTTCCAAAACCAAGGCTTGCTTTCCCATAGAAAGTAATGCAAAATGGATTAATCAGTTCCAGACTTTTAAAAAGAACTCCTAAAACAGCAATTTAACATGAATTTTACTATCTAACGAGACTATTGATCCATAAAATGAAAGCAATAATCAATGTACTGTATTATAAAATAAATAAGACAGTATTGTAGATGATTAAAAAAAAAAAAATCTTACCTGCACGGATGATAGTCATGGTTTGGATGTGGGGCTTTTATCCATTTCCGCAGTCACACAATCAGTCAATCAGTAGCTGAAGTGGGTTCCACACAGTCATAAAAACAAATTAACCGAAAAAGCCTCAAAAACAAAAATGCAAAATAAATAGCAAAAACAAAAGCACCAAACTTAATCCGTTCCGGAAGTCCGTTTGACTTCCGAAAACTTTGATTGGCGCAGGCACCCCGGAAACAAAAGCTGACAGCCGCATCGGATGTTCGGCTTCCAGAAAACATTCGAAAACAGGAACACTTGCTTCTGGGTTTTTGGCATTTGGGAACCAAGGCATTTGAGAACCAAGGTGTTTGAGAACCAAAGTACTACTGTATAATGTTGCGGTATATTTATGGAAAATTGATGGCTCTCTGTTTATACATGAAACAGGCTGGGTAGGTTGGGGGAGGCACATTACTGTAGAAAGATTGGGAAACGGAGAAAACTAGAATCAGGATAAAACCAATGCTTCCAATCTTTTAAAAACACCCTGACTTGGTATCCTGAAATAAGTAAATGATGCATGATTAATCCTTTCTAATTATTGCATCCTGCAATCACAGCTGGGATCTAAAGAGGATTTCTCAAGGTAAACCAAACACCGAGTTCAGAATCTCTCATAACATAACACCTTTCTCTGGTTTTGTCTGCAGCATCCGCTGATCTGTGGGCTGCTTCGAAAATTATTTTAATATATAAAGGTAAAGGACCCCTGACCATTAGGTCCAGTCGTGACCGACTCTGGGGTTGCGGTGCTCATCTCGCTTTATTGGCCGAGGGAGCCGGCGTACAGCTTCTGGGTCATGTGGCCAGCATGACTAAACCGCTTCTGGCGAACCAGAGCAGCGCACGGAAACGCCGTTTACCTTCCCGCCGGAGCGGTACCTATTTATCTACTTGCACCTTGACGTGCTTTCGAACTGCTAGGTTGGCAGGAGCAGGGACTGAGCAACGGGAGCTCACCCCGTCGCGGGGATTCGAACCACCAACCTTCTGATCAGCAAGCCCTAGGCTCTGTGGTTTAACCCACAGCGCCACCTGCGTCCTGTTTTAATATATACACGTACCTATATACCTGACCCTTTAAAGTAAATGGTGAGCTGTTTAGCACCTCCCTGCTGATTTGCTGGAAGGTGCAAGGAAGGCAAACTGGTGGTGAGTATCAAGATATAATTGAACTTGTTTTGGTACCCCTTCAAGTGTAACACCAAGCTGTGGGGTCATTTGGTGCCAATTACTGGTCCTTGCATTGTAATGTCTGTAGATGCCATATTGGAAACCCTAGCATAAGTCTGTTGGCACTGGGTGGTCAGGGCAGTAGGGTTACGCTGCCATTCAATGATGTTTCCCTTCTCAACTGCAGAGTATCAGGCCAAGAGTTGGGTTTTCAAAGGAATAAATGGAGCAGAACTCCATTCATTGCAGTAAAGTGTTTTTGGATGTGATATGTGTCTTGAAAGGAATACCCTCAGCCAGATTGCTTATGGGCTAATGGGCCTATGGCGGCATACATGTAATATTGGGGGGTGAATGCCTAGATTTTGCCTTTGCTTTTCCTCCTTCAATTTCAGTTGCAAGATTCCTTGGCCATGAACATTCAGCGAGGGGTATCCTCTCTGGACTGATATAAAATATTTGGGCATGATCTTCAAGGAAACTTATTACTCATTTTTTGTTGTAAAACCACAATTGCTTTGGGGTAATTGAAAAAGCAATATGAGAGGGCAGATCAAGAGGGATGCTATTTTAAAGGGTGTCTTGGTGAACATCTCACAACCTTTGCTCCTGGGCTGGCCAATCAGAAGGGATGGACTGATTTTAATCAGTTTCTTGTAGCTTTAAAGTGTTCTCAGTAACATGCTTGGATAATCTAACCATATTTCCTGTTGAACTTAAGTTTAACCCTTATTATTTCAAGGAATGCAGACAGGGGGCTTTTAAGGGTTTCAGATTCCACAGATTTGTGGGGATAAAGAGCTCACAAATGGCTTATATGCATCTATATATTTTTTTTGAACCAGAGGGATTTACCTTTGCTCTTTATGCCAGATTTTCCCTCCCCCTCCATTTTTGAACTGATAAAACCATCCTTTATTTACAGCTCCTTTTTTGACTGCATTCCTCATGATCTCTAGAGTTTTCCCTGAGATGCTTTTGCTGGTCTTCGGCATCAAACGTTATTCCAAGGCGGACTTTTCTTTTGTGCTGAGCTTTCTATATTGCAGCTAATCTCACATATTTTAGGGGTGTATCGAGAACCCGGGTGTACAAATGGGAGCAGCGAGTTGAACGGCGCTGTATTTCATGCTAGTTTGCTTTGTCTGAATCTAAGCAGCTGACTTATATGGGGTCAGAGTGTTGCCTTTTCTGACTGGCAGTGCTCATCAAGCCCCTAAAACTGAACGTCCTTACCATAGTTCTTTTGTCAGGATTTCTTCATTCTTCCATCCTTGTGCTATTAAGACTGTTGTCACATACATGAATATGTTTTTCAATTTCCTTGGCAGGTCTTTTCCTACAATCCTTAACAAAAATGCTTCAGGCTTTTTTACAAATGTTAATTGGAACATTTTCTTCAATTCATTGTATATCATTTCCCAATTTTTAAAAAATTTCACTGCAATCCCACCACATAGGATGTAAAGTCCCTTCTTTTTCCTTACATTTCCAACATATATTTGAACCGGTTTTGTACATTCTTGCTATCTGTACTGGTGTTACATACCATCTATACATCATGTTCATGTAGTTTTCTTTCAGTAAAGAGCAATCTGTAAATTTTAAATCAGTTTTGACTTTAAATCTTTTAATAGCAAAAAAAAATAATCTGCACAAACTTTGCATAGTGTCAGGCCTAATGAGCATAGCAACTCATCTGTGGTAGGTTTTGCCCCCTTAAAGCAGTTGCTGAGACTGAAGGTCCCTGCCTCTCCACAGCTGCCTATGTCCCCTCATCTCCAGGGCTTTTCCCAAGCAATCATAGACTGCATCTGAGTGTATCCAATCTCAACACACACACACCCCGCGCTCTTTTCATGCCTCTTCTTTTTCTGGGAGACAGGGGAAGGGGAAATTGTCACAGCAGGAGGGGGAGGTACTTGCGACTCTTCACCAGCCTGACCCATCTCTGCCTCTTGACCTCCCTCCTCCCTGCTTCAGTTTCTGCCTCTTAATTCCTGTCTACTTTCTGCCACAGACATTCCCAGCTCCCAGTCTTCTCCCTCTTCTCTATGTGACCACTCATCATTATCCCACCACCAACCCTTGATCTCTGAACCTTATTCCCTTGGTGGTTCACCAGTATACCTGAAGGAGCGTCTCCACCCCCATCATTCAGCCCGGTCCAACTCTGAGGGCTTTCTGGTGGTTCCCTCACTGCGAGAAGTGAGGTTACAGGCAAGCAGGCAGAGGGCCTTCTCAGTAGTGGCACCTGCACTGTGGAATGCCCTCCCATCAGATGTCAAGGAAATAAACAACTACCTGACTTTTAGAAGACATCTGAAGGCAACCCTGTTTAGGGAAGTTTTTAATGTTTGATGTTTTATTGTGTTTTTAATATTCTGTTGGGAGCCGCCCAGAGTGGCTGGGGACGCCTGGCCAGATGGGCGGTGTATAAGTAATAAATTATTATTATTATTATTATTATTATTATTATTATTATTATTATTATTATTATTATTATTACATTGCCCATGGGAGTGTACCTGATCACCTGGAGGAAAGTATTACTCACCACAGTCAAGTTACAAAGGTCTAGAAGCATGAGCACAACTAACATGGTGCCCTCCCAATGTTTTTGGACTATAGGTCCAAAATCTGACTGGGGTGATAGGAGCTGAAGTCAACAAGATCTAGAGAATGCCCTCTTGGTTTCCAGTGGCCCACATGCTTTCAGACCTTGGTAATTTGCAGCTAACCCTGATCATAGAAGCATAGAATCTTAGAGTTAGAAGAGACCTGTGGACCATCTAGTCCAACCTCTGCAATGCAGGGACTATGCAGCTGTCCTATACAAGGATCGAACCTGCAACCTTGGTGTTCTCAGCATGACCAACCGAACTATCCAGGCTGTGCTGTCAGTGCCCCATCATCGCAAGGACTTCCATTTCCGAGAGGGGGTTGCCCTCATCCTCCCCCTGCACATGTCCGCACCCTCCTCAAATTGGACCCCAAGGGTTGGGGGAACTCCCAGAACACACACAAACACACACACACACACACACACACACACACACACGGGGGAAAGTGGGGAAAGTCCCATTGTGAAAGCAAGAATCCTTGTTCTGACGGGATGCTTATACAGCGCTGCATTGGATACAAGCCTACGTTTCTGTCCTGATGAAATTTATAAATGTAGCGCCTGTTTGTGCAGGCATTCTTCATTGCATAAGGAAGACAAAGCAGACAATGTTTCCCAACCTCTTAAACGTAGTTAAGAGAAATGGAGTGCCCTGAGGGCTCACATGCGCTCTCCCTCTCGTTTCTCTTGGGGTCTCAAGGTTGGGAAATCTAGATAACCAGCCTTCCATAACGCGCCAAATAGACACATGTGTGACAAAAGCATTGTATTCTAAAGCTCTCACGCCAAAGAAGAAACCCACTATGCCAAGCAACGTTAACGTTGGTTTTGAGCCAGCCTCAAGGTTTAGACTGAGGGAGCAACCAGTTCTTTAACTGCAGTGAGGGTTGCCAACCATAGCATTGGCCTAATTTTTTATGTGCTGGGGTGAAGGGAGCCTAGACGTTCCTGGAATATGGTGTTAGGTAGGAGCCAATGCAGGGACGCGGGTGGCACTGTGGGTTAAACCACAGAGCCTAGGACTTGCTGATCAGAAGGTCGTTGGTTCGAATCCCTGCGACGGGGTGAGCTCCCGTTGCTCGGTCCCTGCTCCTGCCAACCTAGCAGTTCGAAAGCACCTCAAAGTGCAAGTAGATAAATAGGTACTGCTCTGGCAGGAAGGTTAACGGTGTTTCCGTGCGCTGCTCTGGTTTGCAAGAAGCGGCTTAGTCATGCTGGCCACATAAACCGGAAGCTGTACGCCGGCTCCCTCGGCCAATAAAGTGAGATGAGCACCACAACCCCAGAGTCGGTCAGGACTGGACCTAATGTTCAGGGGTCTCTTTACCTTTACCTAGGAGCCAATGCAGCTGTTTAGAGGAGCACCTGATACATGTACACTGAGGGCAGCTAGCTGCATCTCCACGCTGCATCTCCCTGTACGTGCGATGCTTGGATTCTTCTTCTTCTTCGGTGATCACTCGTAGCCAAGATTGTCTTCCATGAACATGGTCATAACAGTGATTCCATAAGTGACTGTGGGGGCCAATTCTGGATCCACACGTCCTTCTACAGTGGGGACATAAGTTTCTGGACTGGAGTTGATCATGGTGAGGGTTTGCCAAGCGTGCCTTTCTCTTGGCACGTTTCTCCCTTTCGTCCTGAGTTCAAGCGTCTTCAAAGTCTGTGACACCTTTGGTCAAGGCTGTTCTCCAGCTGGAGCGCTCACAGGCCAGTGTTTCCCAGTTGTCGGTGTTTATACTACATTTTCTTAGATTTGCCTTGAGAGAGTCTTTAAACCTCTTTTGTTGACCACCAGCATTACGCTTTCCATTTTTAAGTTTGGAATAGAGTAGTTGCTTTGGAAGACAATAATCAGGCATCCGCACAACATGACCAGTCCAACAAAGTTGACGTTGGAGAATCATCGCTTCGACACTGGTGATCTTTGCTTCTTCCGACGAAGGCTTGTGGCGTTGATTTGGTGTGTTAAAAGCTCTTTAAGCGTGAGACTTTGTGCGGATAATCTCGCATAATCCATGCACGAGCAATTATGCAGTCTGTTCCACATGGGCTGCAGATCCAAATCGTCAGTAGGCTTGGCGAGTATTGTGTTGTAATGATCTCCTGCTAACTTTGCAGTATAAAAACACCAGCGGAGTTTGCTCGAATTGAAGACAACTTCATTTCCCTCTCTCCTTTTCTCTGCTGCGCAATCTGCATGGAGCAACCATCAAGGCTATTTTAGCAGCTGTCGAGGCAGCCTCCAGATTTAAGGACTCTCATGCATTCTTGTTAATTGAACAATGCTGAGACTCATGATCATTTCCTTAACTGCCAGCTGTTGAAATGAAAGCTTTTCCTAATTCTGCTGTAAACGATGCACTGTTTGAAGGAACAAAATACACAGTGTACTCTTAAAGATGCAATAGAACTGGGCTTAGAGGGAGTATCCTAACCTTGGAGATATTGTGGGATCAGTTCTAGACCACCGCAATCAAGCGAGTCACACATTATTTTTTACTTTTTTTTGTTACATACGGCATTCCCCAAAGGCTGTTACCCAAAATGTCCACCAAATGAGATTTCAAAAACTCCCTGTGCAGCGTTAATTCTTTTAAAATACATACACAGTTTTATTATTTTCAATATGATCGTCTTTTAATTTGAAGAGTTAAAGCCTGTGATGTAGTTCCGTAGTCTTCAGACTTTAATCTGGTCTTGACCATCTGCCCTTTAAAAAAAAATGGAAAAAGCCCCATTTATTGAGAGCTTTATCCCTGCTGAGTTATTACGCGATATGTTGAATGAAGGCTCCACCATCATAGACATCACCCGTATTAGTTGATAAAAATTGCATAGCAACGCAGCAAGGATCAAGTTGGATAGACTGGAGGAGAGGATTTAAGCGTATAAAAACTCTCAGCCGCTTGCAACCCTCTTGGATTTGATTGGGATTCATTTAACTGCCAAACTGAGTTGCAGTGAGAGGGCAGTGAGAAATTAATTCAGTAATAAAATGGTCTCATGAACCCACCGTCTCTCTGGCGTGACTTAATCCTCTTCCTGGCCAGTCTCTCCAGGTGACCCAAAATTCTGCTGCATCTTTGTGTCAGATATGATTGGATGCTTCATCCGGTCATTCCTAATGTCGAGATGCAGCAGAATTACCTGCCTTCAGAGGAGGCCGGCCACTGTGCTGCATCAAGGTGTGGTGAGTGAAAGCATAGAAGCCTTATTTCTGCATGAGTCACTCTAGGCTTGCCTCATTCCAGGCAGCAACTCACGCAGAAGCACAGAGAGTGGACTCCTTTGTGTGTCCTTAATGCTTGTCGTATACTTAAGGGATGTGGGTGGCGCTGTGGTCTAAACCACTGAGCCTCTTGGGCTTGCCGATCAGAACGTCGGCGGTTTGAATCCCCGCGACGGGGTGAGCTCCCATTCCTCTGTCCCAGCTCCTGCCAACCTAGCAGTTTGAAAGCACACCAGTGCAAGTAGATAAATAGGTACCACTGTGGCAGGAAGGTAAACGGCATTTCCTTACGCTCTGGTTTCTGTCACGGTGTCCTTTTGCACCAGAAGCGGTTTAGTCATGCTGGGCACATGACCCGGAAAGCTGTCTGTGGACAAACGCCGGCTCCCTCGGCCTAAAAGTGAGATGAGCGCCACAACCCCATAGTCACCTTTGACTGGACTTAACTGTCCAAGGTTCCTTTACCTTTTCCTAGATGTCATGGACTTGGACACAGAGAAATGGTGGGAGGAACCAGTTGGGGAACCACCAAGGGAGGAAGTCTCAGGGGTCTTTTGCCTTTACTACCCTCCTGCACCAGCAGAAGTCCTTGCATGGGTTTTTGCTAAGGGGATTTATTAGTTGAACCCAGCCCATTGGCCGCCTTAACTATCAGAATTTCAAAAAAATATTGATTTAGCCCGTTGTGTGTATTGATTTAACCCTAGTGTGGCATTCTTGGCCACCTTCTCAAGAAGAAAGGCGATTTAGTCCTCTTACCCAGGCAGACTGCAAACAAAAAATGTTTGGCTTGCGAATTAATTTTTGCACATTGCTTTGGGGAAAACACACCTACATAGCAACAGTGAGATGATGTTTCTTCGTTCTGTCATGGAAAAGCCTTTTGAAAAAATAATAATCTGTGCTTCCACAGAAATAAAGCATGCAACTATGTGAAAAGTGTTTACTTTTTAAAAGTGGAGTATCCTTCAAATATGCCTGTTGTCTTTGTCCATGGAGTTTTCTTGGCAAGGATACTGGAGTGGCTTGCCGGTTCCTCCTCCAGGTGGATCACGTTTGGTCAAAACTCTCCACTATGACCTCTTCATCTTGTGTGCCCTGCTCGGCGTAGTTCATAGCTTCTCTGAGTTCTTCAAGCCCCTTCGCCACGGCAAGGCAGTGATCCATGAATCTAGACAGCATCTTGAGAAGTAGAGACGTCACCTTGCCAACAAAGGTCCGTATAGTTAAAGCCATGGTTTTCCCAGTAGTGATGTATGGAAGTGAGAGCTGGACCATAAAGAAGGCTGATCGCCGAAGAATTGATGCTTTTGAATTATGGTGCTGGAGAAGACTCTTGAGAGTCCCATGGACTGCAAGAAGATCAAACGCATCCATTCTTAATGAAATCAGCCCTGAGTGCTCACTGGAAGGACAGATCGTGAAGCTGAGGCTCCAGTACTTTGGCCACCTCATGAGAAGAGAAGACTCCCTGGAAAAGACCCTGATGTTGGGAAAGATGGAGGGCACAAGGAGAAGGGGGCGACAGAGGATGAGATGGTTGGATAGTGTTCTCGAAGCCACAAACATGAGTCTGACCAAACTGCGGGAGGTAGTGGAGGACAGAGGTGCCTGGCGTGCTCTGGTCCATGGGGTCACGAAGAGTCGGACACGACTAAACGACTAAACAACAACAACATCCTTCAAATGCCTTTCATAATCAGGTCCTTGAAATACCTCTTCCTAGAACTAAGTCAGGGTGTGCCAATGTGGTCTAGTGGTTGCAGTGTTGGACTAGGACCTGGGAGGTAAAGGTAAAGGGACCCCTGACCCTTAGGTTCAGTCGCGGACGACTCTGGGGTTGCGGCGCTCATCTCGCTTGATTGGCCGAGGTTGCCGGCATACAGCTTCCAGGTCATGTGGCCAGCATGAGTAAGCTGCTTCTGGTGAACCAGAGCAGCGCACAGAAACGCCGTTTACCTTCCCACCAGAGCGGTACCTATTTATCTACTTGTACTTTGACGTGCTTTCGAACTGCTAGGTTGGCAGGAGCAGGGACCAAGCAACGGGAGCTCACCCCGTCACGGGGATTCGAACCACCAACCTTATGATCAGCAAGTCCTAGGCTCTGTGGTTTAACCCACAGTGCCACCCATGTCCCACCTGGGAGATGAGGGTTCAAATCCCCACTAGGCCATGAAGCTCACTGGGTGACCTTGAGTCAGTCACTGACCTACCTCACAGGGTGGTTGTGAAAATTAAATCAGGAGGGGGGATCTATGCCATGTGGCTTCAGCTCTTTGGACTCTCATTTGGCTCAGCTGGCATAATCAAGTAGCATTCTGGGGCCATGATTTAATGACTTTAATCACACATCTTTTCGCATACAGAGAATCTTTTGTCCCTCGCAGGACCCAGCGACCGCACAGGGTTTTCCCCTTTATGTAATGCCACGAGCAAAACGGCCGTTTGCAGGACGGGAATGTTAAATGGCAAATGACGTAGAGAGGTCAGGGCCTTCCTTCATTCCCAAGCAGGTTGTTAAAAAATAATAATTTAACCAAGGTGTGAAAATGGCATTGCCCTCCAAAAAACTGTATTTTGCAAATCCTGTACCACTCACTTGCATATGATTTATGATGGTGGAAAAGAACTTCCTGTAGCAGAATTGCTGCAGTTTTGCCAAAGAGATCCAAGCAAGAAGAATAAGGAAGAGCCACTTTTTTCAAAGGGGCCGATGTGAAATTGCACTGAGATAATGAAGAATTTAGGAACATCTTCTGCTATCCACTAGGTTCAATTTTTTTAAAAAAATCAGTAGGAGGAGTGAGAGGGTGTTTTGTTCATCACCTTTAAGAATACTTGCCTACTATTGGCAGCCAGGGGAATCATCCACTTATAGGATTGAGATATAAGCAAGAACCCCAAATTCTGCAAATTCAATGGAGGGGATTTTTGGTGCCTGAATTTTCAGGTGCAACAGCTCAGTTTTGTATTCAGCTACATCCAGCTCTTCTGCTAGAAGTTTTGTCCAGCTGTTCTTACTGGTGTGCCCTCATTCCTGCCACCCACTGTGTGTCTAATTAGAAAAAGCTGGGTGGGGGAGTAAGAAAAAGGAGGGAGAAATAGCCATTAATGTGAGAAGTTAAAGTAGGAGCCAAAGGAGAATTCAAGAGAAAAAAGAATCCCAGGGAAACTTGAGTTCAGATGATATACCTGAAAGAGCGTCTCTACCCCCATCATTCAGCCCGGACACTGAGATCCAGCTCCGAGGGCCTTTTGGTGGTTCCCTCACTGCGAGAAGTGAGGTTACAGGGAACCAGGCAGAGGGCCTTCTCGGTAGTGGCGCCCACCCTGTGGAACACCCTCTCATCAGATGTCAAGGAAATAAACAACTATCTGACTTTTAGAAGACATCTGGTAAAGGTAAAGGGACCCCTGACTATTAGGTCCAGTCGTGACCGACTTTGGGCTTGCAGCGCTCATTTCGCTTTATTGGCCGAGGGAGCCGGCGTACAGCTTCCAGGTCATGTGGCCAGCATGACTAAGCCACTTCTGGCGAACCAGAGCAGTGCACGGAAACGCCGTTTACCTTCCCGCCGGAGCGGTACCTATTTATCTACTTGCACTTTGACGTGCTTTCGAACTGCTAGGTTGGCAGGAGCAGGGACCGAACAATGGGAGCTCACTCCGTCGTGGGGATTCGAACCGCTGAACTTCCGATCAGCAACCCCTAGGCTCTGTGGTTTAACCCACAGCGCCACCTGCGTCCCAGAATACATCTGAAGGCAGTCCTATTTAGATAAGTTTTTAATGTTTTATCTTTTACTGTGTTTTTAATATTCCGTTGGGAGCTGCCCAGAGTGGCTGGGGAAGCCCAGCCAGATGGGTGGGGTATAAATAAATAATAATTATTATTACAGTATTATTATTATTAGTAGTAGTAGTAGTATTTATTTTCCTGTGGCAAACTTCCACTGGAAGTGACTCAGGTGAACAAGTCTGCTTTTGCAAGCCGCACAACCTGAGTGCCACTAAAATAGCATGAGGTTGGAGCTCTTCCATGGAAAAAGAAATCAGATTAACTTTTCGCAGATCCACATACCTTTTCTGGAAAAACTGGAATTTCAGGTGGCCCAGATCGACCTAACCTGACCTGCCGATCCCAGCAGCTGCTGCTGCAGCTTTTAACAAGTGGATGCAGGGAAATTATGGATGCACCCATTAGTAAATATGCCCCTGTTGTTTTCTTACTGTGCTCCTAGCTAACTGAGGGACGCAGCTGCTTCCAGATACCCGTGGTCTCCTCTTCTGGGGCAACCCTAATCTGAGAATGTTGCCCAAGGAGAACTGTAGGTGGTCTGGCATCAGAAGAAGCAGGGGATGGATGCTTTGAATACCAGCTGTCTTTCTGAGGAAGTGAACACAGTGGGGGAAAGGGGCCCCACCCCAGATCTCTAAAGGCAGGCAAGATTTCAGCTCAGGCAGAAGGAATGTCAGCAGCCTTTGGAGGAAGACAGTGAAAGCTTCTTATTCTCTTCCCCCGGGACACAGTCTTCCTTCAGCTCTGCTTCCAGCAGCCCCGCTAAGAGCCAGTGAGACTAAGCCGTATAAACTGCAGGCAGATATGCTGACTCCTGGAAAAACAGGTCCATGGATCTGCATTCCTCCCTTTGCAATGGTCAGTTGCAAGTTGCAATGTCAGTACAATAGACAGCTGCAGTAATAGGGAATGCTTGGACCTCCCAATATTGTTGGACGGCTCTCATCGTCCTGAATTGTTGCCTATGCTGGCTGGGAGATGAGAGTCCAACATTGCTTCCCCAATCCTGCTCTATTGACACATGTATTTTTTTATTGGATTTTTGATAATTTTATACATATAAAACAAAAACACTTCAAATATTAAAATACAAGGTTCTCTTGAACCTTCAGACCTCCTTCCCTCCCTCCATAGGTTCCATGTTTAAGTTTAAATTCGTTACATCTTTTACCCTTATCCATCTATTAGGTAAAGGTAAAGGGACCCCTGACCATTAGGTCCAGTTGCGGATGACACTGGGGTTGCGGCGCTCATCTCGCTTTATTGGTCGAGAGAGCTAGTGTACAGCTTCCAAGCCAGTGTACAGCTTCCTATTATGAAACTGAGTATGCGGAGTTGGTGAAACTGACGGGGAAGATCCAAAACCAGGAAGATCACGCATTTACTAATGTAAAGGGACCCCTGAATGTTAGGTCCAGTCGTGGACGACTCTGGGGTTGTGTGCTCATCTCGAAAGCATTTGACGCGCTTTCGAACTTCTAGGAGAACCAGAGCAGCGCACGGAAACGCCGTTTACCTTCCTGCCAGAGTGGTACCTATTTATCTCCTTGCACTTTGACATGCTTCCGAACTGCTAGGTTGGCAGGAGCAGGGACCGAGCAACGGGAGCTCACCCCGTTGCAGGGATTCGAACCGTCGACTTTCTGATCAGCAAGCCCTAGGCTCTGTGGTTTAACCCACAGCGCCACCCAATTACCATAAATAATTCCACATTGCAAGTGTCATTACATCCCTGCCAACGATTTTAACTGATTACAGTGGTCTTTTAAATAAATTACAAATTTATTTCAATCTTTAGTAAATACTCCTGCCAACCCAGCAGTTCGAAAGCACGTCAAATGCAAGTAGATAAATAGGTTCCACTCTGGCGGTTAGGTAAACGGCGTTTTCGTGCGCTGCTCTGGTTCTCCAGAAGTGGCTTAGTCATGCTGGCCATATGACCCGGAAGCTGTACGCAGGCTCCCTCGGCCAATAAAGCGAGATGAGCACTCAACCCCAGAGTCATCCACGACTGGAGCTAACATTTACCTTAGTAAATGCGTGATCTTCCTGGTTTTGGATCATCCCCGTCAGTTTCGCCAACTCTGCATACTCAGTTTCATCTGCCATTCTTCTTTTGCTGGTACTGCTTCCTTCCAGCTCTGGGCTAGTAGCATTCTCGCTGCTGTCGTTGCATACATAAAAAGCCTTTTATCGTCTCTTGGTAACTCTTCACCTATTATACCTAATAAAAAGGCTTCTGGTTTTTTTACAAATGTGTTTTTAAACATTTTCTTTAGTATCGTCGGTACCTAACACCAAGTAAAATTGCTAAAATGTACAAAACAAGTTCAAAATTGTGTTGGAAATGTAAAGAGAATGAGGGTACTTTTTACCATATGTGGTGGACATGTACAGTGGTAAAGGCTTTCTGGGAAATAATATACAGTGGGACCTCTGTTTACAAACTTAATTCGTTCCGGAAACCTGTTCTTACACCGAAAATGTTCTCAAACTGAGGCACGCTTTCCCCAATGAGGCTTCCTGCTGCCGGTGCCCTTCCACCAGTCGGCTTCTGTTTGTCTTCCGGTGCAAAGTTCGCTAGCCGGAACACCTACTTCCGGTTTTGTGGAATGCGTTGCCTGAATCATTTGTTAACAGCACTGTTCTTAGACCGAGGTATGACTGTACAATGAACTATTGACACATGTAAAGACGTCTGAGCTGGTTGCTCCATTCACAGACCGCATGGCTTTCAACAAACCATCCTTGCATTCCTGAATTCAGATGTGATAAAAAGAGTTTCTGAATCGTTTCACCATTAAACAACATACCAGATCCATTTTGGGGGATAAGATGTAAGCCTATGTCTCCCCCCCACACCCTCCCTCTAATCATAGTCTTGTTTTTTAATTTTTTATCTTAATCATAGAATCATAGATTGTAGAGTTGGAAGGGACCACGAGAGTCCAACTGGCTGCAATGCAGCAATCTTTTGTCCAATGTGGGGCTCAAACTCACGACTGAGATTAATACTTATGCTCTACTAACTGAACTATTATTTTGGAAGAATGTGGGCTCAGTAACCTGTGTTGGCAGTTCTTAAATGTTCACAAATAGTCTGATTTGCCAGTTATCACAATCCTTAAATCAGAGGAAAGCTTTATAAATATGTTTGGAAAGGTTTATATAGTTCTTTAAAAAAAAAAGTTTCATGTTATTAAAACCTCCTTAGTTACCACAGTGTTTGGATTTCTAAAACCTTAAGGGGAATTTTGTTTCCAGCGGAAAAGCATGCCAAGTTGTGCTGGCTCTGTACTGAAAAACAGCAACTCATATATAAATACATGCATTTTAAAAATATACACAGGAATAGGCATTTTAAAAGCTAATTAAGGAAATGACTTTAAGGTCACTGGAAATTATTTGCAACGGCTCCATGAAGTGTATATGTTCTCTTTTATGTTGTTTGAATGTCACCGGAGTATGCCAAATAATAATGTGGGCCATGGTCAAGCAGAATAATTGTGTAAAAGCAGCAGACGTTTAAGCCAAAGAAACACTTCTTTACCTAACAAATCATTAGCCGAGGGAACGTAGCATCTCAAGATGTTAGGCTGACTGCAGGCATAAATGGCTCTTCTGTGTATTTATTAATTTTATACATGGAGAGCAGTCCCTCTAGAAGCATGAGCCAGCAATGAAGCTTCTATATTCAGATGGTGAACACACTTAACTAGCAGATGGAGCTGAGTAACAATAGGCGATCAGTATTTAAGTCCTGCTTATGAACAGTTCTGTGGCATAAGAACTGGAGAAGAGGGGATTATTTATTATATTGCGGTCCAACATGTTAGTCTTTGCATTCCTCTGGTCATATAGGTAATATTTTCCTAAAAGTCCAATGTTTGCTTTTAAGAAAGAGACAGTTACTTTTAGTGAGAGGCAGGGGTGGCCTGGGAAATTTTTGTACCGTCCAACATTTCTCTGATGAAAATAGAGACGTCCCATTCAATAATACTGAGGGACGCGGGTGGTGCTGTGGGTTAAACCACAGAGCCTAGGACTTGCCAATCAGAAGGTCGGCGGTTTGAATCCCCGCAACGGGGTGAGCTCCCATTGCTCGGTCCCTGCTCCTGCCAACCCAGCAGTTCGAAAGCACGTCAAAGTGCAAGTAGATAAATAGGTATCGCTGAGGCGGGAAGGTAAACGGCGTTTCCGTGCGCTACTGTGCTTCGCCAGAAGCGGCTTAGTCATGCTGGCCACATGACCTGGAAGCTGTACGCCAGCTCCCTCGGCCAATAAAGCGAGATGAGCGCCGCAACCCCAGAGTCGGTCATGACTGGACTTAATTGTCAGGGGTCCCTTTACCTTTATTCAATAATACTAATACTAATAATAATTATTATTTATACCTTGCCCACCTGACTGGGTTGCCCAAGCCACTCTGGGCAGCTTCCAACATATATAAAAACATAGCAAAACATTAAACAACTTATTTATACAGAGCTGCCTACAAATGTCTTCTAAAGGTTGTATAGTTACTTATCTCCTTGGCTTGGGGTTTGCATAACTCCATACCCTCCAACATTTCTCCAATGAAAATAGGGGTGTCCTAAGGGAAAGCAGGACATTCTGGGATCAAACCAGAAACCGGGACGGATTCTGTAAATCTGGGACTGTCCCTGGAAAATAAGGGACACTTGGAGGGTCTGCATTTTGCCACTCGAGGCAAAAAGCCTTTGCAAAGCCAGCCCCATGGCCCAAGAGCTATTCCTGATGTCACCCAGGGTGAAATTCCAGGGGTATGTTATAATATATGTACTTATAGTATATATAGTGTTGTTATAATTTATATATGTGTAAATAATAATAATAATAATAATAATAATAATAATAATAATAATACAGTGGTACCTCAGGTTACAGGCGCTTCAGGTTACAGACTCCGCTAACCCAGAAATAGTACCTCGGGTTAAGAACTTTGCTTCAGGATGAGAACAGAAATCGTGGAGTGACAGTGCGGCGTCAGCAGAAGGCCCCATTAGCTAAAGTGGTGCTTCAGGTTAAGACCAGTTTCAGGTTAAGAACAGACCTCCAGAACAAATTAAGTTCTTAACCTGAGGTACCACTATAATAATAATAAATACCAGGGGTGAAATTCCTGTTGCCCTACCTGAGGCTAACCTGGGATAACTAGTGTTTAATTGAAGCAGCACCCCTAGGCATAATGTTAGATCTGTTAGAACATTTTCTACCAATGTGCTTCTGGTTTGCGTTATTCTAAACAGCTCTCCCAAGATTCAGAAATGCGTTATGTACGTTGGTGGTTTTGCCTGGTGTAGGCAACATGCAAAGTTTGCAAAGTTACTCAGTTAATAGTAGGTATGGATTATTATATGTTAAGTTCATCTGCCCGGCTTGTGGTTGCAAGAGTGTTCTTGTTGCATTTTGAAAAAAGATGCATTTTTTGTGTGTGGACAGAAATGGAGAACATAAAAGTAGAATCTGTTTTTCAAGGACTGCTTTTTCCCTTTTTCAGGTATACACGTATAAACAGAGGTCAATCACACGCCAAAAAGTCACAGCTATGCAGCCTACAAGCTCAGAAGGTCTGGAAGACATGGCCGCACTGATAGACCTCCATGAAGGGGCCATCATGCACAATCTATTCCAGCGATATCAACAAAACAAAATTTATGTAAGTTCATTTTGGAGGGGGCTGAGGGAAATCTTTTGAGCAGCAAATTGCTATTTTACATGGGTGGATATATTTTCTTTGGATTTGAAAGTTCCCCTAAAGCGAGAGATGCTGGCACTATCGCTGCAGAAAGTTAGACCTGCTGCCCCCTAAAGTTGTGTGTGCAAGAAGTGGGGGGTTCAGTGTGATATATAAATACAGTCGTACCTTGGAAGTTGAACAGAATATGTTCCAGATGTCCGTTTGACTTCCAAAATGTTCAAAAACCAAATCGTGGCTTCTGATTGGCTGCAGGAAGGTCCTGCAGTCAATCAGAAGCCCCGGAAGCCCGTCAGATGTTTGGGTTCCAAAAGAACGTTTGCAAACGGGAACAATCACTTCCGGGCTTGCGGTATTTGGGAGCCAAAACGTCCAAGTTCCAGGAGCTCAGGATCCAAGGTATGACTGTATCCTTGAGTGGTTAGGGACTTCAGTGAAAACGTTGGCAGCATTAAGATAAACTCAACAGTGTCAATTAGTTTTGATGGATGCAACAATGGAATACTGAACGGTTTAGCTTATGTAAAATATGCAGTGATTTATGTTATGCAAAATGAACCATGGAAAGAGAAGAAGGGAAGTTTTTGATATTTTACGGTTGTTTAAATGAGTATTCAAAATTATTAAAAGAATAAAAAAGAATAAAAATAAAAAGGGACTTGAGGATATCCTACCCTCAAGCCACTTCCTCAGGCCAGGAGAGCTTGAGATTAAACGGAGCACCCATTAAATGAAGATGAATTCAGATTAAACGAAGCAGTGGAAATCTTGAGATATCATGGATGAGAGCTAGGAAACAGCCAGAAAGATTTGGACGTAATGGCCTAACTCCATATTGAGTCAACTGTGGTTAATAAAAATTGCCATGGGGAAGTTCTGACATTGAACTATTAGAACTCAGCCACAACGATTTAGGAAGGGGAAATACAGGAACAGAGTTGAAAATGTGGAAAGCCAGGCTCTGTAGAATTAACAAAAGCAGAAGGACTGCAGAGGTGTATTAGATTGCTCTGTCAAGAGAATGAATGAAACAAAGGTTAAGTGGGAGGAATGTCAGGAGATGGAGGGATGGATAGATAGATGTTTTGCGGGTGAATTGGTAAAACAACAGGGAGAGGTTCCGTAAGGCTCTGCAGGAAGTGGTCAGCAGGGTTTGTGGTTCACGGCCATTTTTAGAGGTGCTTTTTTGACTCAGATGTTTTAAACCTGTGGAGAACGTGGAGGTCTCTAAATGTCAGTTTTGATCCAGACAATAGTTTGCATTTTACTTAACTCTAAAGAACTGGAAGAGATTCCCCTTCCCTACATTTCTCTGAGTGGTTTACCAGTCAAGTCCCTCTTCTCAGGGAACTCTGGAAAACTGTAACTCTGTGTGAAGAATTATCACAGAATTGTAGAGTTGACCCCTAGAGTCATCTAGTACAATTTACCTGCAATGCAGGAATCTCTGCTATAGCATCCATGGTAGATGGCCGTCCAACCTCTGCTTAAAAACCTTCTACTTCTGAGCAAGTCTCTTCCACCGTCGAACAGCTCTTACAGTCAGAAATGCGGTCTCCTAACTACTCTCAATGCCTTTAACAAACTACAATTCCCAGGGTTCTTTAGGGGAAGCCATGATTGTTTAAAGTGTTATGACACTGCTTTAAATGTATAGTGCATTTAAAGCTCAACATCAAAAAAAACGAAGATCATGGCCACTGTTCCCATCACCTCCTGGCAAATAGAAGGGGAAGAAATGGAGGCAGTGAGAGATTTTACTTTCTTGGGCTCCATGATCACTGCAGGTGGTGACAGCAGCCACGAAATTAAAAGACGCCTGCTGCTTGGGAGAAAGGCAATGGCAAACCTAGACAGCATCTTAAAAAGCAGAGACATCACCTTGCCAACAAAGGTCCATATAGTTAAAGCCATGGTTTTCCCAGTAGTGATGTATGGAAGTGAGAGCTGGACCATAAAGAAGGCTGGTCGCCGAAGAATTGATGCTTTTGAATTATGGTGCTGGAGGAGACTCTTGAGAGTCCCATGGACTGCAAGAAGATCAAACCTATCCATTCTGAAGGAAATCAGCCCTGAGTGCTCACTGGAAGGACAGATCCTGAAGCTGAGACTCCCAATATTTTGGCCACCTCATGAGAAGAGAAGACTCCCTGGAAAAGACCCTGATGTTGGGAAAGATGGAGGGCACAAGGAGAAGGGGACGACAGAGGATGAGATGGTTGGACAGTGTTCTCGAAGCTACCAGCATGAGTTTGACTAAACTGCAGGAGGCAGTGGAAGACAGAAGTGCCTGGCGTGCCCTGGTCCATGGGGTCACAAAGAGTCGGACATGACTAAACAAGAACAAGCATTTAAAGGGGGACTTGGTTTGAAACAGGGGAATCTTAACTTGAATTTTAACCGGCTGAACCTGGGCAACCTTACGGGTGTTTATTTAGAGCCCTGCTTTAACTGTATTGGCAAATATGATGGCACAGCGACACTCCAGGTTAGGACATTTCAATCAGTGCATACATTTGAATGGTATCCTTTAAGCTGGGCTGCTATAGCCTGCACCGAAATACTAAATTTCAACATATTCTGATGGTGCCCGTGTTGAAAAACGTGACGAGGCCAGACTGTTCCTTGAGAAGCTTCATCTTAAGCAAAGCAAGGAATGTGCACATAGTAAAATGGCCGGTTAAAGGCTGTAATTTTGGGGCCTCCAAAGCCCAGCTCCAAAATTAGACAAGCCAGTGGTATATGATGGTTGTGTGACTTGCATTATCAACTGTGGGGCATGTCGCTAAGCACTGTTGAGACGATCCTTCCCTGGGACAGTTTGAGCTTATGCGGAAAGTTTTTGGGAAGAGGTCCTAAAACCACATAAGTACATATGTGATGCCGCTAAAGGAAAGGGCGTTCAAATTACGGTGTTGGGAGTTGGCTCTCGCTGGATTCGCCTCCCGACACTCAACTGCTTCTGGCAGATGTGAGTTGAAAGGAGGTCAAAACAGAATGAAAGGGAACAATTTAAAAAAAACGGTGAGAGAGAGCTAAAAATAAAACCATTAAATGTGTAAACTCACTCATGAGTCCTCTTTGATTCAGTGCTTAAAATGTGCCTGTTTTAACACATTTTCCATTGAAGCACAAGCAGTTTTTTAAAAAACTGAGAAATAGCCAGATCTTTATTTGATGTGGGCTCTCTTCATGGGATCGCTAAAAGCACATGATAATGATTCATATTCATGCTCTTTCCACAGTCATCTGGTTGGGAGCCAAACTACTGGCCTAGATAGACCTTTGGTGTGATCCAGCAAAGTTATTAAATATATATATGTATATGTATATGTATGTATACACACACACACACACACACACACACACACACTCTTTTTAGATGTATATACATTTCAATGATTTTACATTCATTTTGACATTTTAAAACTTGACTTCCTTCCCTCTCTTTCTGCAGTTCCTTAAATTTATTTTTAATATCTTCTGCATATCCAAATTAATTTCCTCATTTATTCATCTTCTTTATATATATACTCTTATATAGCTGCAGGTTATTACAATAATCCTGCCAGTGTTTTTATCTGTTTACAATTTATCTGTAAATATTCAATAAAGCATTTCCATTCTTTTGTAAAAAGTTTGTTATCTTGATTTCTTATTCTTCCGGTAAGTTTCGCCATTTCTGCGTATTTCATAAGTTTTGTACCCATTCTTCCTTTGCTGGGACGACTTCTTCTTTCCATTTTTGGGCAAGTAACATTCTTGCTGCTGTAGTCGCGTACATGAGTAAATTTCTATACAATTTAGGTAGTTCTATCCCTATAATTCCCAGAAGAAAGGCTTCTGGGTTGTTGTTTTTTATAACCAGCACAACTTTTTATTACACTTACCTGACTGAGTTGACATTCATTGCGTGTCAAGGTCCCCAGGGCCACCCCAAATAACTCACACATCACACCAAAATTTTAGTTTAAGGTTTTGGCATAATTTTGGCCACAATTTTATTAAAATACAAACATGTGAGTGGTTGCTTAGGCATTGGTTGCAACTAGCTGCCCCCACTGTGGGGGACAGTCTGACATTCCGCAAGCATGCGAAAGTCAGAAAAGGGGAATACACTTGGGGCTAGCGACGGAGCAGAGAACCTGCCCTCAGGCCTCCCCAAATGCAGCCAGGAGCTCTTGCAGTGGCCCGAGCCCCCTTGACAGGGTGGACAAGCAATAGTTAGCCCCCGATTCCTCTAACGGAATCCCTTGCAGCAGCAGCATTAGAGGGGCAGGCACAGCCAATCCATGCCCCTCAACCAACCAAACCATAAACCAATGCCTAACCGTGAACCTTACAAGTTGTGATGATTTGCTACGCAGTAGGCAAAAACCAAATGGCCCCAGCCAATCAGCCAGATGGACAAAATTCCTACCAGGCCCCTGCCTCAAGAGCAGACGACCCCATGACAGGCATAGCAAGGTCAAGCGAACAACCCTACTTCTAGGGAGGGGGGGTGGGCAATCCGATGCACGGGCGAAAAGAGGAAGCCCTAGCCTCGTGCAAGGAGTTTTAGCATTTCTGGCTGTCAATCAACAAATGGCAACATTAACTTCTTCCCAACAACAAGGGAAGCCCAATCGGATCAGTGGCCAACGATCAATGAGCCTGCCCCACAACTTTGGAGTGTCCTGGCGGCCCCAACCGCAACACATGCTCTCCATGAAGGAGAACACGCTTTCCCTAGGAGTTGTTGTCTGAGGTTTCTGCTTCTAGTTTTGTGTCTTTTCTCAACGCACACAGTGAGGAAAGTACCAAAGAAAGCCTTGTAAGGATATTCCATATTCAGCATCTATGTGACATCACCAGGCAACAAACCAATCCCGTTCCCTTCTCATACCTGTCTTTCCTGTACACCTGACAGAGTCAGCTGAATCAACAAGTTGCCAAGCAACCAAGAGGTTTAAGGATCTGTCTGATCATATCACATTAGCTCTGGCCTTGGGCCAGTTCTGCATCAATAAGAAATACTAATATTTTGGAATGAAACCATTGTTTCCCCCCTAGGCAACTTCCTTTGACTCATAAGTTGTTGAGAAGGGGCAAATGGCAGGCAGTGCCAGATAGAAACAGGGGGGTGCCTATGAGAGGTGATGCCCACTAGCCTACTTAGCCGAAATCCCAGGCTTATTATGTCCACGTTTCTCTGCACATTCCTGCTGTTCTGTTGATACTTTGCTAGCCACTCACGGTTTTTATTTACAAATTCAAGGCAGAGGGGGACTGTGTTCCTGTTTGCTTCTTTGATATCTCGGAAGCAGGAATGGGACTCAAATTAGCCTTGCAACGTTTGAATAATGTACTGAATAGTTTTTGTCAGATTTAATTGGCTCTCCCATTTGCTTTATTTCTTCGTTTTGGTTCAGTAAGCTCTCCTAATAACACTTGATCCATCTAATTATAGCATACTTTTCTGTCTAGCTTTATTTGCAAGGGAACCCTCAGGGAGCTAATGGCTGCACAGTAATGATCAATGAAACAATGAATTGTTTTGCTGTTTCTTGAATTCTTGCCAGATGCCAGAAATGCTTAAGGAATTCAGGCCACTAGGTCTGTTTCCCTAATTTGCTGAGTTGTGTGTGTTGTTGATGTTGTTTTTTACAGAGAACTGATGTTCTTCGTACTGGCTTCACAAACATTTCCAAAAAGCGGTTGTCATGTATCTGGTCTAGGAGCAAAACCAGAAAGAGGTGGCCCATAACATTTCAAGATAGCTTTTTGCCAGCACTGCAAATTTCCCAGTAGTGGTATATGGTGTCAATGGTGGAAATCTGTTACAAAGCTCTGTAATACGCATTTGTAGATGAGTCCTTAAAATGGAATTACAGCATATTATTTGTCCTTGTGGCTGTCTGCAACACAGATTGAAACGATGATTGTTATTCCATATGTAAGCATGCGTAACCAAATCTATCCATCTAGAGCGAGGCTGAAGAACCTTTGGTCCTCCAGGTGTTGTATGAATCCAACACACATCAGCCAAAACCAGCATGGCCAATGGCCAAGGATGATCAAAGCTGTAATCCAGAAACATCTGGAGGGCCAAAGGTTGCCCAGTGCCGATCTAGAGAAACTGGTTTAAATAGTTAAAATAAAGACTGTGTCATTATTTACCCATTTATTGCTTATATTACCACCCAGGCACCCAAGGCAGTTTACAGTTTTAAAATACAAAAACAAATCGGTGTTGTAAAATAAAGACAAAATAAAGACAAAGTCTAACATGCAGATCACTATCTGAGTTGGGGAAAGCATGTAAGTGTAAAAAAAAGGTAAAGGACCCCTGAGCGGATAAGTCCAGTCAAAGGCCACTATGGGGTTGTGGCGCTTATCTTGCTTCCAGGCCTGAGGGAGCCAGCGTTTGTCCACAGACAGCTTTCCGGGTCATGTAGCATGACTAAACCACTTCTGGCACAACGGACCACCGTGACGGAAACCAGAGCGCACAGAAATGCCGTTTACCTTCCCGCCACAGCGATACCTATTTATCTACTTGCACTGGTGTGCTTTCGAACTGCTAGGTTGGCAGGAGCTGGACAGAGCAACGGGAGCTCACTCCATCGCAGGGATTCGAACCACCAACCTTCTGATCAGCAAGCCCAAGAGGCTCAGTGTTTTAGACCACAGCGCCACCAGAAATACTACCCCTCCCCTAACAAGCCATTCAGCCTCCCAGTAAATGGATAGTACAGTGGTACCTTGGGTTAAGTACTTAATTTGTTCCGGAGGTCCGTACTTAACCCAAAACTGTTCTTAACCTGAAGCACCACTTTAGCTAATGGGGCCTCCTGCTGCCGCCGCGCCGCCGCTGCACGATTTCAGTTCTCATCCTGAAGCAAAGTTCTTAACCTGAAGCACTATTTCTGGGTTAGCAGAGTCTGTAACCTGAAGCGTATGTAACCTGAAGCGTCTGTAACCCGAGGTACCACTGTATAACTTGTGAACTAGGCACTCTACAGTCCTACCCCTTTGTGCTGAGGCCGTTGCTTGTTCTTTCTAAAGGGAAAGAATCGCTCTTAGCTCAAAATGGACATAGCGCTTGAGGAATGGGGTGCCATTCTGCTCCCCCATCTCATAAAGCCAGTTGGCACCCCGGTTTTATATGAAGCGTGCCTTAGGCCCTATAACTGTGGAGTTCCTGTCCGCCCTATAGCAGTTCCATGTTACTTTTCAAAGGATGATTATATGAAAGGAACATTAAGCAACCTTTCTATAGTTGGCTCGTTAATGAAATAGAAATGAAGTCTGTTCCCAAGGCCCATGTGAATAATAAAGAACTTTGTGTAATAGTGCCATGCCGAAAGGAGGTTCTCTCCTCACCCTCCAACAAGTATTTGCAACTTGCTTGACTTTTCCCAGAAGGGGTAATAATTGTGTATCCCTGGCCAATTTCCCCCCAGTTATGTAATATTCCTGCCTTCTCCCTCCATCCCTTCCAATCACCTTTGCAGTGACTGCTCCAACCTCTTTTCCACGTTCTAAACATGTTTTGGCTATTAGGAACAGAAGCTTTTTCCCCAGCCATGAGACAGTTGGGCTAAATAATAATTTGGATTTATTTATTTGCTTACTTTGTGCCCTGCGCTTCCTCCAAGCTGCACAAGGCAACTTACAACACAGTGCGCAATGTAAACAACAGTAGTCTTCCCCGGTGTGGTGCGATGTATTGTGTTTCTTTTTAAATTGCAGTCATTATTAATAAATTCACAGCTATGCATATTATTATTATTATTATTATTATTATTATTATTATTATTATTCATTTCAATTCTATACCATTCTATATTCTTAAGAAAAGATCTCAGAGCAGTTCACAGCATATTAAAACATCAAATAAAACAATCCAGAGTAAAGCATTGCTGTAGAAAGTCAAGTGTCCATTCAAAGCAACAGAAATAACAGGAAACTAAAATATTATCTTTAAAGATTTCAAAATGAAACATTGCAAGTGAAGTCAACAACAGAATGCACATTTAATGCAGCAAAGTTAATAATAACAATAGTTTTTGTTTTGTTTATACCCCACCCATCTGGCTGGGTTGCAAAAAACCGTAAACATTTCAAATGAAAATGTTACTGAAGGAACTCAAATATAAAATGCACGTTTAGAACAGCATGATTAACAAGAGAATAAACTATTATAATGCCAACTTTTTCACTGGGTGTGCGTTGGATTTGTAGGTGGTAGCAGAGTATATAAATTCACACATGTAGATGTTGCGCAAATCTGTGCCTTCTTTTTGGGGAGATGTTTTTGATAATGCACAAATAGCCACCATACTTGAAGCCTGCAACCATGGTTAAGCAATGGGAAGTGTTATGCTTGTATATTGACCCTCGATGATGTTGAGGTGCAGTTAGGAAATTGCTGCTGCAAGGCTTCCTTCTGGGTGATGATTTAATTTTCCTGGAGACTGAAGTAATTTTGCAAATGTAAACACCTTTTTTCTTTTGCTCTGTGGATGATAACCAAGTGTCTGGAAAGCAGATGGTTCTGGTACGGAGAATTCTAATTTCAATCAGTAGCCTTGTTTTTGACGCTTATTTAATAGTCTTCAGCTTTCTTTTGTTTAGCTTTTCCCAGCGACAAACAGAGAACGTTGCCATGTTTTTTCCTAACGGAATAAAGTTAGAGAGTGGGTGGTTGGGGGGCAGTGAGGGAACTTGATGCTTCAAAATAGAGCCTTGCACCCTCCAGTCTCCCACAAACATGTTCTCCAATCTACAGCATAACGCGCTGAATCGTAAAACTGGTGCCACTCAGTAAAGTTGTGGGGTAGCAGGGAGCCAGGTTGAGTCCAATAAAAGGCAATACGTTTTGTTGTTACATTGGGGGGCCACCAGCTGGAGTTTCTGCAGCCAGGCCTGACCCCCTGAGGAATACCAACTGGCCCCTAGTTGCTAACCAAGAGGAAAGAGAGTTGAGTAGATCTTGTGAAATCCATGACAAGAGTCAGTTCTGGCAGTCCACTTTAAGATGAGTTGGGTTATTTTTCCTCCCTCACTTACGGTATTTTTCCTCAGAATGGACCTGCCATAAAGCTATTTCTTGATGACAACAACAACAACAACAACAACAACAACAGCAGCAGCAACAACAATTTTATTTGTATCCCAACCACTATGGGCGGCTTCCAACTTATATAAAACCATAATAAAACATTGCACATTAAAAGCTTCCCTATAAAGGGCTGCCTTCATATGCCTTCCAAAGGTTATATAGTTACTCATCCCCTTGGCATCTGATGGCATTTCACAGGGTGGGTGCCACTACTGAGAAGGCCCTGTAATCAGTGCTGTACGTATTTAAACCTCCTTTAATCATGTCAGTAAAACCTTCTTCACTGGTTAAATTTTGGGGCAAGCATCCCTTTATGTCTTGGAAGTATGTGGAAAGGCACAAATAGTTTTGTTTCTTTAATCTCTTAATCATTTTAAAGAATTTCTATCCAGCTATTTCACCCGGCAGGGCTCTCGGCTCTGTGATTAATCGTTATCTTCTTATAATCTATCCTGCTTTTCCACTGAGGTGAACAGAGGAGTACACAAATTTCCTTCTCTCTTTCTGGCATGAATGAAACCTGGGTTTTGCTGCAGTTTTATAAGAGTATATATTTGAAGTAGATGCATAAAGGAGCAAATTATTTGGATATGCAGAAGATATTAAAAATAAATTTAAGGAACCGCAGAAAGAGGGGGAAGGAAGTCAAGTTTTGAAATGTTAAAATGATTGTAAAACTAGTGAATTGCATAAATAAAATTTTTAAAAAGAAGAAACTTGGGTTTTGGCTTTATATGTGAGAAGTTCTCTCTCTTATTTTCTCGTACTTCTCCTGAAGCATTTATTCTGTAACCAGCTGCCGGATTAGATGGTGGGAAAGAAAACACATTCTTCTTGAGCAAAGAAACTTGTGTTTGCGTTTTAGAGGGAGCGTTTGAATATGTTGTGCGCGCTACATTGCATTGTGAGGCATTTGAGCTCTTGTGTGAACATAAAACATGATTACAGGGTTTGGCGCTTCTGTAAGAGAAACGGCCTGACTGGGCAGTAGCTTCTGGAAACATATAATCACAGCGACATGTTAAACTAAGGCTTTTAAGAAAGACGTTTTGGCCTCTAAACGTTTAACTTGTAATTTAGGAAGAGAGCTGGATCCAGTCCCTTACAAATTAGCACGAGACGGGCTGAAATGCAGGCCGCCCTGACCGTGGTTTCAGTAAATCAAGGTTGCTAGCATGCATGCGACCATTAATTACGCCTCTCTTCGGGATTTAAAGGGGGGGGCGGGCATGGCAAACTGCAGGGCCTCCTCCTTTCTTCTTTTGTGCGGACTTGTGCTCAGTTTGTCGGCCCGCTTGGCTCAAAGAACAAAGGAAACAAAGAAAAGCGTAATGAGCTTTATGATAACAGGGCAGAATGGCAAGCAAGAGAAGGAGATGTGACCTAATGTACAGTAGCCACCAAATAGAAGTTTGTATGTTTTTTCTTTGATGCTTTTCCCCCCTCTACGACGCTCCAGATTTCCCATTAACAAAATAATGGTGGTTGTAGAAAAGATAAGATATTCGGAATTGCTCGCTTGTACAAATTTCAACACAAGGTACAACCAGGAAGAACAGAATTCAGTTATCCATACAAGTTAAGAGAGAGAGAGAGAGAGAGAAGAAAGATGGCTCTCAGGTTATTCCTAGTACGTAATACGGCTGGGTCGCGTCCTGTACCTTATCGTTCCAGTGCTGGGTGAACAAGGTCCACTTCTGTATCAGTACGTAATTTTGTAGTCTACGTTTCCTGGTTCTTATAGTATCAGGAAGTTTGACCTTGTAAGCCAAATCCTACATCCTTAAGAGCTAGTCCTGAACCTTTTTCATAGCTGAAGAGAATGGTTTAGGAGTCCAAACACCATTTGTATCCAGTGATTGCATTTTCTATTTGAGCTCAGATATTTCTGATTTTCAAAGTTGTTTTGTTAATGGCTATTAGAACCTCGGGAAGCAGTATGCCTGATTACTTGATAGCAGGACACTCTTGCCACTTTCGTGTTCTGTTTTTTTGAGCATCAGATCAGTGTTAGAAACTCAGATGTATGGCTCCTTAAACCAGGGTTGCAGTCGCCAGAATGGAATGGCCTAGTTGCCATTTGGGGACTAGTTGGCTCAAAAGCACTTTTTGGTTCCTGAAATCCATTTAGATTGTACAGATAAAATATCACGGATAGAATTCTGCAGGATGTGTTGCTAGTGTGTGGAAACAGTCCAGGCATGCACCTCCAGGTGGTAAATTACACCAGATTCAAATTCTGTTCAGCATCAAGAGTTACTGCTGGTTGAACCAGCCTAAGCCTGGCAGAGGAAAAACAAGCCTTTAAAAGTAGTTTTTGAGTTAAACCGCTCTTTTTTGCTAGTTATATTTATGTTTTGCTGCCAGGTTATGTCACCTAGCTGGACGGGTTTAGCATCTCTCCCCCTCCCCGGTCCTGCCTTTGACACACCTCTGAAATGACCCCCTTTTTAAGGGTTTACACTAGTTTCAGATCTCCGAGGCTTGGCTTGGCTTTGCCAGCTGGGTCCAAGCGAAGCTGGGATGGAGGAATTATGCCCAGCATATTTCCAGCGGAGCTGAGCCTGGGAAGTTGTGCTGGCATAACCCAACTGCATCAGGGACCGCTTGGCTCCGCTGGAGATCCTCTGGATTCCAGCAGCGTTCATCCCTGCAGATCCTGCTATAGGATTGGTCCCTTAATCCCCAATGAGGATACGGAACCAACCCATTCATCTTTATTTTCTTCCTCTCTTTGTTGCACAAAAACTTCCATGACTCGCAGAATCTCTCTCTCTCTCTCCCTCTTTTTGCATTGACGTTCCAAACTAGGCATACTCAGTGGGACAATGCTAGATGAACCTTTTCGACCAACGAGTTGGTATTTGTGGAGTTTCACTGGTTGAGAACATTTGCCATTTACGTGCACATCTCGAATGGTATTTATACCAAACCCAGGAGAAAATGCAGTGAACCATCTTGAGACGGTTTGGCCGATTCTGATCTTAGTGTAAACAATTTGCCCTGCCCCCAACCAATTAAAAGTTGTTACATTCAGAGTTTCAAATTTTGCTGTAGCTGCATAGGTGGCGAGCCCAAAATTTACTGCAAGAAATACTGTAAAATGGCAATATATACATATAAATATTTATATGAACTTTTTAACTGTACAGTGGTACCTTGGGTTACATACGCTTCGGGTTACAGGCTCCGCTAACCCAGAAATAGTACCTCGGGTTAAGAACTTTGCTTCAGGATGAGAACAGAAATTGTGCTCTGCCGGTGCGGCGGCAGCAGGAGGCCCCATTAGCTAAAGTGGTGCTTCAGGTTAAGAACAGTTTCAGGTTAAGAACGGACCTCCGGAACGAATTAAGTTCTTAACCCGAGGCTGTATAGCCTCTTTACACACTTCTGTTGGTTGGTTTTACCTTGGATACAGTTCTATTTAATCCTTGATTTTTATCCACTTAATGCTGATAAGGGCATCTTGTCATATTCTAATAGATCAAACAAAACATCTTTGACCAGTTACTGTTGTGGATGGAAGTATGGTGGTGCCCTGGCAACAGTCTCCTAAAATTAATAAAGTAACTAATAAGGCTCGTTATTGTAGGCCTTCCGAGTGGATTATGTCCTAAGTCTTAAAATGTGCATTTTATAGCCTTAGCAAGCACAGTACTGTGCAACTGTTTCCTTTGGTTGTTTTCCATTCTTTTCCTTTTCCTTGCAATTCTGGACATTGCTGTGCTTAAAACTTGCTGTGCCATATTAAAGGTTAACTCTTGAACTCAAATGTCTTGTAATCACATGTACACCTTGTCCCAGAATCCTATGTCTTTTCTTTTTTCCAGACTTATATTGGTTCCATCGTTGCCTCCGTTAACCCCTATAAGACCATTCCGGGCCTCTACGACCACGCCACGGTGGAGCATTATAGCCGGCACCACTTGGGAGAGATTTCACCTCATATATTTGCTGTTGCCAACGAGTGCTACCGCTGCCTATGGAAGCGTCATGACAACCAGTGTGTTCTCATCAGGTACCGAAATACTCTTTAATTGTTGCTGAATCTTAGATGTGTATGGGATCACACCAGTTGCTTG
This sequence comes from Podarcis raffonei, assembly GCF_027172205.1. Classification (NCBI taxonomy): domain Eukaryota; kingdom Metazoa; phylum Chordata; class Lepidosauria; order Squamata; family Lacertidae; genus Podarcis; species Podarcis raffonei. The sequence continues at coordinate 76,818,456 of NC_070608.1, forward strand.
AATACGGACAGGGGGTACTCTTAATTCTTTCCCCTAGGACTCCATTAATCATGAGATTTGTGGAGACGTAGTTTTGCTGCATGATCTAAATGGCTTCTTAAATGACAAAGCCGTCTTGGCTAAATATCTGTCCTGTGGTCATTTAATAAACACATATATCGGCACTCCACACGCTCTGGCCTGTTCCCTTAGACCTCGTCTCACTCTGAACACTGGTTTTTCCCACTGGTTTGTTGCCTTCCTGCGCAGAGGATTAATTTGTCACAGGGGTCTCGAATAAACACAATCCATCAAAAAAAGATCTTCAGGAAGCCCATAAATAATGACAGCAACTATAATGAAAACTCCTGAACATGTTAGCTGGTTTAATCTGCTTAATGGAGCTTGGTTGTTTTGTCTGTTGTTTAACGCAACTGTGCTTTCCTTTAATGAGGATAGAATAGTTTCCAACATTGGCCCTGATGTTCATTGGGGGTTTTTTATGGGGGGGGTGCCATTTCGTGACTTTACTAATGCTGATTGGTGCTGATGTTGCACCGCACGTCTTATTGTGCTTTTGGAGACATGAAAGGTGGGGTTAGTACCTTTAGTTCAAGCAAGTAGCTGCCTGGATACCATTCTGCCAGCTAGACAGAGAATTACTGTTCTTGTTTGTTTGTAATGCCAGTACCAATAATATTATATGAGAGCATATGCAGCTATGTGGGACGCGGGTGGCGCTGTGGGTTAAGCCACAGAGCCTAGGACTTGCCGATCAGAAGGTTGGCAGTTTGAATCCCCACGACGGGGTGAGCTCCCGTTGCTCAGTCCCTACTCCTGCCAACCTAGCAGTTCGAAAGCACACTAGTGCAAGTAGATAAATAGGTACCGCTCTGGTGGGAAGGTAAACGGTGTTTCCGTGCGCTGCTCTGGTTCGCCAGAAGTGGCTTAGTCATGTTGGCCACATGACCCGGAAGCTGTACGCCGGCTCCCTCGGCCAATAAAGCGGGATGAGCGCCGCAACCCCAGAGTCGGTCACGACTGGACCTAATGGTCAGGGGTCCCTTTACCTTTACCTTATGCAGCTATGTGCTAAGCTTAGAAGCACCTAGAAAAGTTGCACTTTTATACATGTCAAAATTTCTTTTTGGAAAAGCACTTCCAAGGAGGAATTGTGAACATTTAATGCAATTACGTGTTACAGCTTTTCCTATGTTGTATAACTACAGGTAGGGGACTGGATGCTTGGGAAATACCACATGCAAACAAATTTCCTGCACATGGAAAGATAGCATTCTATCCAAAAGGCTAGCCATGTGCTAATTTTCTAGGTGTGAGGAGTTTTGTTTGCTTGGTCCGGTGAAGTGAATCATGCCATCTCTTCATGTGAACTCTGAAATGGAAACAGTCTCAGGAAGAGCTGAACCACATGATTATGCTTCATGGATAGTTTAGCGCTTAGTATGAAATTTGTGTATTAATTAACATGTCTGAGGGTCATAAACATGTATTCGTGGGTACGCATGCCGGGAGCTGTGATTAGTCAGATGTTACTAAAGCTCACATTCATCTCATAGAAGTTGTTGAGGTTTCGCTGGGCCTCAGCTGGTTTTACAATAAATTTCACTTCTTTTTTGGAGAATAGCACTCTTCTCTTTGACGAGAGAGAAGGCAAGCCATTTCCAGAGTACTGCTTGAAACACAGAGACCAGGCCTTTCCCCAAAGGCCCGTTTCGTTCATGCAGTGAGGTAGCTCAGACTACCGCATTCAAAGATCGCTCTTTGCAGTGCCACCATTAACATAATTTTAACACACATTTTTGCTATCTTTATGTGGACACTGAAGCTTGAATTTGAATATTGTGTGCCCCCCTCACTTAATTTGCTGTTTTTGTCAGTGAAATACGCGGAAGTAGCTACTGGGAAACTGTCAGTCTCCGGCTTCCTGATATAGTTTGCTGAAGAAAGCAGCGCTTAAAATGCATCTCTTCTATTCTCGGCTCACACCAGTTGGCATGGGCAGGGCAACCCAAGAACAAAATCTAAAGCAGGAAGAGACCTTAAGGCAGTGTTCTGGAATCACAGGACTTCCAGAAAGCCCCTTGGACATGCTGCCACTTGTTTCCCTACATTGGATCAATGTTGTGTCACGGTAAACATCCATTTTTTAATGATACTGTCACAGGAAGCATGCCGGGCAGTAAATACACAGTTCAAAGTTGGACTTAACTCTTTACAGTGGTACCTCAGGTTAAGAACTTAATTTGTTCCGGAGGTCCGTTCTTAACCTGAAACTGTTCTTAACCTGAAGCACCACTTTAGCTAATGGGGCCTCCTGCTGCCGCTACGCCGCCAGAGCACGATTTCTGTTCTCATCCTGAAGCAAAGTTCTTAACCCGAGGTAATATTTCTGGGTTAGCAGAGTTTCTATGTAACCATATGTAACCAGAAATGTATGTAACCCGAGGTACCACTGTATTAGCAAAAGCACAACCTCCACAGACTTGGTCGAGTGGCAGGCCTAATGAGCAAAGCAGCTCATTCTCAGTGGTCCTACTCCATGAACATCACTTGCCGAGATGGAAAGTCCCCACCTAGTCCCCTCTCTGGGGCTTTTTCTAAGCGATCGAAGACTGTGCCTGCATGCAGTCTGCCATTGCTCCACTCGTTTCAGCCCTCTTATGGTTCTGAGAGACAGGGAGAGGGGAGCTTGTTGCAGAAGGGAGAGAAACCCGTGCCCCTTCACCAACCAGACTCATCTTTCCCTCTTGACCTTCCTCCTCCCTCTCACCTGCTTCTGCCTCTGATTCTGCACTTCTCTCTGCCACAGACTCTCCCAGCTCACTAAGCCCTGTTATAGCTTCAGCTTCTGACACCCTCTCCTCCTCCCAGTCTTCTCCCTCTGCCCACTTATTATCCCACCACGGGGCTCTGAGATTTCCTCCCTTGGTGGTTCCTCAGCTGGTTCCTCCCACCATTCCTCTGCATCAGTCCAGCCCATGACATCTAGATAAAGGTGAAGGAAAAGGACCCCTGGAAGGTTAAGTCCAGTCAAAGGCGACTACGGGGTTGCAGCACTCATCTCGCTTTCAGGCCAAGGGAGCCCACAGACAGATTTCCAGGTCATGTGGCCAGCATGACTAAACTGCTTCTGCCACAACAGGACACCGTGACGGAAACTAGAGCGCACGGAAATGCCGTTTACTTTTCCGTCGCAGTGGTACCTATTTATCTACTTGCACTGGCATGCTTTCAAACTGCTAGGTTGGCAGGAGCTGGGACAGAACAACGGGAGCTCACACCGTTGCGGGGATTCGACCAGCCAACCATCTGATCAGCAAATCCAAGAGGCTCAGTGGTTTAGACCAGGGCACTACTCGCACTCATGGCATCTACCTACTGTGGATCTATCATCTATCTATCTATCATCATCTATCTATCTCCATCCATTCATCCAGCTGTTTATCCACCCATCTTATGATCTGGGACATGAGGCACCTAACCATCTGCAGACACAGTACTGAAAAAGTCTTTTTTAAACAATTGAATCAAACGAATTAACAGTAAACAAGTTTCTACAGTGAACAGGCATAGCCAGGAGTGAGATGGGCTATTGCCAAAAACACTTGGGTGTGGGACAAGATCCTTGGAACTGTCAAACACCGTGCGGTTTCTCATCACAGAGAAAGCAGGAAATCCTTTCAGCATTAGTCACTTTTTTCTTTTCTTTTTTGGCGACTGCTAATGAAAGCTGCTATGTTATGCTATCGGTGACACGTTTCATTCCAAATACAGTAGGACTTGTATCAGCGTTCCTTCATCTGTGTCCAGCAATAAATGGCAGAGCTGATTCCGTTGTGGGTTGCATGCTTGGCTGTCCAGCTTACAGTCAAACAGATCCCAGTCTCTTTAGGTTGCTAATGGAATTGACTCTTACTATTTCTGTGCAGCTTGTCAGCCCGACTGGAAAAAGTCCCAAGTGCGTAGTTGTCTGGGTCGCTTAAAAAAGATGTTGTCAGCCTATGAATGTAAAATGTTGGACTTGCCTTGATTCTTCTTTGTGGGTTTTTCTTGTGACTCACACCTCCAATTTAGGCTACGATGTTGAGCAGGTGCTGGGTGTTTGTGTGTTGGATTAACAAGTGTGTTTGAAAAAGGCGAGTTAAAGAGGTTTGTTGTGGTCAATCAATATCCAGTATTAATAATGTTACCTGGTTCTTGGACATAGAATCATAGAAATGTGTTGGAGATGTAATGAGATTGAGGGTAAAGGTAAAAGGACCCCTGACCGTTAGGTCCAGTCGTGACCAACTCTAGGGTTGCGGTGCTCATCTCGCTTTATTGGCCGAGGGAGCCAGTGTACAGCTTCCGGGTCATGTGGCCAGCATGACTAAGCCGCTTCTGGCGAACCAGAGCAGCGCACGGAAATGCCGTTTACCTTCCTGCCGGAGCAGTATCTATTTATCTACTTGCACTTTGACATGCTTTCAAACTGCTAGGTTGACAGGAGCAGGGACCGAGGGGATTTGATCCACCGACCTTCTGATCGGCAAGTCCTAGGCTCTGTGGTTTAACCTACAGCGCCACCCATGTCCCGAAGATTGAGGGTATGTTTTATCATATGTGGTGGACCTGTAAAAAGGTAAAAGAGTATTTGGGAAATAATTCATGATGAATTAAAAAAATGTTTAAAAGTACTGTTCCAAAAACAAAAAACCCAGAGTCCTTTTTGTTGGGGATAACTCAGACGGAAATTCCCAGGTGTCAAACATCTCCACTTAGGTCTCATCTGTCCAGAGGACATTGTTCCAGAAGTCTTGTGGTTTTTTCACATGCAACTTTGCAAACCTAAGCCGCGCTGCCACATTCTTTTTAGAGAGAAGAGGTTTTCTCCTGGCAACCCTTTCCAAACAAACCATACTTGTTCCGTCTTAATTGTACTGTCATGAACTTTAACATTTAACATGCTAACTGAGGCCTGTAGAGCATGAAATGTAACTCTTGGGTGTGTGTTTTTTGCAATTTCCTCTGAGCATTGCCATGAATTTGCTGAGTTGTCTACTCCTGGGAAGATTGGCAACTGCCTCGGGTGTTTTCCACTTTTGAATAACCTTTCTCACTGTAGAATGATGGACTTTACATTGGTTGGAGATGGCCTTAAAACCCTTCCCCAGTTTCATGGGCAGTAGCAATCACTTATCTAAGAGCACCTGAATTCTCCAGACCAGCAAAAAGGTTATTTATGTATGCTACTACTGCGGCTGGTGTTTCGTTAGCCCCCAAATGGAAAGTGAGCGAGGTCGCAACCAGAGAAGAATGGCAACTTGAGTTGACAGAATATGTGCAGCTTGCAGACTTAACATATAGAAGAAGAGAAGAAGAAGAACATACATTTAGAGAAGATTGGAAAACGTTTATTGAATATATGGGGGGAAATTGCGTACACCTGAAAACATTGGCAGCATTAAGAAAAATTCAACAGTATAAATAAGGTTTGATAGATGTATTAATGGAATATTGAATGGTTTAGTTTTTTGTAAAATATGCAGGAATCTATGATATGCAAAATTAACCACGGAAAGAAGGGAAGTCGTTGAAATTTCAGGGATGTTAAAATGAGTATTTTAAATTGTATAACTGAAAATTTAATGAATTTTTAATATAAAAAAGAAATGAATAGCCGCACCTTTCTGCTGCTTAGCCTCTTCATCCTATGGAAGCAGTAAGAGTGTTTTCCACACATGATTTCTCAATTTTGGCTTTATTTCTGTTAAATAAATCACGACACGGTGTAATATGTCATGTGCTGCTGTTCAACTGAGGTTGTATTTACCTAATTTTAAGACCTGCTAAGGAACAGATGATTGTTATTATGTCTTCATATTTAACCCATTGAATTCAAAGAGGCTGCACTTTCTTTTTCCCATGACCGTATGTGATGTCAGGTGAACGGCACCTACATTAGTATGGTATGCCTTGTAACTTGCTTGTCTGCAAGTAATGAACGCTAGAAGCAAAGCGATACATTTGGATTTGGGGATGGTTTCTAAAAGGAAGCAAGTGCCCTCTAGCGGATTGCCTTATTATTTGCAGCTTTGCTTTGGGTTTTGTGCAGACTCAAGCAAGTTCTCTATCTGACAATTGGCGACAATATAAATATAATGGGTTATTGGGCGACTGATAGATGTTTTCTTCAACTTGTGCAGAGGGTTAGTGGCTCTGTGTGCCTGAAGGAGCGTCTCTACCCCATCGCTCAGCCTGGACACTGAGATCCAGCACTGAGGGCCTTCTGGCGGTTCCCTCACTGCAAGAAGTGAAGTTACAGGGAACCAGGCACAGGGCCTTCTTGGTAGTGGCGCCTGCCCCGCGGAACACCCTCCCGTCAGATGTTGAAGCATTAAACAATTATATAACCTTTCGTAGACATCTGAAGGCAGCCCTCTGTAGGGAAGCGTTTAATGCTTGATGTTTAGTTTTGTCCTGTTATATTTTGTTGGAAGCCAAGCAGAGTGGCTGGGGCAACCCAAGCCATATGGGTGGGGTACAAGAATATTATTATTATTATTATTATTATTATTATTATTATTTGCTGTGAACTTCAAACAGTCAATACAGTCATATCTCAGCTCCCAAATGCCTTGGGAGCCGAATGTTCTGCTCCTGAACGATTGAAAACCAAAAGTGAGTGTTCCGCTTTTCAAATTTTGAGGGGAAGCCAAATGTCCGGCGTGGCTTCCACTATTGTTTCCAGCGCGGCTGCACAAATGGGAACCAATCGGAAGCTGCACCTTGGTTTCTGAACTTTTTGGAAGTTGAACGGACTTGCAGAACAGATTCCGTTCGACTTCCGAGACAGGTCTTATATTTTACTGAGACAGTGAGTAGTGCGAGACTCAGTTGCTGGCTTAAACCAAAGCGCCTCTGTCACGAAGTGAATATTCTCTCTTCTTCAGCCTCCATTTGCAGCCTTGACCTCCCTTGTAAGGTTGTTGTAAGGGCGACTGAGGTAGGATATTTGAGATGCTTAGGTATCTTCTAAAGTGCGATAGAAAAGCTGAGGTAGGGAGTCTACAAATTTTGGCGGAGCTTGGCAAACCAACCATGATTTCCAGCAACCCTGCAAAGCTCTTTTTTCTTGACTCACAGAGGCAAAAAGAGTGGTTTTTCTTTTATACTGGCTACCTGACAAAGTCGGGAGAGGTTTGTAGAGAGAGGAGGAGCTGCAGACGGCAAGTTTGTGTTAGTAGCAGCCTGCTACCAACCCACAGGCTGCATTCCAGCAGAAGATGCAGCCTGGCGCCATTTTGAAAAAGAGTTATTTTCCGCCAGTGGTTTCTTGCTCTGGCAGAGTATGCCGGCGGTTTCCCCCGCTGGTTGCTAAAATTAAATGTCTGGTTGCCACTAGCAACTACAGGTGCAACCTGGCAACTGTGCATGCTGATTTAACTTCCTTCCGCAGGGCCTGTAAGACAGAGCTATTCCGCCTGGCTTTCAATTCGAACTTAGCCTGATCTTCTATTCCCCTTCCTTCCCTCCCCCTCCCCTTTTTATGAAGATTACCCGCTCTGGATCCCACAGCTAATTCTCCCCTGGTCTCCTCGCTGGCCCAAATAGGACTAATTTAGCCAGCTAGTCCTGGTGATCATCTAATGTTTATTGGATGGATTCCCCCCCTAAATTGATTTTTGAATTCTGAATTTATTGTTATTCACGTTTATACTGTATTTTATGCTGTTTTTTGTTGCATCAATTAAGTGTTTTGAATTTGTTGTTAGCCGCCCTGAGCCTGGTTTTCTGAACCGGGAAGGGCGGGGTATAAATAAAAATTTATTATTATTATTATTATTATTATTATTATTATTATTAATAATAATGCACTAGTATGGGGCATGGGATGTGATTAAAAGAAAAGCAGATTCCCCGCCCCCTTTAAAAGCAGCCAGGATTGTGGTGGACATGGCAGGAAGGAATGATTTGTCCAAGGCAATTATGCCCAAAATGTGAAATGTATCTGATTATGGTATCGTTGCCTTTAAACAGTCTCCTGGAAGCCTCAAAGACTCTTTCTTCAGCCTTTAAGAGGAACATAAAGCAAACTGCTCTTTGGACAAGCATCAGACTTTTTCCACAGGGAGGTTTATTCTGACATACCAAGATAAAAGGATGGATTTGGCAAACTCGTTGGCCTTATCTCTTCCCCGTTGTGCAAGATACGGAGCCCAGCGATTGAACCGAAGTGTGTCTGGAGATTGCTGCTTTTGTTGCATTGCATGTGATGGCATTGGTCGAAAGGGCATGTTGCTGTTTGAGATTATGTAGCTTTCGAGATTTTGCATGTGATCCCTCATAGCACACTAATCCAGAAGTGTTTGAGTGGGAATTATCTTTGTAAATAAGTGGAAATATTGGATGCAGACCTGCCCCCCTCAAAATACATTATGATTATTTATATTTCATGTATCTAAGAGAGGATGGCAAAAAGCAGAGAAAACTGATAGAGGAGGAGGAGTAAAAGGAAGCTGGCAATAACTAGCCACCCGAAACATCCTTAAAAAGTGCTTGTCACATATCAGAAACCAGACAAAACGGCAGATACAGTTTTCAAGTGCATCTGTGGCCAAATTATGAATGTGGCTGGATCTCTAATGTTTGCTTTCCTCTGTAAAAGGACCTGCAAAACACACACACACACACACACACACACACACAACAATCAACTGTATGGCCTTCCAGTGAAAATATACAGGTTTTCCTCACATGGAGTGGGCAGGCGGTGTGGTAATTTATATGCTGATAGTTTAGACGCCAGCTACTTTTACCTTGCGGGATGCATTCTTATATTGTTGAGTATCATTTCTTATTTGCCCCTTACAGAACTACTGTTAATGGGTGAGGTGTAAGTATAAATAACAGCAACTCTCGGTCAAAGAAACTCAGTTCGCAGTGATCATAATCCGTTGTAGCAAAGACTGGTTCTCCGATTTATATGGTTCTCAGATTTCAGGCTCTGCGCAAAGTCTATTAAATGCGACATTGATTTATCTTAGCTCTCAGAAGCTCTGCTTCTGATTACCTGCCTGTATACCATTTCTCAGACTGCGTCTAACAATAAATATTATTTGTTTATTTAAAATGTATATCCCAGCTCACTAGCCAGCAATATGCTCTTGCGATGGCTAACAAAAAATGAAGGAAAAAAACATTATTTTTTAAAAAATGAAATCATAATTACTGCCACTCACAGACATAAAAAGCCTTTCTCAATAAACGTCCAGCAAGTCTTCTTGAATTTTCAAGGTATGAGATCATTGGTACAGTTAACTAATTTAAGTCTTGTTTTCCTTTTGTCTTCCAGCGGTGAAAGTGGTGCTGGCAAAACAGAGAGCACAAAGCTGATACTCAAGTTTTTGTCCGCTGTGAGCCAACATTCGCTGGAACTCTCTCGCAAAGAGAAAACGTCTAGTGTGGAACAAGCAATTTTGGAGAGCAGGTACTGTGTTCATAGCCTCACCTATCTTCCAGGCAGTAGGGAAGGTACATGGAAGGAAGATATTTCGGAGTTGATCGTTGTCTGCTTAGCAGTTAGAAAACAAAACTATGGCAGTACCAGGGATGGGTAAACAAACCAACAAGCACGTCCCATCTTTGAGTGGCTGGGGAAACCCAGCCAGATAGGCGGGGTATAGATAATAAATGATGATGACTGAACATTTTCTAAACTATGGTAGTACATTTAAGTGATCAGATGCAGATGGCTTCACTTGTTGCATGCATCAAACACTTTAAAATTCAAATGGAAGTAAGGTTTGTTTTTCTTCCATAAAATCCATATTTTATAGTCAGAATTCTGGTAGCCGAGCCTATATTTTAGCCTGCCAGGTGCTTAGCAGCCCTCCTGTATTTGCAATCTGAGCCACTATCCTAGGACTTTCCTTCTCATGAGTTTTCCGGGGAGTAAGACATCATTGCAAGGCAGATGTTGTTTGGTTGTGCTTATAATTTACCCGTGTGTATAATTAATGATTCATTCATTGATGTTGCCGCGTGCGTCTCTAGCTTAAATAAGTTGTCTTCCTTTGAAAATGCCTGCATTCTAATTGCAGGTTTCAAAGATCAATGAGCAAATCAAAAGAGAGAGGTTAAGGGTGCAACAGAGGTCACACGGATGCTGCAGAATCTCTTTACAGCATCCTTGGACTATTTCATAATAACTGGTTTAGAGTAATTATAGCTCTGTAGCCTTTTCTACCTGGGGGGGCAGCAATGCTATAGCTTAACAGGGACAGGGGGACAAATGAATACAGTCGGGTTTTTAAGCGTAATTGGGGGGGGGGGGTTGTTTTACTGCATTAGACCCATTAAAATATGTCTAACTGAAGTGCTATTGTTTATATGGTGTCCTTACTGGATGTGGAAATTTAGGATGGGGTGGGTCAACAAATGATTGGCTTACGGGAATTGGGAATGTAATGTAATGATGGTAGACTTTTGGTAGCAGGCCAGGCTAGGAGCTGGTGAGCTTGAGGACATATTTGAAAAGAGCTTGGGGTACATTTGAAAAGAGGGATGGGGGAAGGACAGATGGACAAAAGTGGAGAGAAGGAAGGCGAAAAGTGAAGACTACTTGCTCACAAATTTATTGACAGCTGCACAAATTATTATAGCCAGGAAGTGGAAGGGGCAAGCAGAATAGAAAATGGAAGAATAGTATAAAGAGGTGTGGGATATAGCTACTGATGATAAATTAACATGTGCCATTAAGGTAAGGCGGGGAATACGCAGAAGAAATAATTTTGGGGAGATATGGAGGGTGTTTGTTGAATTTGTAGTGTTAAAACAGAAAGGGGTCAAACCGTCGCAAGAGGTGTTGAAAATTTGGGAGGTTGGATAGTTGCAGTGGAATGGTCTTGTGGGTGGGATGCACATTTTTATTCTTATTTATTACTTTGTCAAAATATTAATATTAATAATAATAATTTTTAAAATGTAACGATTAAGAGAAGACTAAGGAAAGGCAGTTTAGGACAACAGAATGGGCAACTGAACACTCACCAGTTGATCTGCACTAGGGAGCAAGGATTGAACAATGGAAAATATACTGAGGATGTGGAAATAAAACCTGAGGGCATAGAATTATCAAGAGTTACAGAAGCACAGATTGGAGATTGCCTCAGATTAATACAGGGTATCTTGGCACACTTAGTTTTTTTGGTTTTGCCCATGGTTTTACCCTTAAGTCTAGCTGCACAGGCTTAAACTGTTTCTGGAATATTCCATTTGCAGCTCCGAGATAGCTTGATTAAATGCTTCCCCATATATAAATCTGCTCACACATTAAACAAAGCAAGCAGATTAGATGTCAAAGAAAAAAGGTTCTAGTCTGCCTCTTTGTTTTCTGTGTGGAGGGATTTTCCCCCTTTGGTGGGAACATTCAGATATGCAATCCCCTATCTGTGGAATTAAAGTGCATTGTCTAGGAGACAAAAATTAAAGATTAAGGAGTTAGTTGGCAGTACTTTACACTGGATAGACTTTTTAAAAAATCAAAGTTCTAGTAAACAATGTTTATTCTTACTCAAACAGCCAGTACATTTGTTATCTATTTTTATTTTTTCCACAGCCCAATTATGGAAGCTTTCGGCAACGCAAAGACTGTTTACAACAACAACTCAAGTCGCTTTGGGAAATTCATTCAGTTGAATTTCTGTCAGAAAGGCAACATTCAGGGAGGAAAAATTGTAGATTGTATCCTTTGTCCTCTGTGATTGCCCTAATATTTACAGTATGACAACTGTGTGCATTTTTATACAACAAGCAAAGAAGATGTTGCCCCTCTTTCAATACACATTCCAAGTTCTTAAGTTAGAATGCAAAAATCTATAAAAACCAGTTCATATGCTTAATACCAAACCTATGTATTTTTTATCCTAGATCATCCTGAAATTCCGCAGTGAAAGAATTTTGTTTCTAAAGTCTGTTACTGACCATGGTTTGTGTGAGTGAAATAAACCTTAGTTCTCTGGGTGAGATGTAACACTAAGCCAGGAATTGCTTGCTCTCGAGTGATTTCCATGGACAGGGTAAACCATTAACTATGCTTTACCACCGCGGGTGGCGCTGTGGGTAAAACCTCAGTGCCTAGGACTTGCCGATCGCATGGTCGGCGGTTCGAATCCCCGCGGCGGGGTGCGCTCCCGTCGTTCAGTGCCAGCGCCTGCCAACCTAGCAGTTCGAAAGCACCCCCGGGTGCAAGTAGATAAATAGGGACCGCTTACTGGCGGGAAGGTAAACGGCGTTCCGTGTGCTGCGCTGGCTCGCCAGATGCAGCTTGTCACACTGGCCACGTGACCCGGAAGTGTCTGCGGACAGCGCTGGCTCCCGGCCTCTTGAGTGAGATGAGCGCACAACCCTAGAGTCTGGCAAGACTGGCCCGAACGGGCAGGGGTACCTTTACCTTTACCTTTATGCTTTACCATGTTGTGTGAACTGGGCCACTGAATTTTGTGGCAAATAAACAGATGCCAATTAAAATACTCACCCAATGACAGTCTTACGTTTACGTTAAAATAAAATAAAAATGATGGACACAAACGTTGCTCGTGCAAGTCTGCTAGGAAATTAATATATAGCCTTTAGTTCACCCCAACCTCCTCACACGGTCAAATGAAACATTCTGTTCCTTGACTTTTCTACCTGTTTCCTGATGAAGATTTATTAGAGAAGGTAAGTCAGCATTTTGATTTCTTTCAATGTAAAGGATTGCGCTGAGAATCTCACCTACCTGTCAGACAGATCTCTAAATATGTTTTCTCTTGTAGAATCGAGTAGTAAGGCAAAATCCAGGAGAGAGAAATTATCACATATTCTATGCCCTGCTGGCGGGGATTGATGGAGAAAAGAAAGGTGAGAGGCAGTTTTCTGCTTGAATAATGGTTTACAGTGCCGCTTGGACGGAGATTTTCCCCAAGATTTCCACCACCAGCATTTCATAATCCTAGTATTTTTTTAAATGTATGACGTAAGAAAATAATTAAAGAGTGCTATGTTGCGTTTTGTTATATATAGAGAAAACGATTGCCTAACAAAGATAGGTGGTAATCACGATACATCCCATCATACCAAAAGTCTCTCCAAATCCCACTTCCTTCCCAAGTCTATACTTATGTGTGCACCAGACAATTGGGCACAATCTGCTCTAAGAACTAGGTTGTATAGTCTGAACCTAATTGTCTAATCTGAGTAAGACCCGTTGGGTTTGTATTGGTAAACTTAGTACCACATTGAAAAGGTACTAACTTTGAAGAAGTTCCTACCAGAGAAGAATAGCAGATGAAGTTAATGGACTATGCTGAAATGGCGAAATTGACCAGAAGAGTCAGAAATCAGGAAGATAAGGAATGGGGGAAATTTATAACTTATCTTAAAGACCATTGTAAACAGTTAAAATCATTAGTATGATTGGAAGGAAGATCACTTGTAGTTTAAGGTTAAATTCTGGACATAATGGAAGAGGCAAAGGATTTGGAGTATCATAAACTATGCAGGAGGAAATGATTAATATTAGGACCCACAAGGGGGGGGGATGGAAGTCCAGGAGATTCCTTGGAATCTTGTTTTTATTATTTATATTTAATATACAGTGGAATCTTGGATTTTCGAGTGTCTCAGAAGCCGAATGATTTGGAACCTGAACGCCAAAAACCCGGAAGTAAATGCTTCTGTTTTTGAACACGCCTCAGAAATCGAACAACTTCTGAGGCATGTTTCTTCATTTTCTCAATGGAATTTGCTGGCTGCCCATTGCGCCTTGGTTGTTGAACGTTTTGGAAGTCGAACGGTCTTCCGGAGTGGTTTACTCTCAGCAACCGAGGTACCACTGTATCTCTGTAAAATTTTAATTTGAAAAACCAAAAAAAGAAAAAAGGGGGGAAAAAGAAATTTCCAAAGAAAGAAAGAAAGGTACCAACTTTGGCTTAGCCACTATCCTGATATGCATTATTTATTTTATTTATTAAATTTATAAATCACCCTTCATCAAAAGATCTCAGGGCAGTTCACAGCATTGCAGTTGGAACAAACATTCTGCAATCCGCTTCATCCCAGACATGGTATCACCTTTTGCATTCTCCTCCTGTATCTATCTGTATCTGTCTCCAGTCTCTGTTCTCAAAGTACACACACACAGAGCAGTCTACCTGTGTGTCCAATCAATGCAGGAATGGCACACAGAGGGGTTGTTTTGTGATACACTCTGCTGCTGGAAATTTCCCGAAACTAAGCTGGAGAATTTCGCACAGAGCATTGTGAAATTTTATTTTCGAGGAATGCATTTGGTATGCATTTCTCATGTACGCAAGCATCACTTTTGAGTAGCTGCTATTGCCCCCTAAAATTACCTCTTTATGTTAACCTATCATGGAGAAACATTGCACATAATGGACAGTATTATTTGGTGTTTCTTCTCTTGTGTGCTTTAAGCAACTTTCCCTTAATTTAAATACAACGGTATGAATTAACTGTTTTTCCTGTTTCCAGATGCATTTTACCTATCTGTACCAGAGAACTATCACTACCTGAACCAGTCTGGATGTGTAGCGGACAAGACAATCAATGACAAGGAATCCTTCAAAGAAGTAATTGTGAGTTCGACATGCCCCTTCTTTATGGCCAGTAACATCACAAATTATTTTGACGTGGCAGTCACTTTGAAGTTGAGATTGTCTGCTAACAATGACAAGGTTCTGTAAAGGAACCTCACAGCCCTTGTGGCAATTTTGAGGGCTTGTGTATACTGTGTAACATCATCAGAAAAGTGCAGTATAACCTCCGTGAACTGCACCACTCCAGAGGATAGAGGGTTTTAATAATAACTGTTTCCCAAATTTGGGTCTCCATTTGTTTTTGGACTACAATTCCTATCATTCCTGACCACTGGTCTTGCTCGCTAGGGGTGATGAGAGTTGTAGCCCCAAAACAGATGGAGACCCATGTTTGGGAAACAGTGATCTAAATCTTCCCAACCATATTTCACTGGCAACATCTGGGACAAAGCTACAGGTTGGAGTCATATCCACTGTTTAATGGCGCTGTGGTCTAAACCACTGAGCCTCTAGGGCTTGCCCATCAGAAGGTCGGCGGTTCGAATCCCCACAAAGCGGTGAGCTCCTGTAGCTCTGTCCCAGCTCCTGCCAACCTAGCAGTTCAAAATAGGTAGCGTTGCGGCGGTGGGAAGGTAAACAACATTTCCGTGCGCTCTGGTTTCTGTCACGGTGTCCCATTGCTCCAGAAGCGTTTTAGTCATGCTGGCCACATGATCTGGAAAGTTGTCTGTGGACAAACGCCAGCTCCCTCAGCTTGGAAAGCGAGATGAGCGCCACAACCCCATAGTCGTCTTTGACTGGACTTAACCTTTTTTTTTAATGCCTCTGATTTCCTGTGCATGTGTTATGTGAAGTGGAGGAACCAGGGGGTCCGCCATTTTCACTCTCCTGAGACTAAGCCTGAACAATTGCCATTGCAATAATAGCTCCTGGCTATGGGTGGTATCCAGTGAAGTAATACCATGAATAGACTGACTTTCACTCGTACTACTGAACTTCCTCTCCCTCTCCTCCCCCTGTGATCCCCACCATACAACTGCTCTGGGGATTGGCGTAACCAGAACAGATTTCGGGAGGAGCATCAGGGGAAATTCCGTTGCCTGAATGGAAGTTGTTCCACTCATGTAGGGCATAGCTGTCAGCCGTCCCTTATTTGGTGGGAAAGTCCCTTATCCCAGCGCCGTGTCCCAGTGCTGTCCCTTATTGATGATGTCCCTTAATTTCCCAGGTTTCAAAGGAAGCAGCTCCTCTCCCTCCCTCCCTGCCGGTCAGGGAGGAGGGAGGTTCCAACTGTGTTGCTTGGCTGCGTTGCTCACCCAATAAGGAGTCTAAGAACGACTGGGGGGTGGAGCTTGCATGCCTTGTGCCGATCAAATCGGCTACGTTGCCTAGGGACTTGCCTTTGCTCAGCGCTTCCCAGTGGAGAGGTGACGGTGGTTTTCCTTGCTGCATCCCCTTTGGCGGGTTGCTGCGCTGTGGGAACCACCACTTGAGGCTTCATTTGGCTGCTGGCTGGGCTTTCTGCCTTTGGCTCAGAGGGGCTCAGAAGTTGAACATGCCTGTGTTCGGAAAATGCCTTATTTTGGCTGCTGATCCCTTATTTTCGAGGCTGCTGGTCCCTTATTTTAAATTTCTAAGTTGACAGCTATGATGTAGGGCCTTCGCTGAATTCAACAGGCAGAGGTCGGGAAATGTGTTATGTTAACCATCTCAAGGTCTCATGTTTTCCCTCCCACAGACTGCAATGGAAGTGATGCAGTTTACCACAGAAGAGGTGCGAGATGTTCTCAGGCTGCTTGCTGGTGTTTTGCACCTAGGCAACATTGAATTTATTACCGCGGGTGGAGCACAGGTGTCCTTCAAAACAGGTGAAAAAAAGATGGCTGCTTCCTTTGGTATAAGCGTTATTTATTAGGAATATTTATACCCTGCCTTTTTGGTTCAAAAATCGAACTGCCTCAGGCGACTTTTTTAAAAAAATCAATTTAAAGCCAGCAAATCACCTCCTTGTCAAGGCCCCAATTCAATTTTCATAATTGGTATTGATCGGCTCTGAAAATAAATTTGGATTGTTCTCCCTAGAAAGGAAAAACGATGTGAGTTAATATGTGCAGTCAGTTGAAGGGAAATAGACATCTGTGAATTATGAACTGCTTATTAGGCCATCGCTTTGTCTTTGCCCTACAGGGAGCCTTAGGTTTTCCTTGCCAACCCATGAGATGTTGCTGTGCTTGTCCGTGCATAATTCTGTTCTAAAACTTTTGTTCATCATCTCTGTCTGTTGCTAGCTCTGGGTAGATCGGCAGAGTTACTTGGGCTGGACTCAACGCAGCTGACAGAAGCATTGACACAGCGATCAATGATACTCAGGGGAGAAGAAATTCTGACACCTCTCAGTGTACAACAGGTACAGTGAAGTTACTCTGGGGTATTTTACATGTGTCTCCTGTTTTTAGAAAATCTGGCTTTGGCTGTCTAGTCATACCAAGGCTTTGTGAGATCTGGTTTTCAGCATTGCGCTATATAACCAGCTAAACACCACAATATAGCGATATATCACAGTGTCTGAAATAAAGATGGAACTGTGTGGAGGTGAACAGTACGACTGAATGATACCTGGCTTTCAGCATCGTGATATATCGTGATTCTTCAACGTCAGCTTCGTTGGACTGGTCATGTTGTGCGGATGCCTGATTATCGCCTTCCAAAGCAACTACTCTGTTCCAAACTTTAAAATGGAAAGCGTAATGCTGGTGATCAACAAAAGAGGTTTAAAGACTGTCTCAAGGCAAATCTTTAAAAATGTAGTATAAACACCAACAACTGGGAAACACTGGCCTGTGAGCGCTCCAATTGGAGAACAGCTTTTACCAAAGGTCCCTTTGAAGACACTTGAACTCAAGATGAAAGGGAGAAATGTGCTAAGAGGAAGGCACATTTGGCAAACCTTCCCCGTGATCAACTCCTGCCTAGAAACCTATGTCCCTACTGTGGAAGGATGTGTGGTTCCAGAATTGGCCTCCAGGGTCACTTATGGACTCACTGTTAAGACCATGTTCATGGAAGACAATATTGGCTACAAGTGATCGCCAAAGAAGACGAAGATATCACCACTTAAATATTGCAATATACCATAAGTCTGAAATAAGGATGGAGCTATGTAGAGACATTGACTGGCTTTGCGGTTTCCCCCATATTGTGATTTTTGCATAGCACACACACGAACGCCATGATTCACGATATATTGCCAGGTCAAAAACTATGAAACCAATATCATGATAGGGACTTCAGACTGGTTTGGGACAATACATTGATATATTGACATGACCGAAGGACAGAGAAGACTGTTAAAGATGTAGGACAGGCACAGGCAAACTCGGCCCTCCAGATGTTTTGAGACTACAATTCCCATCATCCCTGACCACTGGTCCTGTTAGCTATGGATGGTGGGAGTTGTAGTCCCAAAACATCTGGAGGGCCGAGTTTGCCTGTGCCTGATGTAAGACCTGCTCGTGAAACTCTAAAGAGAGCACCACTGCTGTCTCCTCGATGTTACTCGTCAAATTGACGGGTGTTAATAACTCATTGTTAATAACTCACTGTTAATAACTCATTCTCAAATTGCCCCCCTTAAAAATCAAATTGCCCCCCTGTGGGGCGTGTGCCCCACGTTGGGAACCATGGTTTTGTTAGGATATTTCCGTTCCACCTTAAAAGGGAGCAGGCTTTGTGAGTCACAGAGTCTGCGTATTTCCTGTTCACAGAATGTTTATGTTGTCAGTTGCTTTTGCTTCCTTGTTGCCTGAGCAGACCGGAGCAGGCGGTCATGTTTTTCTTTGTTCTGACCAACGCTGAATAAACTGTAAATATGCTCTCCTGCTGTGCATCTTTCGCTGTGTGAATTCTGCTGATAGAGTGTGCACCAGCCTAAGAATGTGGAATTCTATTTCTGAGGCTTCGTGTCGCTAATTGCTGATACTGCGTGTCTATGGGAGATCGATGGATCGTCCGGCAGCCGGCTTGGGGGCTCAGATGGACTCTGTCTCCCTGGCAGTATCCCAACAGGTTTTAGAGGAAAACAGTGGAGCACGAGTAATTCTGTGTGTAAAAATCAGAGTACGCTTGTTATTTCTGTTTGCCCCGTGCTTTGAGTAATACTGCGTAAAGGACGTTTTGTCAAAAATCTGTTTGTGTGTGACAATTGACCTGCTCTGCCTTACCTCTTTCCAGGCAATAGAGAACAGAGATTCAGCAGCTATGGCACTTTATTCCCAGTGCTTTGCCTGGGTTATTAAAAAAATCAACGGCAGAATAAAAGGCAAAGACGACTTCAAGTCCATTGGAATTTTGGACATCTTTGGCTTTGAAAATTTTGAGGTATGTTCTAAAGGTTTCCACTTGGCTTATCCTTTTTTTGTGTTCACCGTTTGGTTCATTCCTCCATAACTTAACTAGAATTGCCTGTTGCTGAGGGCATTGTTGGGGCTGGTGTGTTATTTTGGGGGGGTGGTTGTTACAGGGGGTTGTTGCTGTTGGTTTTTTTGTATCCTCCTTCTAGATCTTGTTGTGATTCACGTGGAAATTGTTTGGTTTGGTTGTGTATTTTAGAATGTTTCATTTACTGTTTACGGTGACTTTCGTTATATTGTAGTTACGTATTTTTTCCATGTTCTAAGCCATGTTCTTGAGCATGATTTTCACTGTAGAAAAGTGGCGTAGAAATAAAAGTTACGCCTGTATGTATTGTTTTTATTACCTGAACATCTTTTGTTCCATTCCAGGTTAATCGTTTTGAGCAGTTCAATATTAACTATGCAAACGAAAAGCTTCAGGAATATTTCAACAAGCACATTTTTTCATTAGAGCAGTTGGAATACAGCAGGTAAGAACTGCAAAAGGCTTTTCTCCACCCCTACTGCCCTTTACATTTTTATTTTTATTTTGATGCTCAGCTCCATAGAGGTATTGCAGACCATCATGCAGTTCATTTCACTATTATTTTAAAACAAGCTGATTGCCATTCACCTTTCCTAATAAGTGGACCAAAAATCTTTGTGTCTGATAATTGTAATAAAATGTGCCTCTATGGTCTTTCTTAGAGAAGGACTGCCATGGGAAGACATCAATTGGACAGATAATGGGGAGTGCTTGGATCTTATTGAAAAGGTAAACATTTTTTAATAATGTGTGATGTGCAGTATCTTGAATTGAGTTTATACAAATTTAGCTACCGTATTTTTCCATGTACAGTGGTACCTCGGATTAAGAACTTAATTCGTTCCAGAGGTCCGTTCTTAACCTGAAACTCTTCTTAACCTGAGGTACCACTTTAGCTATGGGGCCTCCCACTGCCGCCGCACGATTTCTGTTCTCATCCTGAAGCAAAGTTCTTAACCCGAGGTACTATAGCGGAGTCTGTAAGCTGAAGAGTCTGTAAGCTGAAGCGTCTGTAACCCGAGGTACCACTGAATAAATAATATGACCTCATGTATAAGACTACCCCTACTTTAGGAAGCCCAAAATTAAGAAATCAATATTTTAAAGTTGTTCACCTTTTTGGGGAAACTGCACAGCCTCGCATCACTTCCCCAGCCAATTCACCCAAGATTTACTGTATAAACCCGTGTATAAGACTACCTCCAATTTTTGACTTAAAAAGGGGGGGATATCGGCTTGTACACGGAAAAATACGGTATTCACTGCCTCAATAGTTGGTTTGTTTTTTTGTGAAAGGAAGTCTGCAAGTTTGAGGAATATATAATTATAATAATGGGGGAAGCTGTGTTCCTTTCTATAAACATTTTTCGTGGTTTGGGGTTTACAAAGATGAAACTGTGCACCAAAATGTTGATTTGGTAATACGATAACTGTTCATTTTGAACTTCAACATACTTCGCATGGCCACAGCATTGAATAGAAGCAAGCATTTCTCTCTTACTGCTTTGCCACCCTCTTCCCAGCTGGGCTACGGCATGGAGTCACATACAGAAGAGTAGTAAGGCACCTTTTGCAATCCGATTTAAGGATTCTTGCCTTGTTCACGTTCTTTAGCTCTTGCCAATAACTGCAGATGACTTCAAGGTGCTTGTTTTTGCCTCTTCTATCCCAGCCCCCAATCCTTTTAAATTTATAAATTTCACGTTGGGAACCAGGCAGAGGGCCTTCTCAGTAGTGGCACCCACCCTGTGGAACGCCCTCCCACCAAGGAGAAAAACAACTACCAGACTTTTAGAAGACATCTGAAGGCAGCCCTGTTTAGAGAAGTTTTTAATGTTTAATAGACTATTGTATTTTAATATTCTGTTGGAAGCCACCCAGAGTGGCTGGGGTGTACATAATAAATTATTATTATTATTATTATTATTAAGCAAATTGCCAGGGTTAATGGGAGTGGTAGTTCAGCAACATATTGAGGGCCACAAATGGCTGCTTAAACCAGGGTTATAGTTGGCAAAACAGAATGCCTAGTTGTCATTTGGGGGCCAGGCGGCTCGAAAGTCATATTTGTCATTCTGATTGTGCAGAAAAAATGTAACAGGTAGAATTCTACAGGATGTGTCGCTAGTGTGTGAAAGTCGTCCAGATCCAAGGATTCCCAGGCATGTACCTCCAGGTGGTGATGTCAGATGCTATCCTGGCTCCCGGGCATCTTCACTGGGTTGCAAGTGGCTGGTTGCCAGGTGCAAAATGCAAAATTTCAAATGCTAGCCACAGGTTAGTCACCTCTGCACTAGATGTTAAAAAAGAGATATGAGGCTGCTGTTTTTGATGGCAACCCTGCTTTTCAGCCACCTGGAAGAATATTCCATTCAAATCCATTTATGCAGCTAAAAGCCCAGCACCACTGTGTTACTCCATTTGAAAGAGGTTTTTTAAATAAATTACAGTCATATCTCATGCTATGTTCGCTTCATGATAATTTTTTTCAGGTTGCGTCCTGCGGCGACCCAGAAGTACCGGAAAGGGTTACTTCTGGGTTTCGCCACTCACGCATGCGCAGATGCGCTAAATCGCGCTTTGCGCACAAGCGCCAAATCGTACCGCACACCTGTGCAGATACGGCGCTTCAGGTTGTGGGCTTTTCATGTTGCGAACGGGCCTCCGGAACGGATCCCAGAGGTACCATTGTACAAAAAAGAAAACAAGTATAAACCGCTTGTGATCCGCCTAATATTATTTTGTCTTGTGTCTTGATTACCCAGAAACTTGGTTTGTTAGCACTTATCAATGAAGAAAGCCATTTTCCCCAAGCTACAGACAGCACCTTGTTGGCAAAGTTACACATCCAACATGCAGTAAGTAATGTATTTCCCATTTGTTTTATAGATGTATGGTGTGTTGCAGACCTTCAAAGACATAGTTGGAATTTCTCCTGTTCAGAGTGTTTATTGACTTTGCAAAAGTGTTTCTGGTTAAAATTTTGGGACCTGCATTGTGCTGATCTTCTTTGTGCGAGATAATGGGTGGAGGTTTTGCACACAGTGTCTGTAAGAAAATCTTAAGTACCCAAACAGACATAGCAGGCCTTTTCTAAAGCCGGTCTTCCATTGAGTTCTGATAAGCAAGCTTATTCAGACCTCCTTCGATATTTCAGTTCCTCAACCTAAAAGTTTATCTTTCTTTTTTGTTCCCCTTTTGTAAACAGAGCAATCCTTTTTATGTGAAACCGAGGGTTGCTGTTCACAACTTTGGAGTGAAACATTATGCCGGAGAGGTAATTTCCTTTTTCCTTAATGTGCGTTGAAATTCTTCCAAAGAGCGTTTCAGAGGCAGTTCAGTTTTGCCCTGCAGCCACTTGCAAATTAACTGAAGCATTCAGTTTCTTCTCTGCTGTTTACAATGGTCCCTCTGTGAGAAGCTATTAATAAGAGGGGCTTCTTTTTCCTTCTTCTTTTTTTTTAATAGCTGAGCCTGTTCTGCCTCTTTTCAAATAGGTTCAGTATGATGTCAGAGGAATCCTGGAGAAAAACAGGGACACTTTCAGGGACGATCTCCTGAACCTCTTGCGGGAAAGCAGGTACCTCAAGTATTTTCAATCTGGGGGTCTTGATCCTTGTTAAGATGCTGGAAACAGTGGCCTCTGAGGGCAGTGAAGGTTGGGGACGTAATATACCTCTGGTTTGCAGTTCTAAACAGACACTCTCCTGCACTCTTCATTTTTCTTGTACTTGCCTTTTTTAAGAAGCTGTACCGAGTTGTGAGTCTGCTATCGTATGCAGTCTGGGCTGTGTGTGTGTGTGCGTGCTTTGCTTTGTTTTGTAGGGTGCCAGCGTGGTGTAGTGGTTAAGAGCGGTGGACTCGTAATCTGGTGAACCGGGTTCACTTCCCCGCTCCTCCACATGCAGCTCCTGGGTGATTGTGGGCTAGTCATACTTCTCTGAAGTCTCTCTGCCTCTCTCACCTCACAGAGTGTTTATTGTGGGATGAGGAAGGGAAAAGGAGATTGTTAGCTGCTTTGAGACTCCTTAAGAGGAGTGAAAGGCAGGATATCAAGTCCAAACTCCTCCTCCTCCTCCTCCTCCTCCTCCTCTTCTTCTTCTTTTTTGCCCTGCACTGTGGAAAGGGGATAAAGCTCTATGAATCCACCAATTTGCGTTTGATTGGTTGCGCCGAAGGTGAAGAGGCATGTTTATTCTGCCTCTCCTGATTTTTGCATACCTTAATCCTCCTTTAAAGGGATTGTGTGAGCCCACATTCTGCAATGTTTTCATCAAGTCTGTGAGACACCAGCCAAATACCGTATTTTTTGCACCATAACACTCACTTTTTTCCTCCTAGAAAGTAAGGGGAAATGTCTGTGCGTGTTATGGAGCGAATGCCTACGGATGGCGGGGGGATCTGCTGCAGTCGTGAGCAGAGGATCCATGGTTCCCCTTCCTTCCCTCCTCCGTGGCTCGCTTTGAAACAGCAAAGCGGGAGAAGAGCCGCTGAGTGGGGAGGAGAGAGGGACAGAGAGCCTGCTTGCTTTAAAGGAGGAAAGTGGGAGAGGAGAGGAGCCTTCTCCCCTTATACCCCTCTTCTTCATTATTAGCAGCTTCCTTCTCCACCCACCCCACGTGTGTTCCTTCTCCCCTTAAACCCCTCTTCTGCATTATTAGCAGCATCCTTCTCCACATACCCCACGCGTGCTCCTTGTCCCTTGAGTGCTTTTCCTTCCCTCCCCACTTAAAACGTGGTTACAAAGCACGGATCCACTTGGATCCTCAGGATTTTTGCATTGGGCTACTCCAAACTCACTGTCAGATCACATGTCTGTGGCCACAGCATGAACCACAAAAATCATACATCCACTGTTTCGTTTAGAATATTTTTTTTCTTGTTTTCCTCCTCTAAAAACTACGTGCGTGTTATGGTCGGGTGCGTGTTATAGAGCGAAAAATACGGTAATTTTTTTGTCTTCATTCCATTTGAAAAAGGTTCAAATTGATTTTTCTTAATTTATGGAGTGACAATTTTTTGAGAGCTCTGGTTGTAATTTGCTGCATTCGCAGCCGAAACAAATTACAGACATGTAACAATTTGAGATTTTTTATTATTGTTATTGAAGCGCATGGGAATTTCACATGTTTTACATTTTTCAGAACGCTTCACTTAATGTAGAATCTGAATGTCTTTCATTCCAACAGCGACTCTTAACCAGAGAGAGAATTTTCAGTTGAAAAAACAACCACACCGTAGAGTAGTTGGAGGGGGAAACTGACATTGTTTGTCCTGCTTATGAAACGCGGGGCCATTTAGAGAAATATTCAGAGAGATGTGTGTATCAGTATGTATGAGAATATAGACCTATAAAACTTTTGTACACATCTAGTTGCATGTGGATGAAAAAGCACATAAAAACTACTCTGTGCAACACTAAGTAGATACCTAAGGAGGCAATTGGAAAATCTAACTTATGGGGGGCGGGTTGCAATGGGGGGGGTACGTGGGCAGGGGGCTATAAACGTGAAGTCACCAATGAATAATGGTCTATTAATTTTTTTTATTGTACAGTATTGTATTCATAAAATAAACAGCAAAATGAAATGAAATACACAGTTACCTTCACCACAGAGTGCAATTGCAATATTCCGTACAGACAATATTCAGTATTTTGTTACATATGTTACGAAAGGTCTCCAGTTATCTATAAGTGTCGATTGTCCCATTTTCCCAGAATCTTTTGAACTGCATAATTTTTATCATCATTAACGTCTGCCAAGCACTTTGAAGCCATGAATCTTTTGTTGGTAAATCTGATTTATTCCAAATTTTTGCATTGATTGCTAAGTGTTGATGTTGGTTTTTTAATAGGTTACTCCAGTAGTTTTCTTATCTCCTTAATATGCACATTTTAATCCTCATTCTTCTACTAAATGCAGCAGCTTTCATGGGAAAGTCAAAAGAGCCCAACAAAGAAAACAGGCAATGCCTGTTGCTTAATTTGTTAAATAAAGGAGTCAGACATAACTATGTACACATAGAAGCATCATGAGATTTTTCCTTAAAGGGTGTTAATCAATATAATGTAGAGGCATGCAGAGGGGAAGTTGTTCAATACTTAGCAGAGCTGCATATGTGAAGCTTTTATGGCTATTCGGCTGAGGTTTTGTTATAAACACCTTCAGCATCTTCCCACAACCTGGAAAAACTCGTTAAAATCACATTTTTGCCCCATATTTTGCTCTTCTGAATTAACATTGAACCAATTTTGCAGTAGCATTTCACATGTTTATTTTATTCTGTGAAACATGGTTTCTCCTCTCCTGCTTCTGTTTCAGCCTCGATTTCATCTACGACCTCTTTGAACATGTTTCCAGCCGCAGCAGCCAAGATACTTTAAAATCTGGAACCAAACATCGGAAGCCCACCGTCAGCCTGCAATTTAAGGTGAGCTCCTTCATCCATCGAACTCTTCCAAGCGTTGCCTTTTGTGTGTGATCGGTAGGGCTGAATTCTCTTACCCACTCAGTCTACTCTGGTCCTTCCTTTTAGCTGATCAGACACTACATTTCAAAAAGTTATAATTTTGATTATTAGATGCATGCCTCTGATTGGTAGGCAGCCCTATTTAGGGAAGTTTTTGATGTTGAATGTGTTTTTAATATTCTGTTGGGAGCCACCCTGAGTGGCTGGGGTATAAAAATATATTATTATTATTATTATTATTATTATTATTATTATTATTATTATTATTATTGCTGCTGGGGATCACAGGTGACAGCCGCTGCCCTTGCATCCTTCTTGAGGGCCTTGGAAATTTTAAGCAGAAGTTTGGTGGCCATCTGTCTCAGATCCCTTAGCTGTGATTCCTGCATTGGAGGGGGTGGACTAGATGACCCTTGGTGTACCTTGCAACTCTCCCAATTCTACGATTCTCTGTTTTTCCTTTGGGAAAGCCTGCTCTGGTGTAATTTGCAGTCCTTGCCACTAGGTGCTGCTACGGTGACTGCTTGCAAGTGGTTTGCCAAGATAAGTACAAGGTACAATTTGATCCTTCCTCCCCTATTTTTTGTGTTTTGTTTTGTTTTTAGGATTCGCTGCATTCCTTAATGGCAACGCTAAGCACTTCCAACCCTTTCTTTGTCCGCTGTATCAAGCCGAACATGGAGAAGGTAAGGTTTAAGCTTTTAAGATTGCATTTGCCTTGGATCTTTCTGCCCGGTGACCATGGAACGCTGGCTTAAACTTGTTTTTTCATGATCACCATTACCTATAGAACAGCAAGATTCTGCTTCTAATCTCTGAAATTCTAAGTAGTTTTAAAGCTGGCCAACTTTCGGCATCATGTCCTCTGCAGTCCTTAATTGTTGGTTTACCTTACGCTTGTTGTGTGTGCTGTAAAGATTATATTGCTTTTCTGAAATCCTCTAACTGATAGATGAAACAGTTGGCAAAGCAGCAGCTTGTACTAAGGGTTAGCAGAAACTTTTGCTAGCAATTTTTTGGTCTTATGAGACACCCCTCAGGCTGCAATCATGTGCAATCAGAAGTAAGCCTCAATTAGTTAAATCCTGCTTATGCCCAGGTAAGGTGGAAAGCAGTGTAGATATATGCTTCAATCTCTTCTTAGTTTATTGTTGATTTTATGTTTCAAAGGATTGAAGGAGTTGTTTTCATGTTTTTTTTACTAATAGCTTATTGTTTTGTTCTCTTTTCAAACTGCTTTGAGGTTGTTTTTTCATAACCATCAAGTGGTATATAAGTTTTATGAAATAAATACAGTTGTACCTCAGAAATTGAATGCTTTGCGAGTCGAACGTTTTGGCTGCCGAACGCCGCAAACCAGGAAGTGAGTGTTCTGGTTTACAAATGTTCTTTGGAACCTGAATGTCCGGCACGGGTTCCGCGGCTTCTGATTGGCTGCAGAAGCTTCCTGCAGCCAATCGGAAGCCGCGCCTTGGTTTACGAACGTTTTGGAAGTCGAACGGACTTCCGGAATAGATTCCGTTCGACTTCCGAGGTACGACTGTAAATGAAACAAATATTTGTGGTTGTTAAAGCAGATATTAGTTTAATTTGTAGGTTGTTGATAGCTACTTGCTAAATTTTAAACCATGGGTAGGCAAACTAAGGGCCGGATCCGGCCCAATCACCTTCTCAATCCGGTCCGCAGACGGTCCGGGAATCAGCATGTTTTTACATGAGTAGAATGTGCCCTTTTATTTAAAATGCATCTCTGGGTTATTTGTGGGCCCTGTCTGGTGTTTTTACATGAGTAGAATGTGTGCTTTTATTTAAAATGCATCTCTGGGTTATTTGTGGGGCATAGGAATTCATTCATTCCCCCCCAAAAATATAGTCCGGCCCCCCACAAGGTCTGAGGGACAGAGGACCGGCCCCCTGTTGGAAAAGTTTGCTGACCCCTGTTTTAAACAATGCCCATGTTTTGCTTAAGAGTTTAAACCAGTGGTTTTCAAATTTCCTGACAGCTCTTTCCATATTGAGGCCTCCTAAGAAATCACAGCGCCATGTACAGGAACTGTGGGGAATATTCTCATAATCTGTTCATATGGGGCCTTGGCCAGACCTCCTGAGTGTCTTGCTGCCACCTCAGATTAATCGAGGACGCATCCTGGCACCCACCCACTTCTCTGCAAGAAAAGATGGATCTTTGGCCATTCCTGACCTTCTCAATGAGGAACTCCTGATAAGCTTCCAAGGAACCCAAGAGCTTATTGGAACTCAATCTCTGGCTTAAATTCCAGTACTTTTAGAAAGAAACTCTTCCTTCCTTCCTTCCTCCTCCTCCTCCTCCTCCTCCTCCTCCTCCTTCTTCTTCTTCTTCTTCTTCTTCTTCTTCTTCTTCTTCTTCTTCTATTTTGACAAAGTAATAATCATAAATAAATAAGAATAAAAATGTGCACCCCACCCACGAGACCATTCCATTGTGACTATCCAACCTCCCAGAATTTCAACACTTCTTGCGATGGTTTGACCCCTTTCCGTTTTAACAATACAAATTCTACAAACACCCTCCATATCTCCTCAAAATCATTAATCCTGCATATTCCCTGTCTTACCTTAATGCCACGTGTTAATTTATCATTAACAGCTATATCCCATACCTCTTTATACCATTCTTCTATTTTATATTCTTTTTGCCCCTTCCACTTCCTGGCTATAATAATTCATGCAGCTGTCAATAAATTTGTGAGCAAGTCCTTCATAGCCTGCGAACCTTCCACCCCATCGTAAATTGATAATAATGCTACCTCTGGACTTTCAGTCAGCTTTAACCCAGTGATTTCTGTTATGTTATCTCCTTAACATATCACCCTATGCCAAAAAATTGTACGTATTTACACGCCCACCACATGTGAACATAATTCCCTGTTTCCTGGCATTCCCTCCAACATAACACCGAATATTCCTTGTTTATTTGATTTAATCTGACTGGTGTTAAATACCATCTCTAAACTAATTTATAATAATTTTCTTTTATTCTTACAAACAACATTTTCAACATCCATTTTTTATTTTTGTTAAAACACCAGATTTAACATTTGGTCGATTCAGTGTTTGCTAAGAAACATCTGGTGAGCTTCTGAAAAATTCCTAGTAATTACAAGAAGAAAGCTGGACTGTTGGGGTTGGGGTTTTTTTGTTCTGAATAGGGAGCCAGATATGGAACTGTATGCTGTAGAGAATTATTTTTGACTTGAGTTTGTGCAAGCCGTTAATCGTGTTGCATAGAGTTTTGGGCACATGTGTGCAGAGCTTAGCTGCCCAGTTTTGGCTGGAATTGCAACTTGGATGGGTGGAGGGCAACCAAAAAGATTGAAGTGTGTATCTTGCTCTCATGAAAGAGGCTTTGAACAGGATTTTTAGAAGATATGTGGCGGATATGCCTTTAGGGCTCTCTGTCTTTCCCTTAGACTATATTTATATCTATCTATCTATCTATCTATCTATCTATCATCTATCTATCTATTTGTCTATATAGCTATCTATATCTGTGCACACACACGTATATACCGTATTTTTCGCCCTATAGGACACACTTTTTCCTCTCCAAAAATGAAGGGGAAATGTGTGTGCGTCCTATGGGGCGAATGCAGGCTTTCGCTGAAGCCTGGAGAGGGAGAGGGGTCGGTGCACACGGAGAGCTGCGTGCATCCTGAAGCCTGGGGCACACTGAACAGCGCGCCACGGGCTTCGGGCAGCTCTCCGCAAGCCGGGGGAGCCCGGCGCGACTTCCCGCCGGGCTCCCTAGGCTTGCGGATAGCAGCCTGTTCTGGGGGCTGGGGTCAGGGGAAGCTCGGGCTTCCCCAGCCCCGCACCTGGGGGGGAAATAATATTTTTTTCTTTATTCCCCCCCAAAAAAACTAGGTGCGCCCTATGGGCCAGTGCGCCCTATGGGGCGAAAAATACGGTACATATATATGCACTGTGCTTTTACTACTCAGTTCAATATTTTTCCAGGTTCTTCCCCCACCTCCTGCCAAACCCAAGTATCTGACTCCTTGCCAAAATATTTCCTTGCATGACTATATGTTTAAAGCAAAGTTATCATAAGGCAACTTTGCAAACAAGAAACACCTCTTGTAGTACAAGCATGATGCTATAATCTACATGCGCATTTTAAACCACAACAACAACTTAAGGATTGAACATTCACAAAAGAAAGCATTACTGAAAGCATACATTTCTATGCAGTTAAGATTAAACCTTTTGTGCTTAAATGTACTTTCAGTGCATAGTACACACCCATACATGTGTGTGTGTGTGTGTGTGTGTGTGTGTGCGCGCACATTCCTCCACATATTATGTTTCAAGACTGGCAGTAAGTCTTCCTGTGACTTGCAGGTAGACCATTTTAAAGAAATAAGGCTATTCCAGCTGAGCCTCTATTAAATAGCTTTCTTGGGAAACATAGCTCTGGTTTATACCCAGCCTTAGTGCATTGGCTGGTCTGAGTAACACCTCTTTTCTCAGATGCTTAGAATACAATTTTAGGAGATGGGGACATAAATAAATTACAATACTATTTACACATAAATGCCTTTTACCTTCCTGCTGCAGCAGGGATTCGAACCGCTGTGGTCTAAACCACTGAGTCTCTTAGACTTGCTGATCAGAAGGTCAGCCGTTTCTAATCCCCACAAAGCGGTGAGCTCCCGTTGCTCTGTCTCAGCTCCTGCCAACCTAGCACTTCAAAAGCACGCCAGTGCAAGTAGATAAATAGGTACTGCTGCGGCAGGAAGGTAAACAGTGTTTTCATGTGCTCTGGTTTCCGTCACGGTGTCCCGTTGCACCAGAAGTGGTTTAGTCATGCTGTCCACATGACCAGGAAAGCTGTCTGTGGACAAACACTGGCTCCCTTGGCCTGAAAGCGAGATGAGTGCTGCAACCCCATAGGCTGGCTGTAA
Source organism: Podarcis raffonei (assembly GCF_027172205.1). NCBI lineage: Eukaryota > Metazoa > Chordata > Lepidosauria > Squamata > Lacertidae > Podarcis > Podarcis raffonei. Next base: position 76,848,886 of record NC_070608.1, read on the forward strand.
CTGTCCAGGGATCCTTTACCTTTATTCTTATTATGGATTGGGAAGTCCCTATTTTCATCAGAGAAATGTTGGCAGGTATGCCATTCATTTCTTTGTGGCAACAGATCTGCAAGCAAGGCCTGGGAACAAGAGATACAGTGGTACCTTGGGTTACAGACGCTTCAGGTTACTGACGCTTCAGGTTACAGACTCCGCTAACCCAGAAATATTACCTCGGGTTAAGAACTTTGCTTCAGGATGAGAACAGAAATCGCACGGTGGCAGCGGGAGGCTCCATTAGCTAAAGTGGTACCTCAGGTTAAGAACAGTTTCAGGTTAAGAACAGACCTCCGGAACGAATTAAGTTCTTAACCCGAGGTACCACTTTACAGTTCACCATTCTACACAGAATGAGAGATGACACTCTTGTGTCTTGACACATATGCATCAGGCTGTGAACCAGCCAACAGGACAGAAATGACACGTTTCTCCGGATGTCTGCCTGCTCTCTGCTAGCTTAAAGTCTTGGCCACGGAAAAGGCTGCCCTTGTGCGTGGCTTGGCGGAGAGTTGATGACAGGTGCAAAGTTTTAATTGGAAGGGACTCCCGGCGGGGATGAGCAGTTCGTATGAGCCGCTCACGTCGTCAGAAGGAAACATGGCTACAGCTCGACTAGGGATAAAGTATCTTTTTGAGATCTTGATGGTTTCTCTCGGCCCTCTCCATTTGGCCGAAGGCATTATATTTCCTTTTCACAATGGGAAGAATGTTGTGCATCAGGGTTTAAAGGAATGTTGGGGTCTGGGTGGGTCGAAGCTTTGAGTAGTTGTCTAGACAGCGCACTGCTCCCCCTTCTCATGTGTAACCGCCATATCGAGTGCTTTTCAAGATGACTCATGAGTTAAGCCAGAGCTTTTATGAGGAACAAGATTCTATAGGATGTGGGAGGTCAGTCGGGGACAGAAAAAGGAGACAATACAAGAACCCTCCTCACCTCTCCTCAAAAGAATGACTAAGCAAAGCCTGCCGTAGACACACAGCTCTGTATTCTGCCTGCCATGGTCTGAAAGGCTGATGACTGATGAATGTTTTAAATGGACTGACAATGTTCATTGCCAAGAGAATGTTTTGGGGTTGTTTTTTTAAAAAAGAAAATCCCTGTCAAAACAACGTACAGTGGTACCTCGGGTTAAGTACTTAATTCGTTCCGGAAGTCCATACTTAACCTGAAACTGTTCTTAACCTGAAGCACCACTTTAGCTGATGGGGCCTTCTGCTGCCGCCGCGCCGCCAGAGCATGATTTCTGTTCTCATTCTGAAGCAAAGTTCTTAACCCGAGGTACTATTTCTGGGTTAGCGACGTCTGTAACCTGAAGCGTATGTAACCTGAAGTATATGTAACCCGAGGTACCACTGTATTGGACAGCAGCAAAAGAAAGATTCAACCTATTTGTGATTATCTTTAGTACGTTACATATTCTTCTTTGGTAGGGGCACCATTGCTGTTTGACAAGGGGCAGAGCGCCCCCCCCTGCCAAAAAAGAAAAGCAATTACCGTATTTTTTGCACCGTAACACTCACTTTTTTCCTCCTAAAAAGTAAGGGGAAATGTTTGTGCGTGTTATGGAGGGAATGCCTACGGGTGGCATGCCTACCGATTTTCCTCCCCTAAAAACTACGTGCGTGTTATGGTCGAGTGCGTGTTATAGAGCGAAAAATACGGTAATTCGTCTGTTAAACACACCTGTAGGTGTAGAAATCATTCAATATGTCAATACAAATGGAAGTCGTTAAAACTGTAGTTGCAATATAAGGGATTGGTATTTGGACTGGAGCGCAATTGAAATTTATAAGATTTTGGAACACAGAAAATAATCAAACCATTAATTCTAGCACGTGGGGGGCAACCTAAATTGTATAATTTGGCATCTTAATGATTGGTATTATTAATTGTATTATAATTTGGCATTGTTATAATGAAGCTATTATTGGATTGTTGTAATTCAAAACTAATAAATTATCACAAAATAAATAAATAAAAATAGTCTGTTAAACCAAAATGCTAAATTGTCGCAGCTCACATTATCGCTCCCCTCTTTCTCCTCCACCTCCAGCACGGCCAAAAGGAGAACATTGCAAGCCTTAGATGTACCTTCTTCTTCTTCTTCTTTGGCGATCCCTCGTAGCCGGGTACAATTGTCTTCCATAAACACAGTTTTAGCAATGAGTCCGTAAGTGACTGTGGAGACCAATTCTGGATCCACACGTCCTTCCACAGTGGGGATATTGGTTTCTGGACAGGAGTTGATCATGGTGTGGATTTGCCAAGCGTTCCTTCCTCTTAGCACATTTCTCCTTTGCGTTCAGTTTGAGTGTCTTCAAAGCCCATGACACCTTTGGTAAAGGCTGTTCTCCAACTGGAGCGTTCGCAGGCCAGTGTTTCCCAGTTGTCGGTGCTTAGACTACATTTTTTTAGATGTGCCTTGAGACAGTCTTTAAACCTCTTTTGTTGACCACCAGCACCAGCACCATTCAAACCCTAAGCTATGGTTAATTCAAGCTGTGGGCTGTTATAAAGTTTGCAAATTCTTCACAGTTGTGCCACAGGAGGAGGGGACAGCATGTGAGCCTGAGGCTTGCTGCAACTCATCCTGAGAGTGCAGAATATAGTTTAGTGTTGCGTGTCTGAACAGAGAGGAGGAACACTTAGATGTGCTGCAACATCACCACATGTGCTCCAGAGTCAGCGAGCAGTAAAAAGCAAGGAGCGGGAAGTGCCCACTGTGGAGAGCAAAGTTGGGTGGCCATGTGTCATGGATGCTTTAGTTGTGATTCTAGGAAAAATTGCCCTCCCTCCTTCCCATTCCAGAGCAAATAAGCATGTCCCTTCACCAGTTACGGGACATTGGTTTTGTAAGGCAATGTCAAAAGAATACCGAAACTCCACAAGATGTAAAATGTGCTGAATGGTTGAGACAGAAAAAAATTGACATTTTCTCTTTTAAGGTGTGTGTTGTGCAGTTACTGGTGTTTGGGCTAAGCACAAGAACTGTGTGATTTGGTTCGATGTCACCTGCAAGAGACTGAGGAGCAGAAATAAATTATTCCCCATGATTGGGAAGCAATAGCTTAGCAGGTTTTTGGAAAGAATCTATGAGCCAGGAGTTATTTTGAGAAAACCTGGTATCGCATTTAAATCATGGAAGGCTCTGAGTGACTCTTGAATGTTTCAGAAACTGGATAGTTCTTGGAAGCAATACTTTTTCAAGTGGGTGGAAGAAGGGTGCGCCTGAGACAACAGAGCAACATTTTTGGAGACTGATAAGCTATGTCTTCTGTGGCAAATTTCCAAGCACAGTTATCCATTAATCTCATAATTTGACCTTCATTGAACCCAATGTCCATGGCGCTGGTTGTTTTTTGTAGGGTAAATACCTTTGTTGGTGTATATCTTATACATCCGCTGTTCTTCCCAGCTCAGTTTTGAATTCAGGATGCAGGCAACCTCTCCAGCTGCCCTTTTCCGTTTCTCTAGAATTACTTTAATATGCAGCAAGTGGTGTTGCATCTAGCTCATTATCTCAGAAGCTCATCACAAGGTTGCAGGAATTCGTAAAAGTGAACCATGAATTAATTTTTCTGTATATATGGATTGAAGCAGCTCGGAAATCTGAGGTGAGAGACGGCAGGAAGACAGACAGAAAGAAAGCTTTCCCGTAGCAGCCTTATATCGTGCATAAATCTCTGAGCTGATTATTTGATGTCAATGGAAGACAATGCCAGTTTTTCTTAGAATGAATTGGTTCTCTGATGTGTAGCTGCTAGGAAATTTGTTAGTCTTTTTCTTAAGTTATTACTTAAGAAGGGGACGTGGGTGGCGCTGTGGTCTAAACCACTGTGCCTCTTGGGCTTGCTGATCAGAAAGTTGGTGGTTCGAATCCCCGCGGTGGAGTGAGCTCCATTTGCTTTGTCCCAGCTCCCAGTTTGAAAGCACGCCAGTGCAAGTAGATAAAATAGGTATGGCTGCGGCGGGAAGGTAGATGGCGTTTCCATGCACTCTGATTTCCGTCACGGTGTCCCGTTGTGCCAGAAGCGGTTTGGTCATGCTGGCCACATGACCCAGAAAGCTGTCTGTGGACAAACGCCGGCTCCCTCGGCCTGGAAGCGAGATGAGCGCCACAACCCCATAGCAGCCCTTGCCTGGACTTAGCCGTCCAGGGGTCCTTTACCTTTTTACCTTAACTTAAGAAGGCACTGAGGTGCATGGTGCCAGTGTAGCAAGGACTGCCCCTCACCTTTTTCAGATTTTGACATTTGGATCTAGATGTTCATGGCCAGGACAAAACAGTGGACCTTGTTAATTCCAGAATCTACTGTTTTAAAGGACATTATTACTACAGTTATAACCCACCCTTCTCGGTTGGAACCCATGATATACATTTATCCCTGCATATTATCCCCACAATAACCCTAAGAGCATAAGAAGAGATCTGACTATCAGATCAGAGGCCCATCTTGTTCTTACCATGGTCAAGCAAATATCTATGAAAAACCCATAAGAAGGACTCTGGGGCAACAGCTTTTTCTCCACTTGTGACTCCTAGCAAGAATTAAGGGGCGCATTGCCTGCGATACTGCAGATGAGCCATCATGCTAAATCTTATTCTCCATGAATTTGTCTAAATCCTGTGGCGGAAAATTCCACAATTTAACTGAGAGTAGAAGTACTTCCTTTGTCTTAAATCTTCAGCTTGATTGGATGACTCTAGGTTCTAGCGTTATCTAAATGAAAATGCCCAAAATGTTGTAACCATCTTTCCTCAGTTGGCACTACAGTGGTACCTTGGGTTACATACGCTTCAGGTTACATATGCTTCAGGTTACAGACTCTGCTAACCCAGAAATAGTACCTCAGGTTAAGAACTGTGCTTCAGGATGAGAACAGAAATCGTGCGGTGGCGGCGCAGCAACAGCGCGAGGCCCCATTAGCTAAAGTGGTGCTTCAGGTTAAGAACAGTTTCAGGTTAAGAACGGACCTCCGGAACGAATTAAGTACTTAACCTGAGGTACCACTGTACTTCCCATCAAATTACTGGGCATAGGGAAGCAGAATTACTTATTGTCAAGGTTAGTACAGTGGTACCTCAGTTGTTGAATGTAATGCATTCTGGAAGACTGTTTGAGTTCTGAAACATTGAAAAACCAAGGCACAAAGAGCTGTCTACAAATTCAGTTGAGAAAATTGAAAAACACACAGCGGAAGCCATTCGACTTCCGAGACGTGTTAGAAAACGGAAGCATTTACTTCTGGGTTTTCAGCATTTGGGTTCTGAAACGCTCATCAACCGAGACATTTGAGAACCAAGGTACCACTGTACCAAAAAGAACAAAAACACACACACAAGGAAAGAGAAAGTCTGGATCTATTGCCTCTGTCATAACCCTTGTGGCCCTGTAGGAAAGGGGAGAAACCACCCTAGGAACTGGGAAGAGACAGATGAAAACTAAACGCTTGCAGCCTTTTTTATTTTTCAGCCAAATTGGGTCTTTTAGTGACTGCCGTATATCCTTGAGCCAGCAAGGAAAAAATCACTTGCCCCAGCCAGAGTTCTAGAACTGCGGCTTCAATTTGGATCATGTTCTCCGTGTTGACATGGTAACCGCTCAAGAAGGTATGCAGGGCCTTGGTGAATAGCCACCAATAAAGCAGAGGGTAGCTTATTCCCTTCCAGCAAAAATATTTAGAGTTCCTAAACTCCCAGGCTAGACTTGGTTCGTTTCAAGCCATCTTGCTTGTTTTATCTCCTCAGGTCTCTTAAAGGAATCCGCTGGCTTCAAAAGCTATTTACATTCTCAGCACTCATAAAGAAAGATTAGCCCTTGCGTTCTCTTGGGTTAGGGAGTATGCAACAGTGGCGGCGGCTGAGCCAGCGCTAGCTAGGCATGACTTCCTCTGAGTAGCAGCAGGAGTGAATTAAAACAAGCATAGCCAAAGATATCACATGAAGGTCTCTAAATACCAGCAGGCTGAAGAAAGAGCCCTGTTTTGTGCGCAAGTTCCAGTGCCTCTGTGTGCTTCATGTGTGCTGCAGCAGCAGCAGCTGTTGCTGCTGTTACAGATGCAGTTTTGTCCTATCGATTAAAAGCTGAGAGAGGACAGAGCTTCACGAAGGTAAGGGAAATCTCTCAGAGACGTAGGAGTTAAAGATGTTTGGCTTTGGGGCTGAAACTGCGATGACCAAGTTTGTCACAAGGAGCATTTAAAGTCGTGTGTTTACTGCAAAGGAAGTCTATTAGCACAGAGAGATTTTTGAAGGCTGCAGAACTTTGGCATTTAAACAAGCAGCTTTTTGTGAGAATGCTTCCACAGTGTACCAAGCTGCTTTCCGGTGGACACAAAAAGGAAACGTGACCAAACGCCCCTGTGCTTCGCTAAAAGGTCATCAATTGCTTTAATGTACCCGTTGCCTGTGATTTCTGTGGAAATGTCCTCTGAATTCCAAGGCAGTTAGAGTTTCTTTTAAAAGTGTGTGTGTGAGAGAGAGAGTGTGTGTGTGAATTAATGCATGCTTTATTTGCAGTACAATTTGTGTAAAAGTTGCAGGAAGGGAGGTGGGTGGGAAACAGTGCCAGATTTACGTATAATCTAAACAAGCTATAGCTTAGGGCCCCACTCTCCTGGGCCCCCCCAAAAAATGTATAGGGGAAAAAACCTGGATGTACATTTCCAAAATGTAAGATAAAAAACAAATAAAATAAAACCTACATACAGTTAGAGCTTAATAATTGCTTCACTTTTAATATACTTAATTGTATTTCAGTTCAACAATTACTTCGATAAAATACATATTTGGTTATGTGCAAATGGCTTTTGTTACCTATTAGGTCCATAAATTACCATCTCGCATATATTCCACACAAAAAACAGCGACAATTTGTTGTTGACAAAGGACAGCTGGACATAGAAAGGGCCCCATTTTACCTTCAGTAGCTTAGGGCCTCATCAAACCTAAATCTGGCCCTGGTGGGAAAGGACGAAAAGCACAAAAGTTGAAAGGGGTTATCGTCCGAATAAGTTTCTTTTATGCATGCTCCCACAAGTCAGAATGCATTTTGCAATCCCTCTGGCAAAACCTGATGGTGCACATTTGTTGAGTCTGGGATGCAGTGCGCCTAGCGGAAGACAGAACAGTTTGCTGCCAGAAGAAGAAGAAGATGACAGAGAGAAAACAACAAGGAAATATTGGGCATGACTAACCTTACAAAAAAAAGAGATGGGGGTTATTTGTTTATTTTCAGGTTCATCCCTGGCATATTCCACAATAACTTACGGGGACCTCACTGGCACTAGAACCTTAAAATATATAAGGAAGAGTTTAAGGCTGTCATCTCCTAAGCATGCTTGCCTGAGTTCAAAGAAAATCTGTTTTTGATAAGATATAAAAATCTGTATCTTGCCTAAAACCACTTTGAGGTTTATATTACAATCAATCCATATGGCAGCAAGAAGTCTGGACTTTCCCAAGACTCTAAATTCAAATTGTTCTATCACTGAGACCCAGGAAGACATTAGACTAAAAGCTAGCTGCATTTCTGCATTAGTATGTGTATAAATCTTTAGGTTTCAGCTGGGGTGAAATAGCATAATAATGATAATACCCACAACATGGTACTATTATCACTATTGGCGTTAAATAGTAGCAGTTGCAAAGAAAGAAAGAAATCACACTCTTCTGTAATGCAGTGTAGCTTATTTCTATATGCTAAGTTACTTTTTGTATTTTCCTTAGCTTTAGGCTAGCAGTGGTGCGTTACATCTGTAAATTGGGATTCAGACTGCAGGTTGAACCATTTAGAAAGCATTTTATAACTAAAGCGGCAAATTACAGTTAAAAATATAGGAAGGATTCGTTGAAATCCTCATAGGAGCAGCGTGATAGATTCTGATCTTAATTGCGTACATCACAAATACTTTTCCAAGTGAGGGAGCCAGGCTAAGGTTGGATGGGTTGGAAGGAAGCTAAGCCAAGGTTTGCTCCAAGAAGTTTGAATGCACTAGGTGGGGCAGAGAAGAATTGGTTCACAGCTGGAAAGGCTGAGAAACAGGAAGGAGTCTAGCAAGGCTAGGGAACAAGGTAGAAATAAGCAAGAGCGAGGTTGGGTTTTGAATCTTAAGTTGCACACTGGGACCAGTGTCAAAACTTTTCATCTTCATACCTTGTTCCTCTGTAGCTTGCTTGGGGAGTTTAAAAAACAAACAAACTGGTTAAGTAAGGGTGTTTGCTTCAGGCATAACATACTGTATTTTTTGCTCTATAAGACGCACCAGACCATAAGACGCATCTAGTTTTTGGAGGAGGAAAACGAAAAAAAAATATTCTGAATCTCAGAAGCCAGAACAGCAAGAGGGATCGCTGCGTAGTGAAAGCAGCAATCCCTCTTGCTGTTCTGGCTTCTGGGATAGCTGTGCAGCCTGCATTCGCTCCATAAGACGCACACACATTTCCCCTTACTTTTTAGGAGGGAAAAAGTGAGTCTTATAGAGCAAAAAATACAGTAATTAAAACAGACCATGGTTCACAAGCCCAACAACAAACCTTGGCTTCGTATCATGGTTTGTTGCCAGAAAACTAACTATGTTTAGTCTGCTGGCCTAGGTTTAGACAAACAAACCACACTTTAGGAAACCATGACTTAGTGTTATGTGTGAACCAGGCCATTATCTCAAGAGGCAGGTCCAGGATTTCCACAGCCTTTGTTGTCCACTCTAGTTACGAAATCAACTACTAATCAGGTACAAAACTGTTTGCCCTAAATTTGTTGCAGTTGCACAGAAGCTTTGGATCTGAAGTTAACGAGGTGACCTTGCCTCACCGTAGTCAGATGTGCAAAAGCACATTGCCGATGAGTTCAGAAGTAAACCAAACACCGTCAATCTCATAGTAATTTTGGTTCATTTTTATCGGGCAAGGGTCAAAAAACGCTAGTGGGGGACTGTTCAAACCACTTGTCAACTTCATGAGGCCACAGTAATTGCGACTGATCCAATCAGAGTGCACCAGATGGTGCTCTGATCACCTCCCTAAGACTCGTAATAATCGTCACATCCAATTTTGAATGAAACTGAGTGGTCTTGCCATCAAAGTGCTTAGCAAATTTCTTACAGCAGACTTTTAATGGGGCTCTTCCAGCAACCCCATTCACCACCTTAAAAAAGTTCTGCTGGGTGGTTTCTCAATGGTGATTGTGAAGTGAGCATTTTGCTGCTGCAGCCGCCACCACATGGTAGCCACCAAAATTTGCTCAAGCCTGTGTTCGGTCGAATTTATTCTGAGATTTTCACCAACTGTGCCCTTGCAACCATCCTTCTTACTCCATTGCCCAGAGTCTCCCAGCGTACCACAGAGACATTAAGGTTCGGCAGTGATGAAGAAGGCACTGAGGAGCAATCCTACCAAGAGATGGTTCCATTCTGCTGTCCCACAGCAAAACCAGTGTCTCTCAAGTGCCGGCCATGTCAACTGGGAAATCCTCCAGAGAACATTTGGGAACCCACCAGATTCCATTTGTGTCCAGGGGTGAACCTTCTTAATCAGTCTCCCACCCAACACAGGAGTAGTCAGCCTCAGACAAAACCTTACCAGGTAATGGTCTGTCATTGACAACAATTCCCTTCCTGTCAAAAACCATACCAAGGTAAAGGTAAAGGGCCCCTGGACAGTTAAGTCCAGTCAGAGGCGACTGTGGAGTTGTGGCGCTCATCTTGCTTTCAGGCCGAGGGAGCTGGCGTTTGTCCACAGACAGCTTTCCGGGTCATGTGGTCAGCATGGCTAAACCGCTTCTGGCGCAACAAGACACCATGATGGAAACAGAACGCACGGAAACGTTGTTTACCTTCCCACCGCAGCGGAACCTATTTATCTACTTGCACTGGCGTGCTTTCAAACTGCAAGTTGGGCAGAAGCTGGGACAGAGCAACAGGAGCTCACCCCGTCATGGGGATTTGAACCGCCAGCCTTCTGATCAGCAAGCCCAAGAGGCTCAGTGGTTTAGACCACAGCGCCACCCACGTGGGAGATGAGAGCTAATGTTAGGCTAATGTACCTTTTCCACTATGTCCTAAGTCAAGGGTTGCCAACATTTTCTGGACCAGTTTCAAATGTTGAGAGAGTGGTACGGGATGCCAGTTACAAAATAGCTGCTATTGGAGGTGGGGTGGATAACACAAAATGGGGAGAAAATGGGAGCGCACATGTACACACAGATGCTGCGTCTGTCTGAGAATGGCAGAGCATTCTTTGGTACCCGGAAAAATATATAAGGTGACCACACACACTTTCATCTCACAGAAATGGCTTTAAAGGTACCTGCATATTTTTCACCGCAATTTTCTTTCTATGAGGCCTAGATACCTTTCAAAAAAATGAAAGCTCAGAGTTTGGAGCATCTGCCTAGGTGCACCAGGGAAAGCCTTTGCAGGCACCAGGTTGGTGACCCTAAATACAATTTTTTTAAGTGCCTACCCCTGCTTGTTCTTCAAAATGTTTCTCGGCATTTTCACAGCTAACGTTAATGGAGATTTGTACATAGAAATTCCTTGAGTGTATAATGCAAAAATTAAAAAAACTGAATTAATAGTCTTGGAAAAATTGATAGCTATATACAGCACTGTTTTTCTAGAAAAAGAGATGTCAGAACTCGCCATGAATCCTTGTTCTCTTACAATGGCAATGGAGCCCACATGAAAGGTGCCAGAACTGAGTTCCAGCTGGAAGGGGGGGGAAAAAGCCCTGGCTATATAATTATCGGATACGCCTCAAATAATTTTGATGGGTATTAATCCTTAGTCATGTAATCATTGGGGACGCGGGTGGCGCTGTGGTCTAAACCACTGAGCCTCTTGGGCTTGCCAATCAGAAGCTCGGCGGTTCGAATCCCCATGACGGGGTGAACGCCCGTTGCTTGGTCCCTGCTCCTGCCAACCTTGCAGTTCGAAAGCATGTCAAACTCAAGTAGATAAATAGGTATCACTCCAGCGGGAAGGTAAACGGCATTTCTGTGCACCTCTCTGGTTTTGCCAGAAGTGACTTAGTCATGCTGGCCACATAACCCGGAAAAACCTTCTGCGGACTAACGTCTGCTCCCTCGGCCAGTAAAGCGAGATGAGTGCCACAACCCTAGAGTCGTTCGTGACTGGACTTAACTGTCAGGGGTCCTTTACCTTTTTTATATATATAATTATTGGATACGCCTCAAATAATTTTGATGAGCATTAAGCTTAGTACAGTGGTACCTCGAGTTACAAACCCCTCAGGTTACAGACGCTTCAGGTTACAAACTCCACTAACCTGGAAGAGTTACCTCGAGTTGAGAACTTTGCCCCACGATGAGAACGGAAATTGTGTGCCAAAAGCCAAAGCACGCCTCTAGTTAAGAACAGTTTCAGGTTAAGAACATACCTCCGGAATGAATTAAGTTCATAACTAGAGGTACCAATGTAATGTAGTCATAACGTTAACAGATGAACAAAGTTTTTCACTCTGAATGCCTATTTTTTTAAAAAAAATGCACCAAAGTAATTATCTTTTGATATGTTTTAATTGTCATCGGCAAATCTCCAGGCCTGCAGCTTTTTAATGGTCTGATAGAGAGATAAAGCAAATGGCTGAAAGAATTTCTCCACTTCCAGAGAACCACTGATAAGTGCCAAGTCGTGTGGGGTGTCAGCTTTCGCAGATGAATGGCTGCCCCAAATTCAGCTGAAAGAACAAGGGTACCCATGGAGAGTGTGCCAGCTACCTCAAATTGTGCTTATTTCAGCTAAAAAATACAGCTCCTCTTGCCCCTGAGTACAGTATGATAGACTCCAGTCCAAACACTGTAAACTAACAGCTCTGTTGGAATAATTCTGACAGGAAAATGTCCAAGTTGTTTTCCTGTCAGAATTATTCCAGCAAAGTGGCTCAAGAAATACTTTTGGATTTCCTGTGGCTACATAGAACCAAATACACCGCTTAGAGATTTTTGAAACATTAAGTGGTATATAAATGTTTTTTACATAAATAAATAAGGGCAGTCCTCTTCATGTTTCCTCAGAAATAAGTTCAGCTGAATTCAATGGGATCCTCACTCTTAAGTACAAAGCACTGTGGGCAACACAACTTAGCCAACATTAAACCCTTTTACATCTCATTAGTTTCAGTAATTTAAATATGTGCTTAAATTAGGGGTGTACAAAGCTGTGGGTTTGTTCCTCTCGTTTTCTGGTTTTTCCGAACTTAATTTCAGTATTCCGCATTTTCACTTTCGATAGTCACTTACCTAAATGACACCTTTTTGCAAACAGTTTCCCCTCACATAATGCATGTTTGTATGTTTTCAAGAATGAGTGCATTTTACTGTGCACTTTCTCCCTGACATAATACACTTTTGTACACATTATTTTGTTGGAGAGCTGTTGCCACAAAATTGGGAAGTGTAAATTTCGAAGGACAGCTGAGTGCCAGTTCATGGATGGTTTTTGTGAGGTGCAAAAATTAAGTTCTTCCCAGCCTTTAGCTTAAACCCCTCCCATGGATATCAGTAGATGCTAAAAGTTTGATGGGAGCGTGTATTAAATGTCATGCCAATACGGACAGCAGATACTAGCACCTGCCGAAAAAGTATTCTCAGAGCTGTTTGCTGACAGCCCATACCTGTGGCTCAAAAGATCCCTGTAAACAGGTGCATATGTTCCACTGAAGGCCAATAAGATTAGGCACTGTTAATCCTTTTTTCTAAACTGGGGGCTAAGTTACACAAAATTCTGCCTTGGCTGTGTTGTGCTGGCTGGCAACAAAGAGACATGAAATGCAGCTGAGGAAAACTCCACCCGACACTTAATCGCTTGCTGTAGGGAGGAGGTTGTATTATTTCTTGCATGCTTCAGCTTAGTACCTCTGAGGCAGTTCCTAAGGAACATGCAAGGTAAGCCTCCATTTCTTCTATTGCATTAAGCTTGGCATCTGAGGAACACGTGGCTTAGGTGCAGACCTAGGTGTTCGTTCTCTGCAAACCACGGTGTACAGATTAAAGTAAGGGTGGCGGGTGCCGATCAGAAGGTTGGCGGTTAGAATCCCCGCGACAGGGTGATAGATAGATAGATGATAGATAGATAGATAGATGATAGATAGATAGATAGATGATAGATAGATAGATAGATAGATAGATAGATAGATAGATAGATAGATATAGATAGATAGATAGATAGATAGATAGATAGATCCACAGTAGGTAGATGTCATGGGTGTGGGTGGCGCTCTGGTCTAAACCACTGAGCCTCTTGGACTTGCCAATCAGATGGTCAGCGGTTCGAATCCCTGCAACGGAGTGAGCTCCCGTTGCTCTGTCCCAGCTCCTGCCAACCTAGCAATTCGAAAGCATGCCAGTGCAAGTAGATAAATAGGTACCACTGAGGCGGGAAGGTAAACGGCATTTCCATGTGCTCTGGTTTCCCTCACGGTGTCCCTTTGCGCCAGAAGCAGTTTCGTCATGCTGGCCACATGACCCGGAAAGCTGTCTGTGGACGAACGCCGGCTCTCTTGGCCTGAAAAACGAGATGAGCGCTGCACCCCAAAGTCAAATTTGACTGGACTGAACCATCCAGGGGTCCTTTACCCTTACCTTTACTAGTTAATATAAGCTATACCAAGACAGAAGATTGCTGCCAGTTGCTCTTTCTAGGTGCGTTCCCCACTTTTTGAACAACGCCACACAATTCTCTGAATGAAGGAAGCCCCCAGCTGTTGTGAGGGTGCCAAGTTGTGTGATGAAAACTAGCAGGTGGCGATATCATTTGATCCCCACCCTTGCGTGCGTAAGGGAGGGAAGGAGACATGGTATTGAGAGATCAGGGTAGAACTAAGGAGCCCTGAATCACATTTAGGATGTGTGAATGCCACGGTCACTAGGTTTTTCAGTCCTAAATCATAGAGTTTGAAATGAAAGGAGCTCTATGAGCTTACCAAGGGGATGGGAATAAATTTGGCCTTTGAATGCTGCCTGACCTTTGGTTTCCTAGCAACACAAAGCTGTTCAGTGGGATATTTTGGAGGTTCCTGATTTAAACATATCAAATATTAGCTTTGTGCTAAGGCTGGCGAATTTCCCATTTTGGCTAAGCTACAGGGAAATATCCAGAATTGTGCCAAATTGTTCGCCTTCTCCTTCCAAAATCTATTGGGATTGTCAGGCACGTGTTTACCTGTTGAATAAAAGCGCCAAGCATCCGATCCCCTGACTGAGTAGCTTTATTAGTGTATCTGGTACCCATTTTGCTCCATGAATTCAGGGACGTTCTCTGCAGGAACAGACTGAAGCATTTCCTTCATGAAATAGGATGGTTTTAAGTTAGTTTCTAGTGTGCTTTCCAATGTGGTTCAGTGGATTGAGCAGAACCAGTGGACAACTGAAATTGTGTTCCTAGTGGATAAGAAAAGCCATCGCAGGTGAACCTTGAGTTCTTATAGGAACAGGCGGGTCACAACCAAGCACAGTGCCTCAGCCATCTACGGTGATCCACCAGATTGTCATTAAAATGCCAGTTACTACTTCTTTGGCGATCACTTGTAGCTGAGTAAGATTGTCTTCCATGAACACGGTTTTAACAACGAATCCATAAGTGACTGTGGAGGCCAATTCTGGATCCACATGTCCTTCTACAGTGGGGACATAGGTTTCTGGGCAGGAGTTGATCACAGTGAGGGTTTACCAAATGAGCCTTCCTCTTAGCACATTTCTCCCTTTCGTCCTGAGTTCGAGCGTCTTCAGAGCTTTTGAATATTAAATAATGAATTGTCTCCTGCTTCTTCCAGCATCTTTAAAGGTGCCCATTTTAACATTTTTGGTTATAATAATAATAATTTTTATTAATTTATTATTTATATACTGCCCATCTGACTGGGTTGTCCCAGCCACTCTGGACAGCTCCCCAAAAAGGTATTAAAAGAACAATAAAACTATTCCAAACTTCCCTTAACGGGTCTGCCTTCAGATGCCTTCTAGAAGTCAAATAGTTGCTTATCTGTCTCACATCTGACGGGAGGGCTTTCCATATACATAAAGATATCTAACTGACTTAAATGGCAAATGGGTAATAAAAGACAGAAGGTTAATACTTGGTTTACAGCTTGCAGTGTCTAGACTACCTAGATACAAAACGCGTTGCACGTTGACATTTGAAGTAGGCGGGAATCTGAATCGGAGAGGTCCAGGATAAGGCAAGATTTGGACAGGAAAACGGAGACTGCTGGCAAAACCTGTTCAGATGGTGTAAATAATCCTCCCTCGCCATGAAATGGAAGTGCCATAAAGTCTTAACGACCTTCGTTTGCATGCCGTGCAAGGGGAGAGTACATCTGTTAGTTTAAGCCAGGGACCTTGTGTTAGGGATGGCACAGTTATTGTTCCGACACGTGGCAGAGACCTCCTGCCCGTTGCAATAAACAAAGATGCCCTGGTCATCCGGAGTTAGGTGGGAGAGGACATCTGCCTCTTAATTAATGTTTCACAGCATGGCTGTGTGTTTGTTTGTGTGTGTGTGTGTGTTTCCCAAATGGACAAATCTGCGACTATCCGAAAGCCTGATTGATTTTTCTTCCGCGGAAGACCACTGACCGATGACAATGTGGCAAAAGCCGGAGAGGACAGATTGAGGCTCTTCCAGCAGGGGCTGTAGGCTTTAATTAGGGTGACCTTAGATGAAATGGCAACAGATTTTTCACAGGTGGGGGGGAGGGACTGGCAACAATCCCAGCTGGGGTCTGGAGACATGCTGCCAGTTTTAGTAAGGCGTGCCAGTCCCAAAGCTAACGTGAAATCTTAAATCTCCCCTTCCTAGCCCTGAAGCTAAAGAACAAGGCACCCCTAAATCTCCTCCCCGCTCCCATTAATTTGAACAGCTTCTGTTTTGAATGGATAGATGGTCACACCACGTCTTTGACTGAATTTGTCATCACTAGCATATCTCACACAAACACAGTTTAAGTCAAATTTTTAGGAGTTTTAGCCTATGAATAAACCTTTCCAATTTGAATACAGTAGTACCTTGGTAGTCAAACGCCTTAGTCGTCAAACAAATTGGCTCCTGAATGTCGCAAACCCGGAAGTGAGTGCTCTGGTTTGCGAACGTTTTTTGGAAGCCCAATGTCCGACGCGGCTTCTGATTGGCTGCAGGAAGCTCCTTCATCCAGCCAACCATCGCGGCCCTTGGGGGGCAAATCCCCTCAATGCTGGCCGGGCAACCATTCAGCGAGGGGGTCCAGGATGCAGTGGGAAGGCCAGGGCCTCAGCAGCAGGCAAGGCAGGATGAGGTAACCCAGATCACCACAGTATAACAGGATGATCTAAGCAAGGAATAGAGCCGTGGAATAGCCTTCCAGCAAAGAATTTTCAGCAAAACCCATATCTGTTGTTTAGAAGAAGCTGCAAAACATAACTCGGCAAGATAGTGCTTGGGAGTTTATTTGAAAGCTACTGTTTTATGGCCCTTTGTTATTTTGACCATTTTAATGGAAACAGTGTTTTGTTGTTGTTTTACTTTATTTGACCACATGAAAAGGCAGGATATAAATTAGTGATGGAAAAATCTTTGGAGGTGCCAATGGCCTTGGGGGTCCGTCCCCCCGTGATAATCATAGGAGGACTGAGGCTGAGAGTGTCTCGGATAGATTTGAACCAGGGATTTCCTGATTAGTCACTACAGAACACCTGACATAAAGACTTTGAAAGTACCAAAATACTCTGTTGGTTATTGTCTAGCCACAAGCCAGGACCATCTACCTCGGAACAATTCACCCCAGGGTTAGGCAGAACTTAGATCAGAATCTGCTGATGGCTATTTGGGTAATCAATAAGGGTTTCTGACATTAATATTCTAACATTAGCAAAAACTAACACACAAACACCCTCAAATAACACCCTCAAAAACACAATACAAACATAACACAAAAACCCTCAAAAAATTACGTTGATAATGGGGAATGCTCAGGGAGGGGGAAAAAAGGAGTGGATTTTTATATTGAATTTGTGAGTTTGGCTATGTACCACTCACAAATCCCCAAACAAAGCCATGTGCTCAGAGGCACCCTTTTCCTTAATTCTTTGTGCATATCCGCAGACCTGAGTCACAATTTTGCATTGGCTCTGGTTGGTAGACCTCAGGGTTCTAGCACAAAACATGACTACAAAGTAGAGCCTGATGACTGCCCACCTCTGCGTCAAACTACCCAGATCACATGTGTTCATAGCTGGGGCATGGTGAAGAAAATGCCGTGTAAGCAAAGAGCTGCAGATTACTCAAGCAAGGAGGCTGAGGCATTACGTAGTGATGGAAGGCAACCCCCCCTACACACACACACACACGCACACACACAGCAACTTGCAAGCCAGTCTGACTTGGAGAAGAACCCACATTAGTAATGAATAATCCGACCCTCAGTTTCCTTTGGGTTGCAACTGCTTGCTACCTACAGTTGGCTTGTAAATTAAACCCCGGGCAGAAGAAGTGGGTTTTAAGGGGGAGGGAGTCCTGTCCCTGAGAGCCACAACTCAGAGACACACCAATAGAAAAAAAACACAAGGTAAGTTTCAGATATTTCTGTCTTTCAGTCTTGTTCCCAGTGGTAGTGGTCAGGTTCCAAGAGATGTCTGAAGAACGTGGTTAGTTAGCTCTTGTAGTTTAATTATGATAATCACCCTCTTTCAGTTTCCCTTTATTAATAATATTTATGAAATTAACATAAATAAATAAGAATAGAAATGTGCACCCCACCCCCAAGACCATTCCATCATAACCATAGGGTAAAGGTAAAGGGACCCCTGACCATTAGGTCCAGTCGTGACTGACTCTGGGGTTGCGACGCTCATCTCGCTTTATTGGCCGAGGGAGCCGGCGTACAGCTTCCGGGTCATGTGGCCAGCATGACTAAGCCGCTTCTGGCGAACCAGAGCAGCACACGGAAACGCTGTTTACCTTCCCGCCAGAGCGGTACCTATTTATCTACTTGCACTTTGACGTGCTTTTGAACTGCTAGGTTGGCAGGAGCAGGGACCGAGCAACAGGAGCTCACCCCGTCGCGGGGATTCGAACCACCGACCTTCTGATCAGCAAGTCGTAGGCTCTGTGGTTTAACCCACAGCGCCACCCGCGTCCCACCATTGTAACCATCCAACCTCCCAAAATTGCAACACCTCTTGCGATGGTTTGACCCCTTCCCGTTTTAACAGTACAAATTCTACAAACACCCTGCTATCTCCTCAAAATCATTTCTCCAGCAAATTCCCTGCCTTGCCTTAATGGCACATGTTAATTTATCATTAATAGCTATATCCCACACCTCTTTATACCATTCTTCTGTTTTATATTCTGCTTGCCCCTTCCACTTCCTAGCAGTTTTCCCATTTTTCCCTGTTTTAGCCATTGCCCCGTGTTACTAAGCAGCTCCTTTTCTCTTACCCATCTCTGCAGCACAGAGCCCAAGAAGCTGTTGCTCTTGTGTCTCTCTCATTTGCATCCTTTTCTGTGCAGCCCCCACCCCATCAGAAGCCAAAGCCACACCAGGGCTAATTATCCTCAGAAAGGGAGGGGTTGCCATGGCGACTGAGCACTTTTTAAAGCACCAGGAATAGTCTTCATCATTGTTCAGTGTGCACGGAAAAGGTCAGCACGGAGGTTCCTTTCCGTATGAATTTTGGCCTCCTTGCTAAAGAAGAGCGAGTTGCGCTCGCGATGCCGCTAAAATGGTGAGTTGATAACTGAGCTTTATGACACCACTTGTTATGAGTCGAGTTCTTCGGTTCTCAGCTTGCAAGAACGGACACGGCAAAGTATTTCCACGGGAAAGGGACTTGTGGGAAGCAAAGGAGATTTTTCTCTCAGCTACAAAATTCGTTGCTGTTGCAGAGAGAGGTGTTTGAAAGTTAAGACTCGAGTGATGTAAACTGGCTGTTCCGTTTCATCTCCAAATATAAGTGTTTCGATGAATAGAAAATTAGCAGAATTTGTCTCCCTGGTGGGCTGACATGACTTTGATATTGTTGGGTTCAGATCTGCTCCGCTCATGCGTTGTACGGTCCTGAGATTTATTTCATAGGGAATTGGAACCTGCAATTAGGAAAAAATGCAACTTTATCTGTGCTTTATATGAAATATATTCTTTGAAAAGGTTTTACATGAATCAGGTTTGTTACAGGGAAGCATAATTATTAGGGAGAAGTGACGATCGCACCCAGTGTATTGAAACATACTTCCTTAAAGTATTTTGAGCAAGTGGCCTCATCCTGATCATAGACATGTTTGATTGCATGTTGAAAATGTAACTTATTATTGAACGTGAATGTTTTCGTAAGGCAGAACGCATGAGTAACTTCATTTAACTACGAGGACGGCTTCCAAGGTATCAATTAATCACATGAAGCTCAACATTGGAGTTCCACATGAATTTTATAGTGGAAACTTGAAGTGTGCTCACTCCCTGCCATGTGAACTCATATATACCCCACAAAATACTTTTCAATAGCCTTGCCAGATTTAATCGTAAATATAAGAAATCATTTACTATTCCTTTTTAAACTATAGTTATCTGAAATTGATAGTAGACAGTAAATGTCTTTACCGAAAAGAAAGGCAGCAAAAAAAACCCCACGACTAAAAAAAATTACATGTTACTTTAGTGTCCTTTTTTAAAAATGCCCCCCCCCCCATTTTTAGTTGGAATATTTAACATAATTTGTCTCCTGACTTTGCATTCTTAAATCAATTTTCTGTCCAAGGGGCTGTCTGTAGAACACACTTCATTGCGCCCTGAATACCCCGTCCCCCTTTTTAAAGGAGCATTTTTTTGTATAAATAAGCTAATTCTCAGCCGTTCCTGAAGGAATTAAGCCCATATTTTGTGTCAGTGGCATTTGACTCGCAAGTGGGATTTGATTACCTCTTGGGAATACAAATCAAGGCATTTAATTTTCCCCAAAGGCTCGCAGCAGTTCCTTTAGAGATGCTATTATATTGTATCATTGCCAAAGCTCTTTTATACTCTGCCATTACTGTCAACAGTTTGGAATTGCTAAATAGCAATGAAGGGGAGTGAGATGGGATTGCTGATCGGATTAAGTAGCGACTAAGGCTCTAAATGGGGGGCTGGGGGATTACCTCTGTAATTGTTCCTTTGGTTTACTGCCTTTGGAGGCCGGGTTGCTACCTTCTCTTAATTGGCCCTGTTGCTGCGCCTTTAACAACAGCCTAACACACATCTTTTTTAACCACCTGTCTCCTTGCCTCCCCAAAACCCACCTACTCAATTTCTGTATCTCAGGCACAAACGTAAAGGCATTAAAAAATAAAAAATCAAGCTCAGAGCCCCATTCTGAAGAGGAAGGGAACTTAATAGTCCTTAAAACTGATGCCATTTTACATTTGTGTATTTGTGTACAGATACCAGAGCACAAATTTTACCATTCTCTCATGGTGCCTGAAGTGTGTGAAGTGTAAAAGGCTGGTCTGTGTTCTCCCTTTAAAGGTCTCAGAGGCTGGTACTGCCTTATTTTCCCTGTGGTTGAGATTTTAAAAAGCATTTACATGTGTGAATCCACATTTGACAAGGGGTATGCATCTTTTGAATTTAGGCATTTTTCTCCACAGGGCTCATCCTAAGTCTCATACTTGTAACCAGTGTTAGAAATCCAGGTATATAAACTAATCACCAAATGGCACCTACGTTATGGATGCCACAATGACATTAGGCGCCAGGGTTTTTTGGTTTGGTATTGCAATTGTGGTGTTGTTTTTGCTGCTGCTGCTGCTATTCCATTTCATATTTTAAAGAACAAATCTCAAAGCAGTTTACAACACATTGAGACATCAAATAAAACAATCTAAAATGAAAAAACCCCCAAGCTTCAAGGAAAATACAGTGGTACCTCAGGTTAAAAATGCCTCAGGTTACAAATGCTTTCGGTTACAAACTCTGCTAACCCAGAAGTAGTACCTCGGGTTACAAATTTTGCCGCAGGATGAGAACAGAAATCACACACCATCAGCAGGAGGCCCCATTACCAAACGCGCGCCTCAAGTTCAGGACGGTTTCAGGTTAAGAACGGACCTCCGGAACGAATTAAGTCCGTAACCCGAGGTACCACTGTATCTCAGATCCTCCTTCTCCAAGTGACAATTTGCTTTCCCTAGTCGCCAACTTGGCATGCAGAGATCTCCACGTAGACCCATGCTAGTCGCAATACATGCCTGGCACCTGGCTAATTTTGAACATTGCTTATAAAGTCACCTTTATCTGTTATTTATCAAATGTCACTGACTGGTTTTTTGTTTTGTTTTTTCAGATGCCCGACCAGTTTGATCAGAACGTGGTGTTGAACCAGCTGCGATACTCTGGAATGCTTGAGACTGTGCGGATACGAAGGGCTGGTTTTCCAGTGCGGAGGCCGTTTCCGGATTTTCATAAAAGGTAAGCCTACCTTTTGTTTAGGGACACGGGTGGCACTGTGGGTTAAACCACAGAGCCTAGGACTTGCCGATCAGAAGGTCGGCGGTTCGAATTCCCGCGACGGGGTGAGCTCCCGCTGCTCAGTCCCTGCTCCTGCCAACCTAGCAGTTCAAAAGCACGTCAAAGTGCAAGTAGATAAATAGGTACCGCTCCGGCGGGAAGGTAAACGGCGTTTCCGTGCGCTGCTCTGGTTCGCCAGAAGCGGCTTAGTCATGCTGGCCACATGGACCTGAGCTGTACACCGGCTCCCGCAGCCAATAAAGCAAGATGAGCGCTGCAACCCCAGAGTCTGCCACGACTGGACCTAATGGTCAGGGGTCCCTTTACCTTTACCTTTTGTTTGTTTGGGTGTTAAGCATTTTAGATGAGGTGTGTAGTCCAAGTCAAGCTTTTTCTTTTTAAAGGGAAAATCACCTTGGTTTTTTTGTTTCCCCAGATACAAAGTGCTGATGAGAAATTTGACTCTCCCTGAAGATTTAAAAGGAAAGTGTGCTGCCTTCCTTCATTTGTATGATAGCACAAGCACTGAATGGCAGCTTGGGAAATCCAAGGTATAAGAGACAAGAATTCCTGATGCAAAACTAGATAGCTGTGTTGTTGTTGTGGATTAACATACAACTGGAGCTAGATCTTGCCAGGTGACTTTGCCTCAGTTCCTAAGCCAGCAAAGCTTGGTATATTTGTACCTATATTAGCAAACAGCACAACTCCCCACCCACAAACCCACCTGTGGTCTAAACCACTGAGCCTCTTGGCCTTGCCAATCGGAAGTTCGGCGGTGCGAATCCCCACAATGGGGTGAGCTCCTGGTGCTCTGTCCCAGCTCCTGCCAACCTAGCAGTTCGAAAGCACGCCAGTGCAAGTAGATAAATAGGTACCACTGCGGCGGGAAGGTAAATGGCGCTCTGGTTTCCGCCGCAGTGTCCCGTTGCACCAGAAGTGGTTTAGTCATGCTGGCCACGTGACCCAGAATGCTTTCTGTGGAGAAATGCTGGCTTCCTCGGCCCGAAAGCGAGTTGAGTGCCGCAACCCCATAGTCACCTTTGACTCGTGTGCTTAGGGGAGTAGGACATCCCTAATACTGCAAGCCTCCCCTTCTCTAAGAAATAGAAAAATGGATCCATCTTGAAGGCTGATATTGATTGCCTGAGAACAGCTTTTGCCCACTTTCCTCCCAGACCCTCAAAATGACACAGAATAAGTTCTTGCATCATATTATGAAGACACCCTCAATGTGTATGTTGTTGCGCTTTTCTTAAAGGTGTTTCTTCGTGAATCTTTGGAACACAAGCTGGAAAAGCAACGGGAGATAGAGGTTGGCAAAGCAGCCATGATCATCCGAGCGCATGTCTTGGGCTATGTGGCACGGTATGTAACAAGGAACTGCCTTCTACTGCACCAGACCAGTAGACCTTCTAACTATGTGTACAACGACTAACAGGTCTCCGCTTGAGATCTCAGACTTTCCCAACCTTGGTACCCAGGACAGAAGATCAGGGCTTTTTTTCCAGCCAGAACTTGCTGGAACTCAGTTCCGGCACCTCTTTTTCTGGAAAAATAGCACTGCATAAGATTAACAGATGATTGAGTTAGAGCCTCATGCACACAACTGTGTTGGAAGCTACAGCCCCTTCCTGCTTTGTATATTAGGCATGGATTTTAATTGGTAAAACTGCTCAGGATTCCCCTTCTTTAGGATGACATTTTTAGACTTCCAGCTTTTTTCCTGTCTGTCTGTCTCCTTGCAGCAAAAACTAATGTTGTGTTGGATAATGGTGCCATTTAGCAACAAGGGCCTTCACTGTCACACTCAGGAATTTCCAGGGTACTGTGTTCATTATATGCAGAGATGTAATGAAAGTATGTGGTATATGTTCCTTTCTTAAAACTTGGAAATGTTTTCTGTTTTTCTGAGGGGTAGCTTACACGTTATCTTTATCATGTGGAGTCTGAGACAACTTGAAACTATAGAATTTTTGGCTAAAGCAAGGCTATTGATTGCAAAAAATTGGAAAAGTGGTATTATACAGACAAAAACAGAGTGGCTTGCCAAATTATTGGAGTATTACAATATATCCAAAACAATGGGAGAAATTGGAAGGATCTCAAAAGAGAAGATAGGCAAGGACTGGAAGGTGTTTAAAGGATACTTGCAAAATCATATTGAAAAATCAGAACTCATTAGAATAAACAAGTTCCGTTATAAATACTGAAATACTAAATAAGATGGATAACAATGTGTAACAGAAAAAGTAGAAAATTGGTTTAAAAGTGTGTGAAAGAACGTAATAGAAGTGAAAAGAAATTGCAATTGAGTAGATTGGAAGTCTAACACAAGGGTGGGGTGAGGGGTGGTGGTGGGAAAAGGAAGTATCTGTGGGATTGAGTGTGGGTATGTATGAATATTTTAAAGGATTGTATGAAATGTATGTTTATATATTCGTAATATGTATGTATTAATGTTGAATTATTTTAATAATAAAATATTTCTGTTAAAAAAAAATTATATAGAATTTTCATGCTAACTGGTCTCTGGATGTTAGTGTACCCCACGCAACTGTATGTAGGAATTGTGACGTACAGTACTTCTGCAAGTACGTCTCTTATGTTATACAGACATAAGAAATGATCCACATCACACAGAAGAGCAGTTAGTGTCCGTATGTTACACAGCTGTTAGAGAGAAACCATCATGGGACACTACATTCAAGCATTTTCTGTGTAGTGTAGACCCAAAGTGTTGATGGCCCCAAGTTGCACTATTTGAAGATTTGCTTTTGCTTGTGCAAATCACTTATTTGGGTGTGTTCCAAACGTTTTTATTTGCACTATTTAAAGAAAAGAGATTTGTAGCCTTGGTGTATTTGCAGTGGCAGAAGGACAGGGGGGGGAACCCAACAGACCAAGCCATTTAGTTTGATTTTTTTCCTCCAAGGCACAAAAGAAGAATAGAACTAGGTGACTGAGTTATAACGTTTTATTTGCTTACTTACCGTCAGGCATTATGTACTAGAGTCTGAGTCCTAGATCCCATCTGTTTACTCCCCCCCCCCAAACCGAGTCAATAGAGGGGCGTTCAATAGATGTTTGGGCAATGAGGTCATTTCTTTTCATGTGTATATTAGACCTGTCCATATGTATTGAATGGCGTATCTGTTAAAAGAGCAAAAATACTTTTCTTATGGACAAAAGCTACCCTCCGATATACAACTTTCTTTAATTTCAGGGTGTATACATCTCAAACAAGCTTGATGGATTACAAATAGATGCTATTAGTGACATAAAAATGCTTTCTTAACTAGGATGCATCTCTTCCTACTCTAGAGTTGGAGTCTAGTCATTCTAGTGAAATAGTACCATGAAGCACAAGTAAAGAATGCTCATGAGAGTGGAATTAATATTACTGTCTTTGCTGCCTAGAAGTTTTAATTTATCCCCTTGGTTCCCGTTGCTGGTTCATCACACCTTCTCTTCATATAGATGTGTGTCTCTGTTTCATTTCAGGAAGCACTACAGAAAAGTCCTTTACTGCGTAGTTATCATACAGAAGAACTACAGAGCTTTCTACTTAAGAAGGAAGTACTTACTGCTAAAGAAAGCAGCCATCACTTTCCAGAAGCAGCTACGAGGCCAGATTGCCCGTCGTGTTTACAAAGGGTTGCTAGAAGAGAAACGACAGCAAGAGGAAGAAAAAAAGAGAAAGGAAGAGGAGGAAAGGTATGGAATACGTTGTTACTTGACAATATCTGGTAAGCAACTTAGCTTTGCTGCAAATTAGCTTACAGCAACCTTTGTAATTTTGTGCAAGTTACTGTCAAGCAAGCACATTGGTTTCAGAAGTCACATCTTGAAAAACTGGATCCCCGTGTAATGATGTCTTGGTTTTGATTCCTTTCTGATATTTTCTTATTTAGAAAGCGACAAAAGCAGGAAGCAGAACGTCTTGCTCGGCAGGTAAGCTGTTAATGGTGTCCTATTCTCTTTTGTGTTTGAGTAGCTCTTATTGTGGGAAGCCGAACCGGGTGAGAGGACTGGATAAAGTTGTTTCTGTCCAATTTGACATTGTGCTTTTCTTTTCTTTTTCCTGAAGCAAGATTTTTAAGGAAGGATTTACATGTTACATGAAGCATGGGACTGACAAAATTAGCAGTCCATGTTTATTTCTCCTCTTCCATAAAACGTTCTATAATTTGCTCCATATGCTGATACTGTTTATCTCATTTTATTTATTATCCCACCCTAACTTATGGGCTGATTGTGGCTTGTAACATTTTATAGTCCTCTCCCTGGAGGCTCACAATCGAAGACCCAGTAATATTTACCATGGACCTGGGTGTTATTTTCTCAATTTCCACTCATAGCTGTCAGCTTTTCCCTTTTCTTGTGAGGAATCCTATTCGGAATAAGGGAATTTCCCTTTAAAAAAGGGGAAAGTTGACAGCTATGTTTCCACTTCGACTTGGCACAAAGGATGCCCAGGAACCATCAGGAGTAAAGTACGATTTATTTCTTGAATTTAGGCAAGAGTCCCCAACAGTTCCATAGGTCTGTAAAAAGCATTTGGGAGTGTCAAGTCTTGCAAACACAATATACCCAATTCTGCCTCTTCTTCTACCATATGAGCATCTGTTACAATGCCACATACTTTTATCTGCCCACTCTTGGAACTCCAGTGTGACTTCCTCTTGTCCCAATGCTGGACGCTATGGCTCCCCATCCTGCATCTCTTGTGTTTGGAGAAGGAAAGCCAAGCAGGCTGAGCCACAATATGACACACGGTGTTGCAGACGTGCACTTAGAACCTCACCTCCAGAAGAGGTGATGAAAAGAGGACCCCGCAGGGAACTACCGTTTTCAGCAACAGCCTTGTGTGCCTTAAAATATGTCCTTCCACACCTCATGCCCCGAGCTTTGGTCATGTTTTTGCTGTCCACAGCTCAGTGTAATCAAATAGACTGTGTCTTGTGCAAAAGGGGGAGATGAGTTCTTCAACGTGGGGAAAAATGTGGCAGAATTGCAGTTGCCTAGCAAGGCAAAGATTAAGGAATCTTGTTGGCAGATGAAGATGATGGAGTTTATGGAGCTGGCTGATCTCACTGGGAGAATCCGCGACCAGAAAGAAGAGGAACACCAAGAAGACGAAA
Source organism: Podarcis raffonei (assembly GCF_027172205.1). Lineage (NCBI taxonomy): Eukaryota > Metazoa > Chordata > Lepidosauria > Squamata > Lacertidae > Podarcis > Podarcis raffonei. The sequence goes on from NC_070608.1 coordinate 76,875,545, forward strand.
ATGTACAATAAGAAAAGTTAGGAAATTTGATTATGACTGTAATACGGTTTTATGAAATAATGATATTGGAAACTGCTACATTTAATTACAAGGAAATTCAGATGGAAGAGATTAGAGGAAGTCAAGTAATAGGTTTATGAAGATGGATTTTAATTAATCAAGTCTTAGTTTATGTGGTGATCTATGGAAAATTTGAAGTATTTTATGTTTCACATTCTTCTTTTTTATTTTTTTATTCTTTTTCTTTTATTGTTTATTCTCTTTTTTGTTATGCTTTTGTATGAAAAATAATAAATATTACTGAGAAGGGAAAAAAAGATTAAGGAATCTTGTGTGTCAAACTGCAGGCTGAGGAGGAGAAGCGGCGGCAGGAGCTGGCGGCCGTTCAGAAAGCTCGGAAGGAAGAAGAACTGAAGCGGGAGCTGGAGAAGCAAAAAGAAAACAAGCAAGTCGAAGAGATCCTTCGCCTGGAGAAAGAGATTGAAGACCTGCAGCGTATGAAGGAGCAACAGGAGCTGTCGCTGACAGAGGCGTCACTGCAGAGGCTGCAGCAGCTCCGGGACGAGGAACTGAAGCGGCTGGAGGACGAGGCCTGCCGTGCGGCGCAGGAGTTCTTGGAGTCCCTGAACTTCGACGAAATTGACGAATGTGTCCGAAACATCGAGAGGACTCTCTCTGTGGGCAGCGGTTTCTGCTCGGAGCTCAGCGAGTTGACCGGGAGCGCGGGGGGCGAAAAGCCCAGTTTCAACTTCAGCCAGCCGTACCCTGAGGAGGAGGTTGACGAGGGCTTTGAAGCGGATGACGACGCTTTCAAGGATTCGCCAAACCCAAGCGAGCATGGCCACTCGGACCAGAGGACGAGCGGCATCAGGACCAGCGACGACTCTTCAGAAGAAGATCCGTATATGAATGACACGGTGGTGCCGGCAAGTCCTGCCACAGGCAACAACAGCACGCTTGTTCCTTCTGGCCACGACACCCTCAGTCTCCACAACTCCTCCAGCGGTGAATCCACATACTGCATGCCGGAAAACGTATCGTGCAAGCCCCAGAACTCCACAGAGTTAATTACTCCCGATGCGGACTATGATTATGACCAAGATGACTACGAAGACGGCGCCATCACTTCCGGAAGCAGTGTGACCTTTTCCAATTCTCATAGCAGCCAGTGGTCCCCCGACTACCGCTGTTCTGTGGGGACGTACAACAGCTCTGGGGCATACAGGTTTAGTTCAGAGGGTGCTCAGTCTTCCGTGAGTATTGCTTTCTTTGCCATTATTACAGTGGTACCTTGGTTAACCCACACGGGTGGCGCTGTGGGTTAAACCACAGAGCCTAGGACTTGCCGATCAGAAGGTCGGCGGTTCGAATCCCTGCGACGAGGTCAGCTCCCATTGCTCGGTCCCTGTTCCTGCCAACCTAGCAGTTCGAAAGCACATCAAAGTACAAGTAGATAAATATGTACCGCTCTGGCGGGAAGGTAAAAAGCGTTTCCGTGCGCTGCTCTGGTTCGCCAGAAGCGGCTTAGTCATGCTGGCCACATGACCCGGAAGCTGTACGCCGGCTCCCTCGGTCAATAAAGCGAGATGAGCACTGCAACCCCAGAGTTGGCCACGACCGGACCTAATGGTCAGGGGTCCCTTTACCTTTACCTTGGTTTACGACCACAATCCGTTCCAGAGGTCCGTTCGTAAACCAAAAGAGATCATAACCCAAGGCGCGCTTTTGCCAATGGGGCCTCTAAAAAAATTATTCATAATCCAAAAAAAATTGTTCGTAAACCAAAAAAAGTTCGCAAACCGGGACACGCACTTCCGGGTTTGATGCGTTCATAATCCAAAACATATGCAAACCAGACTGTTAGCAAACCAAGGTACCAATGTACATCTCTTTGGGAGGAATAAGAATAATGTCAAGATTTCCTGGTTTAGCCGTCACATTGTCAAAAGTTATTGTGCCACAGTAATCTTGATTAAGGACTACACTTAACTACTACTACTATTATTATTAATTAGATTTATATACTGCCCTTCATCAAAAGATGAAGGGCAGCGTAGTCCATAAGATACAAATACAACCTGACAATCCAAAAGTGTAGTCACAGCTTGATAAAATAATTTTTACATCAAAGTATTTTCCTAAGTGGGGGCAGCCAACTCAGCACTTGTGGTTCTTCAAAGTACACAAATGTAAGGACATTATTTTAAGTATTATTATATTCCAAGTACAAATTCTAGGTAAAGGGACCCCTGACCATTAGGTCTAGTCGTGGCCGACTCTGGGGTTGCGGTGCTCATCTCGCTTTATTGGCCGAGGGAGCCGGCGTACAGCTTCTGGGTCATGTGGCCAGCAAGACTAAGCCACTTTTGGCGAACCAGAGCAGCGCACGGAAATGCCGTTTACCTTCCCGCTGAAGCAGTACCTATTTATCTACTTGCACTTTGATGTGCTTTCGAACTGCTAGGTTGGAAGGAGCAGGGACTGAGCAACGGGATCCCCGTCGCAGGGATTCAAACCACCGACCTTCTGATCGGCAAGTCCAAGGCTCTGTGGTTTAACCCACAGCGCCACCTGCGTCCCGTTTCTAGTTAGCAGCAATATAAAAACATAAAAATACCCAGTGCTTACTTTAATGACTGCTGTTCCGGCATGGTGTAAACACCACTCCTTAGACCTCACAGGGATAACTCTCTGGAGTCTAACACAATAGGAATAAAATTATTTCCTGAATTGTATATGTCACAACAAGAGAAGCCACAGGGAAGAATTCCTTCGCCAAAGGGAAAAAAAGAAGTTTGTGAAGAGTCGGGGTTAAAAAAAGAAGCCCTTCTTAATAGTTATTGTTTGTCAAAACATTGGGTTTTGGAAGTTGGTTTGTTTTTGCTGTGACTCAGAAGTTCATTTCTGCTGCTACCCATACAGGCAGTCCACTGAAAAAGTAATTTTTTTTGGTAGCTAGGCTGCAGTCACACTAAAAGTGAACTTGTTGCCTGTTAAAAAACGAGCACAGGATTAATTTTAGTGAACATGAATGACACAACAGATGACCAACAGGTCAATTTATTTTGTGGAAGCAAGGTAAATAGCCTTGGTAGAAAGAGACAAAGGGAAATAATATTTTTGCCAAAAGGAACATATTGTTTTAGGAACGTCCGTATTCTCGGTAGCGTGGGGGGGTGAGAATGCATGTAAGCTTACAGCAAAGGATCTGTAAATACATTAGTGCACCATACCCCAATTCTAGGGATTGCTTATGGGAAATGGGCAGGGGACTTTGGCCTTCATCCCTTTCTTCCTTCACAGCAAGGAGAAGGGATCAGTCAAACACGGAGATCAGGAGATCCTGCATTTATATGAATGTACCACTGAACTTTTAACATCTGAATAAGGCTGGAATGTGATGAAAACATCTGCAGCTAAGCCTTTTCCTATCAGTTAATTTCCCTCCTTATGTTGATCTTCCAGTTTGAAGACAGCGAAGAAGACTTTGACTCAAGGTTTGATACCGATGATGAACTTTCGTATCGGAGGGATTCTGTCTACAGCTGTGTCAGCCTCCCTTATTTCCATAGCTTTTTGTACATGAAAGGTACAGAAACAGCCCAGAGTAACTTAAATAGCCAAACAAAATGTGGTGGTCTTCTTTCTCAAATACTGTGTATTCACACTACTTATCTGTGGGGTGATGTAAAGTAGAAATTATGATAAATTAGGGGCAAGTAATGAGTAAACAAATCCAAGAAGATCGTTAGAGGCCATCAATCAAGTTGATCAGAGGTGCAAACTGTTGGCAGAGTTTACCAGGATACATGAAAGTGCCATAAAAGAGAAGTAAAAGCTGCAGAAATAGCTGCTCTTAAATAGTCCATTTTTCAAATTCTTCCTCTGAAACAGTCCCCTCAAGACCAAGAATTTTGATCTATACCAGGGGTCAGCAAACTTTTTCAGCAGTCCACTGTACCTCAGACCTTGTGGGGGGCCGGACTCTATTTTGAAGAAAAAAATATGAACGAATTCCTATGCCCCACAAATAACCCAGAGATGCATTTTAAATAAAAGGACACATTCTACTCATGTAAAAACACGCTGATTCCTGGACCATCCGTGGGCCAGATTTAGAATTCGATTGGGTCATATCTGGCCCCCAGGCCTTACTTTGCCTGCCCATGATCTATTCTGTTGGTTTTCACTAGATTCTGTCAAATTATTGAGTTTCTGCATGTATAATAGTCACACATAACTCGACCTTGTATTTCTTCTTTTAATTTGTAAGAGTGATAGACCCATCACTCCACTTGCCAGAGCGAAGGCATTCTGACAAGGCACTTTGACTGAGGGTCATGTAATATGGATTATACCATCCACAGAAGGATTGGGTCGTGGAGAACAATGCTGGGATGAGAGAGCAACTAGGAGAAAAAGCCTGAAGCTTGATTGTTCTCTCGGATGCTGGTTGAGCGTAGAGAGCTTGAAACCAAGGGTACAACTCTGTGACAATCAGCTGTTAAACCTGGTGAATGCTTGCTTGTTTGACCCTAGGCAGTTTTCAATATTTATCAATTGTATAGACCAATGGTTTTAAGATTCTGTTTCTTATAAGCATCCAGATTGTCCGATGAGAAATAGTTCTGATCTACATTACATTCCCTTAGAAGGAGTGTTGGCATATTGTTAGAAGCATATTGTTGTTGTTGTTGTTGTTAAACAAACGCAGGTTTCACAACCTATTTCTCTCCCTTTCCTCAAGGCGGGTTGATGAACACTTGGAAGCGCCGCTGGTGTGTCTTGAAAGATGAAACCTTCCTGTGGTTCCGCTCAAAACAGGAAGCTCTCAAGCAAGGCTGGCTGCATAAGAAAGGTGGTGGTTCGTCCACGCTGTCCAGAAGGAACTGGAAGAAGCGTTGGTTTGTTCTCCGGCAGTCCCGGCTGATGTACTTCGAAAACGATAGCGAAGAAAAGCTCAAGGGAACACTTGAAATCCGAACAGCCAAGTAAGCAAAGTCGACTTAAGGTGTCCTTGGAGGTAAAAAGCTCCTCAACTTCAAGGCACCGTTCTTTCTCACCTCCCTCCGACTGGGTGTTAAAAGCCATGCCTTTCCCCTCTGCCAGGATCTTAGCTGAGGAGATGGTGTTGGCAGCCTTCCCGTGTGCTCCTCTGATCTGCCGAGCGGCACTAAGCACCCATTGTCCTCCCAGTCACAGCCCTTTGGAAACAAGCCTTATGTGCTCTGTCCAGATTAGCGTGAGCTCCAGGACTTTAAAAAAATCATCTTCCTAAAACAACACATAATAAATTTGCACGCGGCTGGTAGCCGGCACAGATCAATAGCTGAAGGAAAATGAGGTGGAGATGAAGGAGATCCATATTAAAGCCTGCATGGAGATAAAGAATGGATTGGTGCCTCCGTGGAAACAAAAGAGGGGCAAAATTGTTTGTAGGCATTAAAAACTAGACTCCACTGGCATAATATTAAGATAGACGGGGCATCAGGGTTCTGACAGTACGAATTCATCGTATTTCTCACTTCTCTGTCCGTTTTAGAGATATCGTTGATAACACTACTAAGGAAAACGGGATTGACATTGTCATGGCCGATAGGACCTATCATTTGATTGCTGAGTCACCTGAGGACGCGAGGTAAGAACTGTCTCCCCCTTTCCCCTTCCAGCCACTGATGTTTTGCAGATGTGAAGCCTCGTACAACTTGACCAGCGATAAACTCACTGCGGGATTCTTTCCCCACCCACAGAAAAATAAAATAAGCAGAAGCAGTAGAATGGTTTTCAAACGGAGGCTTTCATACAGAGTTCTGCTGACGGTATTCTAAGTTTTGGGCCCAGTGCCCAGGCTTCCAAAAGATATCCACAAAGAAAAGAGCTTAAAATGTACTATGATTTGCTATTGTCTCTAAGAATGTGTGAGGGATGCAGGTGGAGCTGTGGGTTAAACCACTGAGCCTAGGACTTGCTGATCAGAAGGTCGGCGGTTCAAATCCCCGCGATGGGGTGAGCTCCCGTTGCTCGGTCCCTGCTCCTGCCAACCTAGCAGTTTGAAAGCACGTCAAAGTGCAAGTAGATAAATAGGTACTGCTCCGGCGGGAAAGTAAACAGCGTTTTCGTGCGCTGCTCTGGTTCGCCAGAAGTGGCTTAGTCATGCTGGACACATGACCCGGAAGCTGTACGCCGGCTCCCTTGGCCAATAAAGCGAGATGAGCGTCACAACCTCAGAGTCGCTCATGGCTGGACCTAATGATCAGGGGTCCCTTTACCTTTACTAAGAATGTGCAATCTGTGGTTTGATCAATTTTGCCCACTCTGATACTTTTGCAAGTCGGGATGTAAAATGCTATAGCATGTGTAGTAGATTGGTCTGTAATTCCCTTTAGTGATAACACTCAGTAACTGGAGACTGTATCAGGTAGAATAAAGCACCCTAAAACCCATGCTGCTCAGCAGATTAAAAACCTTCAGGTTGCTCAAGACAACTGCTAGCAGAATAAATATTAATATTTCAGCAATTACCTAAGAGAAGGCTACAATCTTTCAAAGTTACCATAGCTTGGAATTTTTCTCCTCCTCTCCCAATCTTGCTGTGGAGAGTTTCTTTTCAAATGGAGCAATGAGCTCAATGAAGGTTTTTTTTAAAAAGCCCCTAATACCCTCTCTAATACACCAGTGTGGTGTAGTGGTTAAGAGCGGTAGTCACGTAATCTGGTGAACCGGGTTCGCGTCTCCGCTCCTCCACCTGCAGCTGCTGGGTGACCTTGGGCTAGTCACACTTCTTTGAAGTCTCTCAGCCCCACTCACCTCACAGAATGTTTGTTGTGGGGGAGGAAGGGAAAGGAGATTGTTAGCCGCTTTGAGACTCCTGAAGGGGAGTGAAAGGCGGGATATCAAATCCAAACTCTTCTTCTTCTCTTCTTCTTCTCCAGTGGTCTGATTCCGTTTGTTCAATTCCCAGTTCTTTGACACTTGAAAATATTTACTTATTGCATGAGTGTCGCATCTCAGCTCAAGGCGGTATACATTTTAGCCTCACATACTGCACAGTGGATTTGAGACAGTGATTGGTCCAAGGATATTATCCAGAGAGCTTCATCCCTAAGTGGAAATTTCTCCCACATTCTAGTCTCACACACTATCCACTTATACCTCACTAGTTCAGGTTCAAATATAGGATCCAGATCTGGTTTTTTATCACCATCTGTGATCTGTCAAAGTGCCAACAAGATTTACTAGCGTTTAAGGTGACTTTTCTCTTCTGTCACATAAACCATTTTTTCCTACAAACACAAAGATAATTGTTTGCATTTCAAAATGTGTGTAGTATACACAGCACCCACACGTTCCACTCTTAACATTTTCTTCATCTTTCCATGACACACTACGACAAGAAAGATTAAACACAAAGCTGTTTGTTGGCAGAGAATTGATTTGTGAAATATGGCCATCAGTGTTGTCCCCTGGAGATTTCCTTTTTAAAAAAAAAAATATATATATTTATATTGGTTTTTCCATGTATACATTGTTATAAGAATTTAAGGTCACAAATAATATAAATTAAATGTACAAGGCAAACACGTACATAAATATATACACCACATGTCTGAAACAGTATAGGAAGACAGTCCTGAAACCATTTTGACTCTCCCAAACTACCCAAGTGTTTCTCTGCAAGGGGGGAGGAAATCAGAAAACCTCCCCATTGTCTCTGTGCTCACAAATCCTGCCTTAAGGGCACATTTAAGGTGTGAAGAGGGCGAGCCTGTGACCTGGATTCAGGAATTAAGTAGTTATAGTAACAAAAGAGTGGCCAAAACCCAGATAATGCAATCAGGTAACCTGCCAGACAGGAGATAAACCACACACTCAGGATTCTGTTTTAGAGTGCCTCCTGTGATGTCTGTATGATGTTTCTGGGGGTGGTCTGGAGTTTGAGAGTGGGCAATTTCAAAAGTCTATATAAGGGCGGGCACACCTTTGTTCTGGGTTCCTCCTCTTTCCTGCTTGTGGTGAGTGAGGACCCTGTTGCAACAGTTTAATAAAGATCAGGCTTAATAGCTGTTTTGCTTCTCAATATTCTCTGGTTGGCCTCTATGTTATTTTCTCCTACGGATAGGGAACCCACTTAAGGACTCTATATGGGCTCTTGGATACACCATAAGGGGAAAAGGGCAGATTTTCTTTATAACAACATCCTATAACAATTTTCCATATTCCCCCCCCCTCCCCTGGACTTCCCTCATATTCCCATTTTGCTTTATTTCCATATTACTCACCCTTTGTTTCCCAAAATTTTCCCAATACATATAATCTTACTTTTTGCTATATACAATTGTGTTTCTTTATTCAGACCCTGCCAGTGAGTCCAGTTCTTTATGTTGCTTCTTCATATATGTTGTAAATGGTTCCCATTGTCTTTGAAAGTCTTTGTTCTCCTTTTCATGTAATTTAACTTTTAATTTTGCCAATTCTGCATATTCCATAAGTTTCCCTTGCCATTGTTCTTTCGTTGGTACGGTGGTGCCCCGCAAGACGAATGCCTTGCAAGACGAAAAACCCGCTAGACGAAGGGGTTTTCCGTTTTTCGATGCGCTTCGCAAGACGATTTTCCCTATGGGCTTGCTTCGCAAGACGGAAACGTCTTGCGAGTCTTGCGATTTTTTTCGCTCCCCCCCCCCTTTTTTCTAAGCCGCTAAGCCGCTAATAGCCTTTTAGCCACTAAGCCGCTAAGCCTTTAATAGCGCTAAGCCGCTAATAGCCACTAAGCCGCTAAGCCGCTAATAGCCTTTTAGCCGCTAAGCCTTTAATAGCCGCTAATAGCGCTAATCCGCTAAGCCGCTAATAGGGTTGCTTCGCAAGACGAAAAAACCGCTAGACGAAGAGAATCGCGGAACGGATTATTTTCGTCTTGCGAGGCACCACTGTATTTCTTCTGTCTTCCAAGCATGTGCTAATATAATTCTTGCCGCTGTTGTTGAGGTCCCCTGGAGATTTCTGCCTACCTCCCAAGTACTTGGCTCTTTTAACAAAAAATGTACCAATGTACTGCAGAATTGAACCTCTCCTTCTTCCTCTGTTCCTCTTTATTCCCAGGTGTTAGGCTTTCATGCTCCTTATGTAAGATGTTCTGGGGTGTGTGTATGTGTGTGTGTGTGTGTAATTATATCTGTCTTTCATAACATTAAAAAAAAGGTCATTTCTTGTATAAACATTCTGACTTCAGTAATTCTGTTAGTGTTGACATTTCAGACACCTTCGTTATTTCAGAAAACCATTGTTTTAATGTGGGAGCAAAATTAGTTCTCCATTTCTTAGCAACCAGCATTTTTGCAGCAGCTAGCAATTTCCATATACGTACAATGGTACCTCGGGTTACATACGCTTCAGGTTACAGACTCCGCTAACCCAGAAATAGTGCTTCAGGTTAAGAACTTTGCTTCAGGATGAGAACAGAAATCGTGTGGCGGCAGCAGGAGGCCCCATTAGCTAAAGTGGTGCTTCAGGTTAAGAACAGTTTCAGGTTAAGAACGGACCTCCGGAATGAATTAAGTACTTAACCCAAGGTACCACTGTAGTTCTTTGAAGCCCAAGACAACTTGTCACATAATACAGAGGACTGGATCTTCATGGGGATATTACAGTCATGTTTCTTCCACAATCATGTTGCAATTATGGGTAGCTAATCCCTGGCCCAGGGGTCAGATCAAGCCTTCCCCACCAATGCAATTTTTTTAATCTCCACCTATAAGTTTTGGGCAGCTGAGACCAAAAAAAGTGGGTTCTAGTCCTCTCTGCTCACATTAGGGACCCTGATGAAGAGGCAAATAATCCCAGATGTCTGTCATCAGATGAATATTTTTAATAAGCGCCAAGGCAGCAATAACCCCCTCTTCTTTGCAAATCTACATAAATCATCTGAGGATATAGACTTGTGCCCTTTGTGTATATGCATGCAAAAGTGAGTTGGCCAAACCAACTTTTTGCCACACCCACATCTGGCTTGCATGCATCCCTCAAAGAGTTGGTCACGGGTGAAGTTTTGGCCCTTGGTCCAGAAAAGGTTAGCCTTAGATGATCCCAGCTTCGCATGAAGACAGAACAGAAAGGCGGGGACAGCACAGTGCAGCCTTTGTTCAACTCCTCTGATACTGGAAAAGATGCCAGAATAGTTAGTCATTATCTGTTTTCACCTTTGGCCAAGAATTAGTGTGAAGGGCTCTAAACAGAAACACCAGGAGGAAGTTAATGTTTAGCTGATTTAACTCGGGGACTATAAAGGTTCTCTGTTTAGTCAATCAAAAGAAACTTTTAGGTCTATAAATCAGTGTCATTCCAGACACTGCTGGTCTACATTTCCCATCATTGTCAGTCCTTGGCCAGGCTGACTGCCCCCCCCCCCCGATACAACTGGATGGCCACAGCTTCCTTGTCTCTGCTATAAATGAGGGAAATAGCACGCATCTCCTACAAAATAATCAGAAATCAATCCCACTTAGAAAATGGATATATTTGGCAAAGGAAGCGCTGGATTGCCTCGGGCAAACCCCCCTCTCTCTTTCAACCTAACTCAGTACATAGGCTTGTAATTATTTATTTATTTATTTATTTATTTATTTATACCCCACCCATCTGGCTGGGTTTCCCCAGCCACTCTGGGCGGCTTCCAGCAAAATATTAAAATACAATGATTCATCCAGTATTAAAAGCTTCCCTAAACAGGGAACATGTCATGTTGGCCACATGACCCATAAGCTATACGCCGGCTCCCTCGGCCAATAAAGCGAGATGAGCGCCGCAACCCCAGAGTCGGTCACGACTGGACCTAATGGTCAGGGGTCCCTTTACCTTTTTAAGCAGGGCTGCCTTCAGATGTCTTCTAAAAGTCTGATAGTTGTTTATTTCTTTGACATCTGATGGGAGGGCGTTCCACAGGGCAGGCGCCACTACCGAGAAGGCCCTCTGTCTGGTTCCCTGTAACTTCACTTCTTGAAGTGAGGGAACCGCCAGAAGGCCCTCGGAGCTGGACCTCAGTGTCCAGGCTGAATGATGGGGGTGGAGACGCTCCTTCAGGTATACTGGGCCACGGTCGTTTAGAGCTTTCAAGGTCAGCACCAGCACTTTGAATTGTGCTCGGAAACGTGCTGGGAGCCAGTGTAGGTCTTTCAGGACCGGTGTTATGTGGTCTCCCAGTCACCAGTCTAGCTGCCGCATTCTGGATTAGCTGTAGTTTTCAGGTCACCTTCAAAGGTAGCCCCATGTAGAGCACATTGCAGTAGTCCATGTAGGATATAACCAGAGCATGCACCATTCTGGCGAGACAATCTGCGGGCAGGTAGGGTCTCAGCCTGCGTACCAGGTGGAGCTGGTAGATAGCTGCCCTGGACACAGAATTAACCTGCGCCTTCATGGACAGCTGTGAGTCCAAAATGACTCCCAGGCTGCGCACCTGGTCCTTCGGGGGCACCGTTACCCCATCCAGGAGCAGGGAGTCCCCCACACCCACCTGCCCCCTGTCCCCCAAAAACAGTACTTCTGTCTTGTCAGGATTCAACCTCAATCTGTTAGCTGCCATCTATCCTCCAACCGCCTCCAGACACTCATACAGGACCTTCACCGCCTTCACTGGTTCTGATTTGAAAGAGAGGTAGAGCTGGGTATCATCCGCATACTGATAACCCAGTGTGATAAAAGCATCTGTGTCAGCAGCACCTGCGCTCCTTGAAGGAAAAATAAAATGCAGGAGGTAGCGCATGAATAAATGTGTCACAATATTTTATACACCCATTAACAATAAAAACCTAGCCAATAACATGCAGTATAAAATGTCTAATAATGCACATTAAGGAAGAAATAGTCTCAGTTTTGCAGTGTTGGGTTGTGCATTAGTTCTTATCTCTGTTGGGTGTAAAGCCATTGTAATTAATGCCCTGAAGCTGTCGGCTCAAAGTGGCATAGATATTAGAAAAAGGAAGTTTAGAATTTTTTTATTTACTAAAGGACAATGTCTCAGTAAATTAAAGAGAGAATTGTGTCAAGATGAACACAACATGGCATTGAACTTTGTGGGAAATGGACCACATAAGTAGAGAATCGGGAGATACCTGCTATGTAAGGAATCAAAATAAGATTTTCCCACATATGGTGGAAGTTTGTGACCACAATGAATTATTGGAGGATTGTGGTTAATTTCATAAATGAACATTTTCAGTTTAATAGGATGGTAGACACTTTGGTTTGTTAAAACCAGTGTTTATTTGGATAAGCAACCAAGTTTTCTGTCGTACATTAGCTAGAATTGTTTTTGCTAGTACTTGGAAAAGGAATCAAATATCAGCCAAGAATTAATAAGGAAAATTTGAGGACAGGTAGTGCTTTTAAAACAGCATTTTTGAGGAACATAAAAATACAGAGTAACTTGGAGAAGTTGGGATCTAGTGATTCAATGTATGAAAAGGTGATTCAGGTAGGGAATTCTATTTCAAATGGATGACAAAATGTTTTATGTGTTGAATGAAATGTGTATGGAATCTAGGTGCTTTTTTGTATTTCGTTTGATAAAATTTGTGCATTCTAATCAAAAAGAAAAATGTTAGAGATAGCTTTAAAGTACTCGGATACAGTGTTAGTGTAAAAATCACTGGCGGCTTTCCTGTGAAAAATCTCAGGGTTTCTGTCTACCAACGGAGAGCATTCCTTCTTTTGAATAAAAAAAAGTTTCATCTTGTCATAATGGTAAATATTAATACAGTGGTACCTTGGTTTACATACTTAATCTGTTCCAGAAGTCCATTCTTAAACCAAAGCGTTCTTAAACCAAGGTGTGCTTTCCCATAGCAGTGGGGGACTCAGTTTACACATGGAACACACTCAATAAGAAGTGGAACATGTTCTTATTCCAAGGCAAAGTTCACAAACCAAAACACCTTTTGGGTTTTCAGCGTTCTTAATCCAAGTTGTTCATAAACTAAGCTGTTCTTAAACCAAGATACCACTGTATTGACAAAATGTCACACAAATTGGAGAATGAAGATTAGTGGATTCAGATTCATGAAACAAATTTATTTTGTATTTACAGACAATAGTTAATTGTTTTAGGAGCTCATTAACTGCGGTAGGGAGGGCGTGGGGTGCCTCTTGGCTTTATCTAGAAAGTGGGGAATGTGAATATCCTTCCAAGGAAAATTAAACGGGTCATCAGACGTTTGTTTCATTTCAAGACAGTAGGAAAGACAATCCTCCTGAATGAGAATCTTTTACTGATCTCCTCCTTTTTTCTGCGTTTTCTCTTCCTTCAGTCAATGGTTCAGTGTCTTGAGTCAAGTCCACGCTTCCACAGAACAGGAAATCAGGGAAATGCACGATGAGCAAGCAAACCCACAGAATGCCGTGGTAAGGAAGGCTTACACTCAGCTTCAGAATGTTGCAAATACTATTATAGTAATATGGTTGGTGCATCCTCCGGAAAAACAATCTCTCAAAGGACCTGTTGATGGCATTTTACCATTGCACTGTGGAGAGCGTATTAACTTATGGTCTCTGTGTGTGGTTTGGGAGCTGCACGGCCAGGGAAAAAACAATGCTGTCCAGGGTTGTAAAGACCGCAGAGAGAATAATTGGGTGCACTCTTCCCACCTTAGATCAAATCTATGCTGCCAGGTGCCATAAGAAAGCAGCAGAGATAGCGCAGGATAGTACGCACCCCGGAAATGATCTCTTTCAGCTTCTGCCTTCTAGAAGAAGGTATAGGGTTATAAAGGCCAGGACTTAGCCGCCTGAGAAACAGTTTCTACGCAAATGCAATTCTGGTTCTAAACGCAGCACAAGGGGTCTCTATAGTATAGTGTATTTTTTAGTATAGTGTATTTTATAGTATAGTATAGTGTATTTTAAAATGGGGTTTCAGAGTTGTTAGGGGTTTTTGAATGTTTTATGTAGTTTCTCAATTTCATTGTTCTGTATGGGACAATGACAATAAAGATATCGTATATCCACTGCTCCATTTTTTCCAGGACAGAGGTGGCCTAGTTGCTGGATGAGTCCGGCCACTACACGTAGATTAGTGGTAGATCATATGCAGAAGGTGCAAGATTTAGCTTGCGGGATCTCCAGGCAGGGCTAAGGAAAACTCCTTTCTGAAACCCTGGCACGCTGCCGTCCGTCAATGTAGAAAGATGCTCTTTTCCCCCTGTACGTGGCAAAGTAGGATTGTTTCTACTTGCTGACAGTCTCCACCACCTAAAGCAGGCGTGTCCAAACTTTTTTCAAAGAAGTGAATGATGTGAACATGCGTGAGGGCCGACCAAAGTTGTTGGACTTTTTTAAGGATTGAAGTTGTTGAGCAGGGGCCGGATTAAACCCACAGGCGGGCTGGATTGGGCCCTTTGGACATGCCTGACCTAAAGAAAGAGCATTCTCAAGTCAGGGTGCTGCAACAGAGAAGACCCTTTCATGCATCACACGGCAGTGGGTCTTGTCTGCCGCTGACAATAATGAGAACTTGTGTGCATTGCAACAGTGTCCCACCTATGAAGTGGTAAAATGTGACGATGTTGTGCAGGGTAGTTTGAATATGTTCTACTTGGCATTTGAAGTAAATCAGAAACTGCTGATTGGTTTTCTTGCTCTGCTCTATTGCTTGCTTCGATTAATCAGCTTTTAAATAACAGTTAAGATATATTGTTCTATTTTGTGCACTATTGGAAACTAACCTGGAATCGTGTTGACATGATGGATGAGTCTACAAATTGCAGAGATAAATAATGAATAGAAAATGGGCATTCATGCTCCCCCTATAAAAGCCTCCAAAAAGTGAATCTGATGGCAGAACTGGGAGCAGCTTGTTGGGGGAAACTCTGGAAACAGATTTTGACATGTACACCAAGTGAGATTGCCACAATTACAGTAAAATACCGATGAGCATACAGACTGGGATTAAACATTTTTCTGTTCATGCCTGTGAGGCATTTTATTCCTTGCAGTAGTGCCAGTATGGGGCGCGGGTGGCGCTGTGGGTTAAACCACAGAGCCTAGGACTTGCCAATCAGAAGGTCGGCGGTTCGAATCCCTGCAATGGGGTGAGCTCCCGTTGCTCAGTCCCTGCTCCTGCCAACCTAGCGGTTCGAAAGCATGTCAAAGTGCAAGTAGATAAATAGGTACCGCTCTGGCGGGAAGGTAAACGGCGTTTCCGTGCGCTGCTCTGGTTCACCAGAAGCGGCTTAGTCATGCTGGTCACATGACCCGGAAGCTGTAGGCCGGCTCCCTCGGCCAATAAAGCGAGATGAACACCACAACCCCAGAGTGAGTCACGACTGGACCTAATGGTCAGGGGTCCCTTTACCTTTACCTTTAGTGCCAGTATAAAATAAAGCCTTATCAAGAGTTTTTGTTCAACTTGCTCAAAAGCAACCGATGTTTTTCCACTACCTCTTATTATTGAATTCAAACCCACTAACCCTCATTCTCTAAATCATGTATTATCATCATCACAGTTTGTGTTACCATCCACACGTGAAACTAAACGGGCATGTATTCCATGGGCCAGACAACACAATGTTCATTTTCCCTTTTTTTTGTAGGGCACATTGGATGTGGGATTGATCGATTCCGTCTGTGCATCTGACAATCCAGATCGGTAAGAACAAGTTCCACTTTCAGAAATCTTATTTTTGTTCAGCCCTTTGTTCTGAAACAGAACATGTTTTTTCTGCGAGACTATCAGCTTGAGAAATTAAAGAAGAAAAGTAAGGTAGAGCAGTTCTAAATTCAACCACTCTATTTTGCTAATTTGGGACGCGGGTGGCGCTGTGGGTTAAACCCCAGAGCCTAGAACTTGCCGGTCAGAAGGTCGGCAGTTCAAATCCCCGCAACGGCGTGAGCTCCCGTTGCTCGGTCCCTGCTCCTGCCAACCTAGCAGTTCAAAAGCACGTCAAAGTGCAAGTAGATAAATAGGTACCGCTCCGGTGGGAAGGTAAATGGCGTTTCCATGCGCTGCTCTGGTTCGCCAGAAGCGGCTTAGTCATGCTGGCCACATGACCCGGAAGCTGTACACCGGCTCCCTCGGCCAATAAAGCGAGATGAGCGCCGCAACCCCAGAGTCGTCCACGACTAGATCTAAATGGTCAGGGGTCCCTTTACCTTTACCTTTATTTTGCTAATAGATCGAGCATCTCTGTTTTGTGTTCGGAACCTGTGTCTTCATGTTGATCTTTGGAATAAACCAGCAAAGGTTTGAGCTAATTCTCACTGAGATAGACCTGAGCGAGGTGGAACCAGAAACAAGTTTGGCTGTAGTTTTGAAATTGTGGGATTGTGCCAAGCTGTCAAATGTCCGTGTTTGAAAAACAAGTCAGGCAAAGTTGAATAATAAAGTGAATCAGCATTTGCTTAAATATACAGTACAAACAAAAGAGAATTGCTTTGTGTGAGTCAGACTTACTTTGTTATGGTCCCAAACAGTAGCCATGTTTACTATACAGGCCTTTTTTGCTTTATTTGTTTTTTCCCGGGGCAGACCCAATTCATTCGTGATCATCACCGCTAATCGTGTTCTCCACTGCAACGCCGACACTCCAGAGGAGATGCATCACTGGATCACTCTGCTGCAGAGATCCAAAGGCGACACCCGAGTAGAGGGACAAGAGTTCATAGTGAGAGGTAGGCGCATCTTTCAGGTGAAATCCCCCTGCAAAATGGGGTATTTTCCTTACTAAACTCTGGCTCCCAAAGTACCGTATTTTTTGCTCTGTAAGACTCACTTTTTCCCTCCTAAAAAGTAAGGGGAAATGTGTGTGCGTCTTATGGAGCGAATGCAGGCTGCGCAGCTATCTCAGAAGCCAGAACAGCAAGAGGGATTGCTACTTTCACTGCGCAGCGATCCCTCTTGCTGTTCTGGCTTCTGAGATTCAGAATATATTTTTTTCTTGTTTTCCTCCTCCAAAAACTAGGTGCGTCTTGTGGTCTGGTGCGTCTTATGGAGCGAAAAATGCGGTACTTGCTAATAACTTGAGGAGGCCACATTTAAGCAGTACATCTTAAGACGAAAAGCCAAAGCATGGATGTTTGCAATTGTCTTTTATGTCCAGAGGAGTTTTTAGTTCCTTTACGATGCCGTAATGAGAAGCAGCTCCTTCCTGTACTAGCCACAATATTGCTATGAGGTCTGTTGCCTCTCCTCATCCGTACCAGTCAGGCAACTTTTAGTTTATATATGATGATGCAAGACTATAGGACAGGCATAGGCAAACTCCGGCCTTCCAGATGTTTGGGACTACAATTCCCATCATTCCTGACCACTGGTCCTGTTAGCTAGGGATGATGGGAATTGTAGTCCCAAACATCTGGAGAGACAGAGTTTGCCTGTGCCTGCTATAGAAGGTGTGTGTGTGTGAATCTGAAAAGGCTATAACAACAGAGTTGGGTGGAGAAGCTTCTTAGAGCTGATTGAGGTAGACCCACTAGTGTCACTGATATTTTTGGCAACTCTGCCCCAAATATCTCCTGTTAAAGCTTGTGACATTAGGCTGAATTGGAAAGGATTCCTTCTAAAGCACAGGGAGGATTTTAGAGCTGGGTATTCTCCGTTTGTTTTATATTAACACAGAGGGTGGATTAAACAATAACAAATTAGTTAGTTCACCCCAATGTTGGAGAAGCATTTATCATTGCCCTCTCCTTCCCTGAGAGGGGAAGGTGCAGTTTCAGTGTAACTGTGAGGACTAAATAGTTTCTGAGTTGCTTCAGAGAAGGGAATTTGGATTGTGGAATGTCAGCTAAAAAAAAAAAAATCCCTAGTACTTTCCCCCTAAAAATCTGGTAGCTGCTATCATGATAAAAATGCCAGTGGGTTTGGGGTTTTTTTTGTTTGTTTTTTTGAGGGGGGGTTCTTTTCTAAAAAGTTTAAATATTGCCAGCCAACCTATTCCATTTTTTCCTTCTTCCCTGAGGGGGAAGAATGGAGGAATGATTTAGTACACACCCAACTCACACTCACAAAACAAAATCCATTCTCCACAGAACCCCATTGTACATGGCTTAGGTGTTAATACGTGACATGCCTACATGTATTAGACCTGACAACATTATGCCCAGATGTGCCTATTCAAAGAGAAACATTTTGGCTTCATCTTGACTTAAGAACGGTTATTAAGTCCTACATCAAAACAGCCTTCTGAGAAGAACTCAGTAAATGCTGTTTTATTGTTTTATGTGTTGTAAATAGCAGGGGGTTTAAAAAATATGTTTTGAGAAAGTGACTAGCAGCCAAAAGTTGAGAGCAGCTCTAGAAGTGCATCAGTATTCAGGAAATGTTTTTTCTCTAAACTAGGATGGTTACATAAGGAGGTTAAGAACAGCCCAAAGATGACTTTGTTGAAGTTGAAGAAGCGGTGGTTTGTCCTGACACACAACTCATTGGATTATTACAAAAGCTCCGAGAAGAATGCCCTCAAACTGGGCACCCTGGTCTTGAACAGCCTCTGCTCTGTGGTACCACCGGATGAGAAAATCTTTAAAGAAACAGGTAACTAATTTCAGCAGGAGCTCTTCCCCTAGATTCAAGTGATGTGGCCATCGATAATCATATTAAAAATTTTAATACTTTGGGGTTTGAAAAAGATTTCAATTTAAAGGGTTAGGCAAAATAACAAAAAGTGTATTCTTAATCCTCCCATATACACTAGTATATATAATTTTATGGTGTTACTCCCAAAAAAGTGGTGCTATGAGCCATCAAACCTCGGAAATACACTTTCCCCAAAAGGTATCCACAATTGTGGCCATTAGTGTACTGTTTTGGAGCTAGTGTGGCTCTGTGGGTTAAACCACAGAGCCTAGGGCTTGCCGATCAGAAGGTCGGCGGTTCGAATCCCCGCGATGGGGTGAGCTCCCATTGCTCAGTCCCTGCTTCTGCCAACCAAGCAGTTCAAAAGCACACAGTTCAAGCAGATAAATAGGTACCACTCTGACAGGAAGGTAAACGGCATTTCCGTGCGCTGGTCTGGTTCGCCAGAAGTGGCTTAGTCATGCTGGCCACATGACCCGGAAGATGTACGCCGGCTCCTTTGGCCAGTAAAGTGAGATGAGTGCTGCAACCCCAGAGTCATCCTTGACTGGACCTAACGGTCAGGGTACCTTTTTACCTATTCTTCCTAAATTGGCCTCTAAAGTGGTTTTAATTTGCACACACTTCAGAGATGTAGAGAACCGGCCTTTGCGCTGTTTTGATCTGTATTATGTTAAGTAATACAGGATACAGTATATCAGGTTTCTTCAAGAAAGCAGTATACTATAAACATTAATAAGCCTGCAGATCAGACTTATGAACTGCACTCCTTTGAGTCACCCACCATCACTGTTATGATTTTTGACAGCTCACCTTCACCACTTGTCTATTAATAGTTTGAGTAAATCAGATTAACAAGGTGTTTTCTTATTTACTCTTGCCTCAGGTTACTGGAATGTGACCGTGTACGGGCGCAAGCACTGCTACCGCCTCTATACCAAGCTTTTAAACGAAGCCACTCGCTGGTCAAGTGCTATCCAGAATGTGATAGACACAAAAGCACCCATAGACACCCCCACCCAGCAGCTTATTCAAGACATTAAGGTAGGCTCATGGTCTTGGAAAAATACGCTTCAAGAAGACAAACAACCACATTATTTTCCACTCATAAAGAAAGAGAATTGTTAAATGTTCCAAAACTGAGGCTGTTGTTTGAAGAAGAAACTCATTAAGTGCTGTGGGGAAAACTCCAGTGAGGATTGTAATTGCTCAGTGGCAGAGGCAGGGGGAGGCAAAACAAGAACTGGGAGGGTGGTATAGCCTGAAAGAGCTATAGCTGACTGGCTAGAACCCTGAACAAGAGCATTCCACGCTGCAACATTTTGTTGCAGTCCCCACTTGCAATAGGAGGTGGAGGAATACGACAATGGTAGTGACATTTGTACTACCACAAAGAGGTGCTCATGCTGCTCTGCATATTTAGGACTCGGAAATAAAACAAAAATTGAGAGTGTGCCGGATCTTTGTTTCATTCTGTTCTGTTTGTGAATTGGGCCCATGATACCAGGCAGCAGCCATAACACAGTAGACTTTATCTCAGCCTCTAAGCAACTAACTGGTCAACGTGTTCCTATTTTGTCACGATATTGGATTCTTTTAGCTTTGCACTGTGCTGCTACAAATGGTTTAATGTTACTCTGGTTTGGGTTTTTTTAGCTCTCCGTTCTTATGTATTTTATTGTGATTTTTAGGGTGCACAGTGTTTATTTTAGTGGGTTATAACTCTTCTAAATTGTTGGTGATGGCTGTTATTTTTTCCAATTTTCATCCCAGAGGAGCTCAGGGCAATACAAATAAAATAAAATTAAAATGTAACACGTTTAAAAGCATTATTAATATCTAAAAATACTTAAATGGTCCTGGGTGGGTGGGTGGTGTGCTTTTTCCGGAAGTTTATATTCCGCTCCAAAATAAGTCAGCTCTTTCTGGTAGAACCATTTCCCTTTTGAGCTGTTGACCTTTCACAAGCATTCAGTGGAGGCTTGTTTTTCATCCTCGGCCTGTGAATAATCTTGCTATTTACACAGGAGAACTGCCTGAATCCCGAAGTTGTTGAACAGATCTATAAGAGGAACCCGATTCTTCGCTATACACAGCACCCACTGCATTCTCCGCTATTGCCACTTCCATATGGGGACATCAACCTGAACGGTAAGTCCTGTGGACACTCAAGCCCATTCCCTTCCCTTTGCACAACCACCTTTGCCTTGGGACAGTTTCATGAAGATGAGATGCCTTGGCTCCTTCGCTCATCACCTTAACGGTAATCTTCTTAACGGTAACGTGTCCAGAGGAGGGCAACCAAAATGGTCAAAGGCCTGGAAACGATGCCTTATGAGGAACGGCTAAGGGAGCTGGGCATGTTTAGCCTGGAGAAGAGGAGGTTAAGGGGTGATATGATAGCCATGTTCAAATATATAAAAGGATGGTCACATAGAGGAGGGAGAAAGGTTGTTTTCTGCTGCTCCAGAGAAGCGGACACGGAGCAATGGATCCAAACTACAAGAAAGAAGATTCCACCTAAACATTAAGAAGAACTTCCTGACAGTAAGAGATGTTCGACAGTGGAATTTGCTGCCAAGGAGTGTGGTGGAGTCTCCTTCTTTGGAGGTCTTTAAGCAAAGGCTTGACAACCATATGTCAGGAGTCCTCTGATGGTGTTTCCTGCTTGGCAGGGGGTTGGACTCGATGGCCCTTGTGGTCTCTTCCAACTCTATGATTCTATGATTCTCATCAGTTTGCTGCTATATTTAACCAGTAGAGGTTGCCAGGGACTGCCAAGTGCTGTTCCCAACTCATCACTCCAAATCATACTCCTGGTTTCTGTTGTTGTTGTTTAGTCATGTCTGACTCTTTGTGACCCCATGGACCAGAGCACGCGAGGCACTCCAGTCTTCCACTGCCTCCCGCAGTTTGGTCAAACTCATGCTGGTAGCTTCGAGAACACTGCCCAACCATCTTGTCCTCTGTCGTCCCCTTCTCCTTGTGCCCTCCATCTTTCCCAACATCAGGGGCTTTTCCAGGGAGTCTTCTCATGAGGTGGCCAAAGTATTGGAGTCTCAGCTGCAGGATCTGTCCTTCCAGTGAGCACTCAGGGCTGATTTCCTTCAGAATGGATAGGTTTGATCTTCTTGCAGTCCATGGGACTCTCAAGAGTCTCCTCCAGCACCAGAATTCAAAAGCATCAATTCTTCGGTGATCAGCCTTCTTTATGGTTTCTGTACCTCTCACCAATTCTCCTTCGCCATCAGTATTCTAAGCAGGAAAGAGCAATGTGAAACCAAGAGGGAAATAAACATTTGAACCCAACTGCATGGGGCTGGTTCATTCATACACTTCACGGGGAAAAGTTTTGGCAATGCCCAGGAAGCCTGGCTGAGGTTATGAGGAAGCTAGCGCTCCCCTAGCTTAGCTGCAGAGGGAGGCAGTGGCTTCCCCAGTGTGGAATAATACAGTGTTGGCCAGAATTTGCAGGAGCCAGACACAATCACTTTGCAGCCCACTGCTCCCCGCTCCAAATTAATTTATTTATATGATTTTTATACCTCCCTCCCCATCTCTGGACAGATCACACACAAAAATTAAACCTTAGAAGTATACAAATAAAACAGAATAAAAAGCCAAGTAACAGTAAATGATACTGCAGATAACTTTAAAAAATAAATCATTTGATGCAAAACCATTGGTATCCAAAAATTTGACAAAATAACCCAATTCCAAGAAAGGAGGAAAAACGGAATACAGTGGTACCTCTGGATGCCAATGGGATCTGTTCCGGAGCCCCAGTCGCATCCCGAAGTGAATGCAACCCGGGTCTGCAGGTCATGATTCGCCGCTTCTGCACATGCGCATGACATCATTCTGAGCATCGGCGCATGCGTGAGCGGCGAAACCCGGAAGTAACGCGTTCCATTACTTCCGGGTCGCCATGGAGCACAACCCGAAAACGCTCAACCTGAAGCAACTTCAACCCAAGGTATGACTTTAAGGGTAGACATTCGGACATCTATGCAAACTATGTATCTTAATTGTTCCAGAAAATGGGAGCTTTGTAAACACACCTGTTGAGACTTACTGTTTCAGATGCTTGCCCCATGTGAATTACAATAGTTTGATTGTCTGAGCAGCGAGATGTACTTCCATGTTCTGTTTTCTAGTGCTAAAAGACAAAGGCTACACCACCCTCCAGGATGAAGCGATCAAGATATTTAATTCTCTGCAGCAACTTGAGTCCGTGTCAGACCCCATTCCTATTATTCAGGGTATTCTGCAGACGGGGCATGATTTACGGCCTTTGCGCGATGAGCTCTACTGCCAGCTGATCAAGCAGACCAGCAAAATGCCTAATCCGGGGAGCGTTGGCAATCTGTACAGCTGGCAGATCCTCACTTGTATGAGCTGCATGTTTCTGCCAAGCCGTGGGATTCTCAGATACCTGAAGTTCCACCTAAAAAGGTAAGCAGAGCTATGGATGATTGAACACAATGGTGTGCCATTCAATAGTTTGAATAGTTTCGTATCTTGGAGATAGGCGTGTTGTGGATAGGGACAGATCCCCAAATACCCTTAGAGTTGGGAGTAAGAGCAGGGCTCAGCAGGTTCCGCAGATGTCAGGAATTTCTGCCATTGGCCCATCAAGCAAATACTGGAAACTAACGCATCTTGGAGATGCTTGCGAGAATGATCTATTCATGGGGTGGTGGTGGAGGCTTTTGATATACAGTGGTACCTCGGTTTTCAAACAATCCGTTCCGTAAGTCCGTTCGAGGTCTGGAAGCAGAAGCCTCAAAATGGAAAACTTAAAATGGAAGCCACATTTTCTATTCGACTTCTGAGGCGCGTTCGAAAACTGAGGCACTTACTTCCGGGTTTTCGGCATTCGAATTCCGAAACGTTCGACTACAGAGGTGTTTGAAAAATGAGGTACCGATGTAGAGGGTTGGTGAAAATGGTCTCACAACCACAACAGTAGTTGCTTGGGCTGAATGCTCTCACCATTGCCTCTTAAATGCTTTTCAAACCACCACATTCAAGAAAACAAAACATGGAGCAATTAAATC